>NW_012122932.1:5817126-5902349 GCF_000951035.1 Colobus angolensis palliatus
AAATTTTAGGAGATAGCTTTTTGTTGTTGTTAAAATGTACTTGCTTTAAAACATTTTAAATAGAGAAGCATTTTTAAAAAATTCAGTTGACAGAAAGCAGAATTCAGGCATTCATTCACCTAAAGATATTCATTGAGAGTGTTCTGTGTGTTAGGCACCATTCTAAGCTCTTAGAATACATCAGTGAATTAAAGATTCCTGCCTCATGGAGCTTACTTCATGGTGGAGAGGATGTACTGAGATGGCTCGAGCAGTTTCTGTCAATAATATGAACTGAGGAGTTAGTTACAGATGTCTGCCCATTTTCTACATGGTCCCCCATGCTTTGTTCCTAAATAGCCAACTACAAGAATCTTATGTCTTCTTTTTGTGATTTACCTCCAGTTGACTGCCTGCCCAAAGCCATTCTGGTTTCTTTTGGAGTTGAAGAGAGGCTCGGAGATGTGGGTTGTCCTTAGCTAAATGCAGTCTTTCTTGATCTGGCATTGCTGTAAAGATAACTTACTCATCTCGCCTCACATCCCTTAGCCCAGCTCTTCCCACAGTCACAGGAGCCTTCTATTCTGCTGACATGCACCAGTCTCGGAACAGACTTATCTTATGTCCCTCTTCTCCACATGACTAAATCTCTCGAAAATGTGCTAGAGTTCAGATAGCGCCCATCTCACAGAGCTAATCTCCATGATTACATTTCTCTCTCTAATGCTGGGCCCAAAGTTTTGTCAATGAAAAGTGCCTTAGTAGCTTTTTAATCATTTGCGAACTGAGTATCCATTGGGTTCACTCCTAATTCTACCTACTTCTCTCTCTCTCTTTTGCCTGCAACACCTGTCCCAGATGGGTCCCATCAGCCTTCTGGTCATAGGCATCGTGGCCGTGCACTGCATGGGGATCCTGGTGAAATGTGCTCACCACTTCTGCCGCAGGTGAGAAACCTCTGCGCCACCTCTCAAGGGACAAATTGTTCTTTTGGGTTCTGTTATCAACCCTGAAAATGAGCACTGATGCAGACCACTCTCAATTCTTTACACTGGCTGGAGGTAGCGGCTTATGATTGCAGCGTTTTCCTTTCCCTGATTATTTTTGTGTTCTTTTCTGGCTCATTATCATCTGTTAAATTGACTTATGCCCAGTGGGTAGACACTACATTCTAATTTCATGTGTGTTGTCATGTTTACCCCATTGAAATGATTCCACCAGATGGTTGTTAATTATAATAAAAGTAACCATCCTGTCGACTTAATACTTCTGATCTTTGAAAGCACGAGGTACAGAACTCAGAGTGGTACCTCCAGGGTGACAGGTGGGAACTGACCCAGGTCTCAGTAGCTCTATTGGTTCTGTCTGTCTATTCCACATGCTCTGCCTTTCCTCTTCCCTCCTCCTCTTCCAGGCTGAATAAATCCTTTGTGGATTATGGTGACACTGTGATGTATGGACTAGAATCCAGCCCCTGCTCTTGGCTCCGGAACCATGCACACTGGGGAAGGTAACTGATTTCCTCCTTCCTTTCAACTGTGGCCTCCCAGTGTGAGGCCTTCAGATGGGGAGGTGCAACATGGGAGACAGTGTAAAGCGTGGAAAGAGTTGCTGTTTGGGTCAGTTGCCTTGGGCTGCGGCTCAGCTCCACTGGTAGTAAGCTGTGACCTGGGGCTGGGTAACTTCTTTTTTCTTTGGGTTTCAGTTTCCTTATCAGGAAAGCATGGGGCCTGGCCTGAATGGTCTCTAGAGCCATTCCAGCTTTCGCAATCTGTGACCAGTGATTGTTTTTGATTCACTCATTTGTTCAACAAATGTATTTAAGCACTATCTTATAAATGGAACAAAACAGTTCTAGGTAAGAAGGGAAGATTTCCTGAAGTAAATTATGTGGTTCCTACCCTCCAGAGGCTTGTAGTCTGTGTAAGGAAAAATATATCTGGGAAGAGAAGCCAGGGAATAAGATAAGAGACCAGTAGTAGGAGACACTTGTAAGAAGAAAGTGTCGTGAGCTAGGAATACATCCTCAGCACTCAAAGAAGGAGGAACTTTAAAGATTCTCTTGTCAGCTGTGGCAGGTGAGAAACGCCCATGAGAGCTGGGAGCAGAAAAGGCTTCAGGAGAAGTAGAAACATACACATATTCTTAAGTTTTTTGCACAGATTGACCATACTGTGTATACTGTTTGGAAACTTGCTCTTTCCTCTTAAATGTCTGAGACGTTTTTCTCTATCAGCACATAGAGATTTAACATAGTCTTTTTAACTGCTGTGTAATTTTCCATTTAAGAACAGTCTATAATTTAATCACTCTCCTTTTGATGATCCTTTAGGTTGTTACCAGCTGCTATTTTTCAACCAGCAATCTGTTTTTGGTGCATCAGTTTCTGTGTCCTTAATGTGGGACTTGGTTGGTTCTTGTATCCAAGTTAGAGAGACAGTGAAGGAAACTACTTCTGGTGTTTTATGTCAAAGGCCCCCTGTAACTTTAACAAAACAATGTGAGATGGGATAGTTGGGCAGATGTGTAGAGAGGAGGCTAAGGGGCTGGGCAGTGGTCATGGTGTCTGTGCGTGTGTCTAACCTCATGCAGCATTCCAGACGAGAAGCCAGGAAGGGGATGTCGGAAACCACGCAGGTAGCACCTCCTTCACCTTCTTCCCAACGACCCCAACCGGTGGCACCTAGCATGGTTTCTTCTCCTGCCAGGGCATGCTCATCCCTGTCACTGCCAGGAAGGGTCTGTGATGGCTTGGGGAAAAGCACTGTTAAAAAAATACTGGGTACCAGGTACACTATTTAGGTGATGGTTACACTAAACGCCCAGACGCTACCACTATGCAGTATATCTGTTTAACAAAACAGCACTTGTACTCCCTAAATCATTAAAAAACAAAAAGAAAAAACACCTCCCCTTCTGGGAGTGTTGCATTTGTATTGTAACAGTCTTTGTATTCCTTCCTTCCCCATCTGCAGACATGTTGTGGACTTCTTCCTGATTGTCACTCAGCTGGGATTCTGCTGTGTCTATTTCGTGTTTCTGGCTGACAACTTTAAACAGGTAGGCACCTGGTTAAAAAAAAACAAAAACAGGAGAGAGGATGGCAAAAGATGATTGAAATTTTTGTTTAGGATTTTTTTCCAAGCCAGCTTTTGTCAACAAAAGAGTTAAAGTTTTAACATTTTACATAGAACCACATCTTCTGTTTGATTCCCAGGGAAAGAGCTCGGGCATAGAGAAACCGCCACATGTCTTGTCCATCCTCCTGTCCTAGGTACATATGATCAAACCTAGCTCAGACAATTGGGTTGCTGATGATAGTCGTGAAGATCTCTAAAGATGGCTCACTGGCCACAGATTCTAAAAGGCCTTGTTCACACACGTGAGCCTTTCCTCAGGAACGTCTTCCAACAGATGATCCACCGGCCTCTGTTGTTTGAGAGGTGTTTCCGTTTTCTTCCTTCCCCTCATTCTAGGTGATAGAAGCGGCCAATGGAACCACCAATAACTGCCACAACAATGAGACGGTGATTCTGAACCCCACCATGGACTCGCGACTCTACATGCTGTCCTTCCTGCCCTTCCTGGTGCTGCTGGTTTTCATCAGGAACCTCCGAGCCCTGTCCATCTTCTCCCTGTTGGCCAACATCACCATGCTGGTCAGCTTGATCATGATCTACCAGTTCATTGTTCAGGTACGTGCCTAGGCCCTCCCCTATCGTCTTGATTCAATATTTTAAAAAGGCTAGGTGTGGTAGCTCACGCCTGTAATCCCAGTGCTTTGGGAGGTCAGGGTGGGTGGATCACCTGAGGTCAGGAGTTGGAGACCAGCCTGGCCATCATTGTAAAACCTGTCTCTACTGCTAAAAATACAAAAATCAGGCGTGGTGGCGTGGTCCTGTAATCTCAGCTGCTTGGGAGGCTGAGGCAGGAGAATCGCTTGAACCTGGGAGGTGGAGGTTGCAGTGAGCCGAGATCACGCCTCTACTGCACTCCAGCCTGGGCAGCAGAGCAAGACTCTCTCTCAACAACAACAACAACAGCAAAATATATATATATATGTGTAAGTAGAATGTAAATAGTTATATGTTACTACTGGTATATCTAGATTAGAGGTTCTTATTTGGGCCCTGCTGACATTTTGGGATGGATAACTCTTTGCTATGGGGCTGTCCTGTGCACTGTAGGATGTTCAGCAGCATCTCTGGTCTCTACTCAGTGGGTACCAGTAGCAACCCCTCCACAAGTTATGACAACCAAAAATGTCTCCAGATACTGCCAAACCTCCCTGGGGGGCAAAATCGCCCCCCGCCCCCCAGGAAGCACTGGTTTAGACTTTTTTCAATTAGATGGTTAGTACATGATCATTCTATACAACTGGAAAACAGAGGAAAATATTAAGATTAAAATAAAAATGAATTTTTCTAACATGTATTTAGATAAGTAATTCCTTATCAACTCCAGTTAATTTTTATCTGTCAAAATTATAAATTCACTTGTTCCCTGCCCTCACTTAGCCCATGCAGGCAATTCTGTGGGGTGGCATGAGAGAGAACATCTGTATATAGATGGGTAGAAGATCAGGAGATCAGGCTAAGAAAAATGTGCCGTTAAAACACTATGACTGTTTGTGAAAATGACAATGCATTTTCTAAGGCTTGAGAAAAGGAAAAAAGTAAAAGCAGGTAAATAAAAGAATAACTTAAAAACGATACTTAAATTCAATTCACCAACTAATTCATCAGTACATATTCATTAAAATGCAGACAACACAAATACCTCTTGAATACCACGTCCCCACCCTGAGTCTCCTCTCAGAGACTCGCTCTGTGTGATTGGTCTGTCTCATTCTAGATCCTGTTAATGGATTTACAGCCCATGTAATATATCGAGAAATACATTAAAATATATTTTGGTTTCGTTTTTGAAACATAATTTTGTAAAGTAACATGTTCATCTAGCTTGCTTTTTTCCACCTTAAAAATGCCTTAGCGAGCCTTCCAGGTTAGTATTCCTGGCTCTACCTTGTTGTTAGCTGTCACATTGTATCACAGAGTAGAGATTTGCTGCCGTTTATTTAACCAGTCCTCACTCAGTGGCTATCAGGTAATTGATAATTTTTAGTATTATTTCAGTATTAAGACAGTGAGATGTTCTTATGCATTCCTTTTTGTGGACTTGTATAAATACTTCTTTAAGATATTTGTCTAGATGTGTAGTTACTGAAGAGTGTGCACTTTTGATTTTTTTTTTATGTTACCAAGTTGTTTTTTCCAAAAGCTATTTCCTAATTTCATAGAGACTCCCTTCCACAGTATTTACATGCCCATTTTTCCACCCTTAACTAATACTGGATGTATTAGTATTATTTATATTATATTAGTATTATTTATATATAGTATGTATTATATATTAGTATTATTTATATATAGTATAATTAGTATTTTTTTGGTCAGTCTGACAGGTGAATATTATCTCATTTTCATACAGTCTGCTTAACAGTGACCCAGTCACCCACTGATACAGTTTCCAGGAAAACAGTGGCTCATAAAAAGCAGAACTTATTGTGCTAAGCAAATGACATTATCAGTTTAGATTAACATTGTGCTCTGTGAATATTGACTGTTTTTTCATCATGATAAGTCAGATGAGTGGCAGATATTGACTGTTCTTCTGCAGAACTATTTTTTTAAACATAAAATAAATAGTTCTTTGCGTCCCTTTTTTATGAGACTGGAAGGAGGGCCTGTGAATGCACGATAGACCATTTTCATTACCAAACAAAGAAGGGTAAATATTTACCCATGATTTCACATTGTAATTAGAGCTCTCAAGATCACCTAGGATATACTCCAGTGGACATTAAAGATGAATTGAGTGATGCCACTCCCCATAGACAGGCACACCTGTTGCATTTAGTTTTAAATCATTGCAGGTAGTCGGGCTGTGGTGGTTGCCATGATCAGAGGGCTGGGATGAGAATTTGGGTTCTTGTAGCGTCTCAGTCCCAACCAACTGGTAGTATGCATCCAGAGTGATGTCTATTCATAGTACAAACAGGACACAGAGCAATATCTGCATAAGGGCAGTCCTGCTGATTTCTTGAGAGCAATTCCGAGTCTTCCTCTGGGCTTAGCCAGAAGTTGTGCTGTGATCAAATAGTGCAGCATGGGGGAGGAGGTTTGGCTGTGTTTTGATGTAGTCGCTGCCCATAGTGTTGTAATTGCTTCATTTGGATGTGTCATACAGCTAAATATGCTCCCTCTAGGTCATTTTTGTTGCTGCTGCCTCTGCTGCTTGTTACTACTGTTCTGTTTTGGCATTTTGCCCCACTTACCATGAGGATTCCCCTACTGTTCAATGTTTCTGATTTTTTTCCCTAATCCTAAGCATATACGTGACTGTTCCTTTTGCCCCTCATGCACATGCCATTGTAGGTAGCAGACCAAGGTCTTCCACCTGAGCAGGTTCCCTTCTGTCTTCGGCATGTGGAGTCTCAAATGGAGGAGTTCCAGGCAGAGTGCTTTGCACAGAGGGAGCTCCCAATAAATGTTTTATCACTGCATATCGTTGCTTCTGAGATGTATTTTTTCATAGTTATAACAGTTTCAGAATTGCAAGAGTACATCTCACAATCCATGTGTACATTTAACAGCATTTTCTCAAAATACTGTTATTATAATTGATAATATGGTAAGACCTCACATAACATCATTGATACGTTCTTAGAAACTGCAATCCATGAAATGTATATATAGTGAAATCAGTTTTTTTCTCATCGATGTTATAACAAAACAGCATTGAAGGAAGTGACTACATCGTTTCACTTAAAGTCTCAGTTTCCAAGAACCTATTGACGACGAGTGAGAACTTACTGTGTTACAGAATTGAGGAGCTATGTTGATAACAAGCTGATTTTAACATGTATGTTTCTTTATAAATTAAACTTTTCTCATTTAGTTGGCTGGGTCAGTAGCAATCAGTAAGTATGTAGAATAATACACTCCTTCTGCTGGCGTCATTCCCACAATATCCGCAGACATGGATTGTGAAATTCCCGATCTGATACTTGAATCTGATCTAATGTATGAACAAGAGCAGGAGTCATTCACTAACCAACAGATAGCACCTGTTTCCGATAACTTATGTCACATTTGTGACTCAGGAATAACTACAGGACACTCTTGCTCTCATGTCCCATTGTAGACGAAAAATACCTATTAGCCTGTCTTCATTCCACGTATTGAAATGCTTCTTACGAAGAGACCTAACAGATTTCTTAGTAGGTACCCAGGGAAACGTATTTATTTATTTATTTATTTATTTATTTTTTCAAAAGCAGTATCGCTGCTTTGAAATCTTTCAAAGAGAAGGCTGTCACAGAGATTAATAATGGATCTCCTTTTACTCGCCTGAAATTATTCTGAAGCCTGTTAAGAGCATGCCCCATATTATCCAAATATCCATGTAGTTAAATCAATTGTAAAACATTGTAAAAGGCTGTTTTAACATCAATTTTCATTTTAATTGAAGCAATGTGTGCATGAGGTTTAGAAAGCCAAATTTTAAAAAGAGAGCAGTTTGAATCCCCCCTCCCTACCCTGCCCCTTCCACACAGTCTGTTATTGGAGACTTGTTCGGTGGAGGATTTTGCAACTATACCTCTGTATTAGTCAGGGTTCTCTAGAGGGGCAGAACTAACAGGATAGATGTACACATACAGGGGAGTTTATTAAGGAATGTTAACTCACGCGATCACAAGGTTCCACAACCGGCCGTCTGCAGGCTGAGGAGCAAGGAAGCCAGTCCGAGTCCCAAAGCTGAAGAACTCGGAGTCTGATGTTCAAGGACAGGAAGTATCCAGTACGGGAGAAAGATGTAGGCTGGGAGACTAAGCCAGTCTAGCCTTTTCATGTTCTGTCTGCTTTTTAATCTGGCCACTGATTGAGCTGGCAGCTGATTAGATGGTGCCCACTCAGATTGAGGGTAGGTCTGCCTTTCCCAGTCCACTGTTAATGTTAGTCCCAGTCCCAGTCAAATGTTAGTCTCCTTTGGCAACACCCTCACAAACACACCAAGGAACAATACTTTGCCTCCTTCAATCCAGTCAAATTGACACTCAGTATTAACCATCACAACCTCCTTCCTTATACGATCTTAACATTGTACCTTCAGTTAACAGTTGCCCCTTTTTTTTTGGCCTATTTTTGAAAACATTCTTTTTGCTCTTTCTCCCCACATGTTCCAACACTCCTATTGTGTGCTTCTTGGTAATACTTTCAAAGTGCTCAAGCTCATTGATAAGAATTTTAAAAAGGAGAAGAAAAGAAGAGGAAAAAGGAAGAGAACCAATCTGAAAATTTACCACTTTCTCTTCCCTTCCAGCTTTATCTGTGGTGTTTATGTAGTTGTATCAGAGTGAATATATAAATTAAAATTAAATTTTTTTCTCCCTAATATTTCATAAGTAGATTTTCATATTCTACTTAGTTGTCTCAATTTTTACTTTTTAATAGTGCATACTGGCCAGGCGCAGTGGCCAATGCATATACTCCCAGCACCTTGGGAGGTCGAGGCAGGCAGATCACTTGAGATCAAAAGTTCACAAACAGCTTGGCCAGCATGGTGAAACCCTGTCTTTACCAAAAATATACAAAAATTGCCAGGTGTAGTGGTGCACACTTGTAGTCCTAGCCACTTGGGAGGCTGAGGCATGACGAATTGCTTGAACCCAGGAGGCAGAGGAGGTTGCAGTGAGCCGAGATCTCGCCACTGCACTCCTGCCTGGGCAACAGAAGGAAACTCTCTCTCTAAATAAATAAATAGTGTATATATTCTGTGGTTTAGCTGATATGTTGTTAATTACTTAACTGATCCCTTGTTTAGGATCTCTACTAAATATACAATATATGCTTGCTTGGGAGCATTTATGTTGTTTTCAGTTACTTTATTAAACAGCTTTGCTCAGTGTTTTTCATCTTTGGTTTTTTTCTACTTGAATTCACTTTCTTGGGATGGGATTACCTCGTGAAAGAATGTGACTCTTTTTATGCAAGCCCCAACATTTGAGTTTTTAATAGTATGTTGGGCTTGTCTTTCCCCCAAACAAGTGGGTTTTTCTTAGCCTGAAGAGAAAAACATACAAAGGTTAAATGTCCCTAAACATCTGTCAGGTATTAGACTTTCTTCCTTTAGAGAATCTCGGATTTGTTAAAAGGTATGACCTCTCTGATTCGGAGTTCAAATCTTGAATTTCTGTATAGCCTTTTGCTTTGTTTTGCTTTCTCTCTTTCAGAGGATCCCGGACCCCAGCCACCTCCCCTTGGTGGCTCCCTGGAAGACCTACCCTCTCTTCTTTGGCACAGCGATTTTTGCATTTGAAGGCATTGGAATGGTAAGAGCTGCACTGTGATTTGGGCTAGTGTTCTCTAGTGCTCTTGGTGTCCGCCAGGTCTGTTTCAGGGAATGCTGAGGAAACATTGTTAGAAATTATCTTCTGAGGCCAGGCGCAGTGGCTCACACCTGTAATCTCAGCACTTTGGGAGGCTGGAGCCTGGGGATGACTTGAGGTCGGGAGTTCGAAACCAGCCTGGCCAACATGGTGAAACCCTGTCTCTATTAAATATACAAAAATCAGCTGGGCATGGTGGTACACGCCTATAATCACAGCCACTCGAGAGGCTGAGGCAGGAGAATCACTTGAACCAGGGAGGCGGAGATTGCAGTGAGCCAAGATCGTGCCACTGCACTCCAGCCTGGGTGACAGAGCGAGACTCTGTCTCAAAAAAAAGAAATTATCTTCTGTGACTCACTGATCAGTTAGTGAATAGTGTTTCGGGGATTCCATTGAGATTTCCCAGCTTCAACTTTCAAGACAAATTATATGTAATTTTAAAATGTTTACATTCAAGGCCCCTTCATTGCACACTCATCTCCTATGTGTGCAGTAAGCAATAGTATATGGCAATCAGGAAGGCAAGGTCTAGAGTCAGACTGACTTGGGGGTAAGTCCTAGCTCTGCCATAGAGTAGCTGTGTGACCTTGAGCAAGGGCTTCACCTCTTTGAGCCTTCATTGTTTATTCCTGAAAAGTGAACTTAATGATTCATAGTTATTAGGATTAAATGAGATATGTGCAGTAGTGCTTTGCACAGACCCTGACACATGGTAAATGTTTAATAGATTTTAATTTTATTAATATTATTTTATTATTGAATCAATAAATGTATGAATAATTTCTCTGCCCTACAACATTGGTTTGGTGTATTTTCTGCATGCAAAAAAGCAGCGTTCACTCTTGGCTCAGCTTTCTGTGATTTCACCGAATGCTTTTCCTAAAGAGGAATCTACCCCTCAATTTTACCTAATTTGAATTTTATTTGTATTTTTCATAATAATGGTACAAAACTCTTCGCTGAAGAAAGTTATTCCTGGCCAAGGGCTCCACAAATGGGAAGAGCCTCCTCCTGGCATGGCACTTCTTTCTCTTTTTTGATTTCCCAGACACCTTATTTGCTTTTAAGAAAACCTAGAATCTGTACACATTTTTTGTCAGAATCGTGAGAAATCACCCAAGTGGTGCTGATGGAACACGTTGAGGCTCTGACCTCATGGGGGAGGCTTTGGGAGTGATCACATGTAAATCACTGATCTGCTTGAGGTTTTATACCTTGCCCTGTGCTCTTCCTTGGGGCTTTTCATTGCCCATGAAGAGGATCTCACTTTAATTCAGAAACACAAATAGTTTCTTGCTGCCGGGCCAGAAGCCTGAGCGGGCCCGTATTTCAGCAGTGAGAAAGAGATCCCAAGAACTCAGGACTGGAAAGAAGAGGCCGAGAAAGTGTGGAAAGATGCCAAGAGGCCATGGGTTCCTGGGCATCCTAAGGGACCTCGTGCTAAATTTTTAGTAGCTTTCCCTAACAGCACGGTGCAGAAATTGTTTGCTTGGTTTCATCACCACTTGTATACAAAGTTATTCTGCAAACATTATTTGTCTTCAAGATTTCTTTGTATTTCTACTTTTTTACAAGAGAGAGAGGACACTGCTAGATTGACTCTTGGTTTTGGATCTAGAGCTTGTTCATTGCATCAGGGTAAAGTGCCAGGCTGCACACTGTGTATTCATCGTGTGCTCTGTGTTCATGCAGCTGTCACAGGCCAGATAGGACATGGAGGAGATGGGCTCCCTGCCCTCTGGCTCTTTGTATTCTTGGTATGAAGAAAACTGACAGATACATTTAGAAGCTGTTTCTAATGGATGTGGATTAACTGAAGCTGGAGCAGGTGGTGGGGGACACTGGGAGCCCCTGGGAGCACCAGGCCTGCAGCAGGATCGTGTTGGTGTGTGCAGCACAGACCCATTGTGCCTCATGGCCACAGGCGCTGCAGGAAAATAAGTGTAATAACAAGATCAAAGTTTGTGGCACAGCTAGACCTTGCCCAGTGTTGCTCTTCCATATTAGCCATGCCAGATCCAGTTGATGGCAGACCGTGAAGATCCTCAGTCACACCATTTTCCCAATTCCTAAATAAACTCATTTTCATAGGGGCCTTTCCTTTGCCTTTACCAAAGTTAAAGAATGTCCTCTGTTATGACGAAGGAGGCAGCAAAGGTCAGCAGTTTGTAATAGGAGTCTGGAAACTGGGCGTTGTTAAGTACCCATGTCTCGAGATCCTCTATGAAGTCATGCTGTCTTTCGCACTGCAGTTTCTCTCACTTGGAGGTTTAACTTGTCGCTACTCGTGCTTGCCCCTGTTAAGCTAGAGTGGCAGTTTTCCCTAACCTATATTTTGCATTCTTTAGACAGGTTAGCAGGAAGCTGTGATCTCAGGTTAGATGCCAGGTGGGCATGATGTGGGAAGGCCTTGTGATTGCCATGTGGCCTCACTCACAGGGCAAGGGACATTCCCAGCCTGCAGGGATCCTGCAGCAGGAGAACAGAGCACTGTCCTGAGCCAGGAGTCCTGGGCTCGTGTCCTGCCCACCCTTACTTTTAGGACTTCCTGGCTAGGCAGTGGGCTGTGGAGTCCCTTCTAGTCCCGAGAGCATAACGTCTGATGAAATAACTTTAAAGAGGAGATGTGCTTCTGGAGAATTCTGGGGATAAAAGAGTTACTTTTTTTCTGAGGATTTTTTTTTTTTCTTGGCGATTAACTTTGCTTTTTTCTGCACTTTCTCTCCTCTCTCACTCCTCTCTCATAGGTTCTACCCCTGGAAAACAAAATGAAGGATCCTCGGAAGTTCCCACTCATCCTATACCTGGGCATGGTCATCGTCACCATCCTCTACATCAGTCTGGGGTGTCTGGGGTACCTGCAATTTGGAGCTAATATCCAAGGCAGCATAACCCTCAACCTGCCCAACTGCTGGTACGTCAGGGGAGGATGGAAACCTAGGAGCACTGGATATTTTTAAAAACTAACAGATCAGAGTGTGGATTTTTCCTCTTACTTATCTCTTAAACCAGCCCACTTCAATCTAGCCCACCGTCTTCTGCCACTGCCAGCCCTCACTGGCTGCCCTGGACTGCATTCTGTTTACGTTATTCATGTAGAGCCTTCTGCTAAAGCCAGTGGTGCTGATCAGCCGATGGATAAGCCATTTCTCCTTGGAATTCCTAAGCTCAAAAGGACCGAGTATCTAGTCCATTCACTGTAAACCATTCCAAATGGACAGGGAGATGGGAGGGCAAACCTGCATTTGGTTCCCAGCATCAGTTGTGCCTCTCCCTTGGTAGTCACAGGCTTGATATGCAGGTGAGAGCATCTCACTATGGGCCGGGGATTGTTGGGAGTCCTTTTGTACCTCTCTTGCATTGGTGAGTGTATTATAGGGAAATAGCCATATTGAAATGCTTCCTGAAAAGGTAGATGGTGTCCCAGGGCATGTGCTGAGCAACCATCCTGTTTTGAAGATTAATCATCTCATGGTGGAGAGCAGCTGTTAGCAGACACTGAGAAGCTTGTTGAGTGCCCGGCAGATCAGAATCACCTTTCAGTCTAGGCTGGCTGATCTGTCTGGGTGTGCTTTTTATTTTGTTTTGTTTTATTGTATTGTATTTTTTAAGTCAGCAGCACTCAATATTTCCAGGGGCTTTCCCATTCAAGTATGAAACAGGCTTGACCCTGCTTAGCTTCCAAGATCAGATGAGATTGAGCACATTCAGAATGGTATGGCTATAGACCTGGATTCGCTTTTTATTTTTTAAAATTCTTTTTCAGTTGATTTTAACTCGTGAGGCATACTAATTATATATCTGTATGCAGTATGTGTGACATTTGGATACATATATACAATGTGTAATTATCAGCTCAGGGTAATTGGCAGATCCATCTGGTGCCTACTTTTAGATTGCCAAACGTTTCTGCCCTTCCGAGAAGGAAGAGACAGGTAGTAGCTTGGTGTAACTGTGTCACCTTTGCCTGAAAGATAAATGAATCGGGAGCAACAGAAGCAGCCCACATGATCTGGAGCCATAGAGGAGCATCTGTCTTCTTTCCTAACACCCCAAACCCAGCTGCTGTAACTTTTCTGCCTCTATTTGGGTGTAATTTATTTGGCTATCCCTGCAGGTGTCACTCTCCTGAGTCCAGACTTCATAGCTCTCCAGAGGCTTTTGGGCTGCTTTGAGTTTAATGATAGAGCCACCAGGTTGTTTCAAAGAGTTTTTATTATCTATTCGTGGAGCAAATACGACCTTTTTACCAAACTCAGTCTTTACAAGGTTGTTCTCTTATAGCATAAGAACATCTTCTAGATTTTAAGTTCAACCACAGAGAAACTCGGTGGACATATACACAGTCTGTATCAGCACATTTAAATAGATTTCCAACAAGGGAGGACAAATGTTTCTTGCTGCTTAACACATGAAGGTCTGGTTTAAAGTGGAGCTTTGCTTAGGGACGGAGACCTTTCCTTTTAATGACCAAGTCAGATCTGTAAGTTGATCACAGACTTTTTTCCTACTCTGCAGTCAAGGCACTGAAGTGATAAAATAGGGATATCCTGTAGTGAGTTACGTCTTTTTTGGAAGCTACACCTGAAGCAGTAGTAGGAAGAGAGCCATAGTGGTATGGAAAGATGGAATTCTGCTCCGGCCTCTTGGTCTTGCAGTGTCTTCATCTAATTCTAGGGACACTTGACTCGGATGGGACAGATAGAAATAGGCTTGTGACATTTTAATTGCATTTTTGTTTTTATTTTTGGAGGCATATACACTCATATACCCATGGCAAAGATTCAGATTTTCAAAAGGTACACAGAGAGCATTTAGTTTCCACCCCTCGCCCTCCACTCTAGTTCCCAGTTTCACAGTTTCCCATTTCAGAGGCAATCATATTCCCAGTTTCTTTCTTTTTTTTTTTTTTTTTTTCAGATACATAATGTATGTAAGATTGTCATGTGGGGCGAGGGTATGTTTTTTTCTCCTCTTTTTACTTTTTTAAGACAAATTGTAGCACTCTATAGATACTGTATTGCTTCATGCTTTCTTCACTTAAAAAAAGTGATATAAAAGTGTCCCCATGATAGTGATACACTATATCACATGATAGGGTGATATATCGTGGGGATAGTTTCATATCACACCTGGAGTTCTGCCTCATACTTTGTTAAAAGCTATATGGGGGCACCACGATTTGTCTAACCAGTTCCCACTGGTTAACATTTAAATTGTTTTCAGTCTTTCCTTCTTAAATAGTGCTGCAGTGAGATATTGTGAATATAAGCTTTTGTGTACATGTGCAAGGATATCTGCGAGCTAAATTTTTAGACATGAAATTGCTGGGTCCGAAGGACATGTGGATTTGTAGCCTTGATAAGTGTCAACAAATCGCAATGGGACCATTTTGCACTCTTGCTGATGATGTATAAGTGCGCTGAGCAGGCTTGGAACGTCTCCTGTCTGTCTCGGCAGGTTGTACCAGTCAGTTAAGCTGCTGTACTCCATCGGGATCTTTTTCACCTACGCGCTCCAGTTCTACGTCCCGGCTGAGATCATCATCCCCTTCTTTGTGTCCCGAGCACCCGAGCACTGTGAGTTAGTGGTGGACCTGTTTGTGCGCACAGTGCTGGTCTGCCTGACATGTGAGTAGAAGACGATAATTGCCTTGCTTGTTTTTCCCTAAAGGGCACCCAGTCTCCAGGGCTTGCGTGAGAAAAGACAGTATATATCTTTTGACATATACTGCCTGTGTTTGTGAGCAGAGAACCTGGCCATGGCCTCACTTTCAGAGTTGAGGCACCTCCAGATGGGGAAGTGAATTAATTACACATGTACTCTAAAGAACATGGGAATGAGGACAGTGGTTTATTTATAGATAGGGTATGAAATGCTGTGGAGATGGTTATCATTCAGAGTAAAGACATACAACTGCTATCCCATATTAAATAAGGTAAAGGTCTGAAAGCCATTTAACCCGTATCTGTAATGAGTATAAGTTACTTTGATGAAGGGTACTTATTTGTTTTTTCGAATTGTTGTTTTTCCAGTGTGACAAGTTACTCCTTAGATTTCCTTTAGAGCCTGTACGATAGTATTCTACACATTTTTTAATGTCAGTCAGTCTTACTAAATATGTTTCAGAAAATTTCTAGTGATTAACCTAGGTATTTGATTGATCACTTATGTTTTATTCTTCTTCTCTCAGCCCTGTTCCAAGGAGTGTAAGTTAAAAGACAGGATATCCTTCTGTTTGCTGTGGTTGAAAACTGGTGACATTTAGAAAATAAAAGTAAAATTTTGTTTTGTAGCTTTTGTGAGTTGGTAGACTAGAGAGCCCCGGAGCAAATTGGTCTATAATAGTGAATTCAAGTTTCTAAGAGATTTGCAATTGTTTTCCAAACTGAAATGCTTAAAGCATAGATTCCTCTTTTTGGTTCTATTTGTTGTTGTTGTTGTTTTTTGAACAAGAACCTCTTTGCTTATATTGAGACTTCCCTGAGAATTTTCTTAAATTATTCAGTCTGAGCCTCTGTCTTTGGAATAAAAATAGATCCATATGATTTTTAAAATTCTAATTAGGGTTGAATGTTTTAAGGATGAAAGATGGGAATGTTGTCTAGCATTTGCTCTTAGTCATTCTTTCAGGCCCTCTCCTAGACCAGCCTATAGAAACAGCCCACACAGCTGCTAATCCAGGGCCCAGGGCTGTTGAAAGCCAGCTGCTCTTCCCACAGTGACTGAAAAAGAAGGAACATGATGTATCCTGCTTTTCTAGTAGATTGCCTTAACGTGTACTGCTAAGATGGGATGTTTGGATTCCAGATTTTAATCCTATCTTGTGCCAGTAACTCTCCATGCTTTGATTCTAAGGTGTATATTTCCACCGTGGATGGAGTAGCTCTAAGTGCTGAGGAGACAGCTTTCACGTGTACCGTATTTATAATGTAAACTCTCAGGGCCCAATTCTTAAATCTAAAGGGCACTATAAGAAAGAAGGTGGTTAGTTCAAATAATTTGCTTTTCTCCAAAGTGTTCCTTCCAGAAAAAGTAGGTCTCTCTAGGTAGAATGTGCCTTCCTGACTAAACAGCTTCTCCTCCCTGCCTATTGAGCTGGGGCAGTGACAGGAGCCTGGCTCCACTCCCTGCCCAGTTTTCCCCTCCAGCCTGACTCAGCCTCCCTGTAGCATATGTCACACTTCCTGCCAGGTTTATTTCTGCAGCACCCCACAGGAGACAGTAGTCTCTGGTTCACAGACCTCATGTTATCCTGAGATGCCTCTTGGATTTTGCTTCACTTTTCCTGGCTCTGTCTGTGAGTTTCGTCTCCCTTCAACAGCACGATGCTCGGAAGACACGGCTGCTTTTGGTCTTCAAGTGTGTGCAGTTGTTTTTCCCTTCTGTGATCTGTTGTGACTTAGCATTGCATGTCATCCTGTTCAAAAAGGCAGCCCCCTTTATCTCTCAGAGCACTCGCCTCTCTCACCTTCTTTGGAGACTTTGAAGTAATTGTGGGACTCAGTAGAGGCCTTTCATGGTAGCAGCAACTTAAAAGTATTCATGCAAGTTCATTTTGTTCTTGCTTTTCTGTTCTTTCAGATCTTTCAGCACCATTGATTAGTATGTGATTTTAGATCTTTAATTGATGTTTTTCATTTATACTCATACATTTTAACAGCAGCTTCTTTTTTTGCTATTTCTGGTGTTTTCCTATCTTTTCCACAACTTTTCCTCCTCCTCTTCACCCTCCAAGGAGAACAGGAGGAATTTGGTGTAGTTTCTTTTTTTTTTTGCCTTCTTGGAATTCAGCTTTCTCCCCACTCTCCCCCATCCTCCAAAGATTACTATGGCTGATACGGACTTTGTGATGCTTAATTTCAAACTGTTGGAGAAGAAGGGGAGGAAAAACAAGTATTTCATAGAATAATGCTCATTTTGTTATGATTTCATATTGGACAGTATCTACTTCCAGCCCGTATTTTTGGAAATGCTGACTTAGCAGGTCACCTTATGTCCAGACCTTATGTGGAAGAGGCTGGCCCCACCTGGTGGAGTCTGGAGTTGTAGGATCAATGGTTTTTTAGATTTCTTTGGAGCAATAACCCATCCATCCTTCAGTGATTCATACTGATTCTCGGTGGCATTTGCCATGTGACACATTTTACTTCAGTTTGCTATGAAAATTTCAGAAACCTATATCTGAAGATATAATTACATAAAATCGCATCATTCAAGAAGCCTGTTCAGACTGGAATGCAGAGCTGCAAAACATTCCAAGCAGTCAGATTTTTAGAGGATGAAGCTTCCAGGTCCAAACAGAGTAGCTTTTTAGTACCTTTGGGCCTTTCACACTTTTTAGTCTTGCAGCTACAGTGAAGAAGAGCAGTATCAATCATTAGCTGTGTAACCCTGGCCCGCCTCCAGGAACCCTCACAAGGCCTCAGGGTCCTCAACTGTAAGATAGGACGGGTGTCTGATCTCCAAGATTTCTCTGAACTCCAAAATTCTGTGATTCTGTACAGATGCTTTGCGCTTGATTTTAAGTTTCTACACAAATATTACTCTAAAAAAAAAAGTCAGTGTAAAAACATTTAGGAATAAAAGAAGAAGAAATTCCAATATTCCACCAGTTTAACAAAGTAATGTATTTTTTGCATTGTATCTTCTGTGTCTTAATCCTCATGGGTTCATTGTAAAAATAGTTGCAATTGTAGTTTACATATAACTTTGTCTTTCACATTTTGTTTAATTTTATATCATGAATATTCATATCTTTCACTAATATTTTCATAACCTCATGGTATTTCACTGTATTGGTGGATCATATTAACTAAGGTACTTCTTTAATGTTAGGCATGGAGGTTGTTTCCCTTGCTTTCATATTTTTTAAATTTATACCCCCACTAAGTCAAATTTTGTATTCTTTCCAAGACTATTGTGAATTTTAAAGGCATATTTATAGACATTTAAAAGTAACATGGTAGGTTTTAAGAGCTTTGATCATAATAAAATAGCAGCAAGAGCTCCCAGCACAAGAGCCGAAAATGGAGAGCATATTTCCTAAGTGTGTGTGTTTGTTCTTTTCAGTGCTTTGCTCTTGTCTTGTGCATAAGTCAGCTCTTTCTGATGCTGGTTCAAAACCACAGGCTCCAGAATCCAGTTCCTTCTGTGAACATGACTGTTGGCCTTATGTTGCTTCAGCAGTTTAAAAGATCATATTCTTCGTGTCTCTTCACCCGAAGGGAAGACGTTTTATAATATTGTTGGAGCCCTCTTGACTAATCGTGTGGCCGAGCTGAGGTTGGCCTCTGTCCCCGCTTTGATACTTACCACAGCTGAGCTGCTGCCGAGAAGTGTATAACTGAGTTTGTTATACAAATGTCTTCCTCTTTGTCTGGGCTGGGGTCTTTTCGTGTGGGGGGGGTGCAGGGATTAGGGGAGAGTTGGGAGAGGGGTGTTCCTGGCTGGCTGCTTCCTGAGATCTCTACCTTGTTGAGTTTCTCTTCGTAGGCACTTTAACTCACAGAACACATTTGGTGCCAGAAGGGGTTTTATTTGCCCCACGTGTCTGAGTAGTCAATTGCTGCTTCTGGAGTTAAAGTCATTTTCCATGGTGGCAAAACAGATACCCGTGCTGTTGAACCCTGGGAGCTGCTGATACTGATTTGGTTTGGACATCCTTCTCTTCTTCCCACTTCATGTTAGTGGGAGGCTCGCTCTTGCCCTCTGCGGTGTCATGCTTTGTGTAGGGTTCAGTGGTTATGTGGTTCAGCTAGGACAGGAAGAGGGACTTCCCTTTGCAGCCCTGTGATCTTGGCTTTAAGAGGAGAGAAATGTTCTTAAAATCTCTACTAAGGATATTTTTATTAGGCATATTTATCTTATATAGTGGTGAAAACAAGTTTTTAGATTACTTATAAAATATCATGATGAGGCAGAAGATCTTTGTCCAATCAGAGGAAAAATTCTGATCCCAAGCTTCTGTATCTGTTTCCACTTAACTCTCGCCACAGAGTGGAGCATCTCTCTGACTCCACTTAACTGTCATGAAGTACCCATATGTCCTGCTAGGTCAGTATGGGAGAGGGTGGGGAGATGACAGACTCTCAGGGCTGGGAGAGGCTCTGATTTGTCTCCCGCCAGGGACTTATTTTCTCTGATAATAAAGGCCTCCTGTCTCTTGAGCGGACTTCAGCATTTGTGGAGATGCTCGTGTGGCTGGGACTGAAGGAATAACTCACGCTTCCTTTATTCATACGAAACCAAGTGGCTTAGAAGCTCCCTTTTGGGCAAGCCATGTGTTCCAGGAAAGGAGCCCCATCGCTTCGCTGTGCCACCTTCAGGCTGGATGTGGTGCTTCCCAGTTGTCAGTGAGGTGAGGAACATATCCCAGAACACAGTCCTAAGTGACTAACACTGGTGTATAGTCCTTAGAATTTCAGAGTTGGGCGAGACTTCAGACATCACCCAGTTACCATATTTCACAGGTAAATGAATGAACTGAGGCTCAGAATAGTAAGCTGATTTGCCCTGTGCCACTCAGCTTGTTATGGAGCAGGGACTAGTGATAATATTGAAGTATTTATTGTTGGTTTTTAGAGCTCTGATTTCTTTACATGAGTGATATCATTTGACTATCCTGTTTAGTAGTTGGGGAAATGAGTCTCAAAGAGTTTAGGTAACTAGCCACTGAGTGGTAAAGCTGAGGCTGAAGCCTGGGCATTCCAGATCCACAGCCTACACTCATTCCTATACCACCCTCTCCCTGGGGCTCAGTTCTCCCGATTGTTTCCTCAGTGCAGTTTCCACCCCACAGTAACACCTGGCGCCATCACTGCGAGGGTGACATTAGGCAGGAAGACCCAGAGCCCACAGAGAGCAAGTGTCTTGGTGTCGGTACCACAGTAGACCAGCTCTTTTGTTGAGCATTAGATGACCTATGATGAGAATGCTGTTTTGTCATCAGCCTACAATTTTACCTCTAATTTTCTCCATATTCAACCCTCAAGGTTTGGGAGATGTCACCAACTCTATTTAGAAGCAGCGAAGGGCTGAAAACATACTATTTTTGAGTTGCAGGGAAATTAAAAGCCTAAACTTTTTGCACACTTCTCAAAGCCTTGAGATCAGTGAAGATGTTAATGAGAATTGCCGTTATGGTTGATTAATAGAAGAAGGAAAGATGAAGAACTGCTCCAGAGTATATAACACTGTGGCAGAGGTGGATCTGAGATTCAATATCCTTGTGCCCCTTTGTTGTCAGGCTTTGAATCCCTTGTCCAGTTCCACTTGACAAAGCAGAAAGACGTCAGGGCTGATCGTGTGCTGGATTCTCCACCACGCCCCATGGTGCGTCCCTGGGAAAGCTAGCCTGGGTATCTGCCTCCCATTTCCTCACAGACAGGATCCTGCCACTGATCCGCCAGACTCCCTGTCTCCCCTCCCTCTGCATTTCCTTGCCCATCAGGTCTGTGAGGTTATGGCCCAGGGGCTTGAGGTCCTGGATCCTGGTCCCAGCTCTGTTGCTTCCTGTTGTTTACACCCTCTGGGCCTCTCTTTCCATAGGACTGTAGTAATTTTGTGGAGTTACATACCTGTGAAACAGAGGCAGATTCACCTCCACTAGTGAGTGCTTAGCAGTGCTGTCTGCTGGGTACCACTAGACATTCTGCAGTGATGGAAATGTCCTGTGTGTGTGCTGTCCATTGCAGCAGCCACTAGGCACCAGTGGTAGTTGAGACTTTGAAATGTGGCTAGTGTGAATGAAGAACAGGATTGATTCCATTTTAATTCATTTCAATGTAAATAGCCATCCATTGCCAGTGGCTACTGTGTTGGACAGCACAGCTCCAGGGTAGGTGTGAGGCAGGAGGCATGGATCCACTCTTTCCCTGGTGTGTTAGTCCATTTGCAGCTATAAAGAAGCACCTGAGACTGGGTACTTTATACAGAAAAGAGGTTTATTTTGGCTCATGGCTCTGCAGGCTGTACAGGAAGTGTGATGCCAGCATCTGCTTCTGATGAGGGCCTCAGGAAGCTTCTAATCATGGTAGAAGGCAAAGGGGGAGCAGGCCTCACATGGCAAGACAGGGAGCAAGGAGAAGGGAGGTACCAGGCTCTTTTAAACAACAGCTCTCTTGGGGAGGGCACCAAGTCATTCATGAGGAGTTTGCCCCCACGACTCTTCCCACCAGGCTCCACCTCTGACATTGGGGATCATATTTCAACATGAAATTTGGAGGGGACAAATATCCAAACCATATTACCTGGTAAGTCCTGGTTCCCACATGTCTCGCATCTTACTGCAGGGAGTGCTATTCTATTTTGTTTGTTTTTATGGCTCCTCAAAAATCAACTTCAGACATTTCAGTTTAAAGTGTTTCTTACAAAATCTGGTCTCGAAATGCAATCCAATCCTTTCTTCTGGTGCTCATCCAAAGAAGCAGTGATCGATGTAGACATTGGCTGCCTTGGACTCAGATGTCCTGGCAGTCTCACCAGTGTGATATCTTCTTAGAGTGACTTGACTACATTTTTGCCTTACAAAATGAACTTAGAAGCAAACCTCTCATATAAGAGGTAACCCTCTCGTAGGAATCAGTGAGGTAGTAGATAAGCTCTGGATGTCTGTATCAAGGCTGGGAGCATCCAGCTGTAGCCCAGCAGTGGGAGAGACAGTCTGTGAAACTCTGTTTGATGACTGACAGGTTAGTAACTAACAGGAAGTCATGCACTATAGCAGGATGCACTTTTCATGGCCAAAAAGATGAATACTAATGACGATAACATTAACATGTAAGACATCCCTACTGTACACCAGGCCTTTTGTGAAGCACCTGCATAACCTCATTAGACCATCATGACATCTCTATGATATAGGAGCAGTTAATATCCCCATTTTGCCAACAAGAAAACTGGGGAATAGAGAGGTACCATACCTTCCCCAGCATCATTCAGCTAATTAGCAGCAGAGCCAAGATCTGAACACAAGAACCTAGTTCCAGAGCCCACAACCCTCAATAAACCTGTGAAACACTGGCCTTTGCCTGCCTGGTGGAAAGATCAGTGAGATGGGAAGCATGGGGTCAGTGGGCACTAGGATAGGTGTATTCGGTGAAGCCTCCTCCTGCTTCCAGCACTGTCTGGCAGTGTTGGCAATGGCTGGTATGGCACGGAAGCTGATGGCACCTCCTGCGGCAGTGCACCATTGGTCTCTGTCAGTTCCTCCTTCCTCGCTCACCCGTGACTGAGTTTCAGATGTGAGAGGCAGTGGGTGTCCTGACACAGAGATATGGTTATTGTGTGGGACTTCGCCAGGGGTCAGCCTGCAGATAGAACTGCTTTTTTTCACCTGTATGAAAATGCTTTGTGAAATGTGGTTTTATCACGGTGTCTTTCCAGAAAGAGGGGTTTCTTTTCCTATTTGGTTTCTTGTCAGTCAAGTAGAAATGTTTGTGTTGGAGTCTCCCTGAGTGGTAAGAAAATGAGCAGCTGCTCAGAAATATCCACCTCCTTTTCTGCCCCCTACCCTCCCTCCTTTGGTAGAAACCAGATTGCCCTGAAATGTAATTTGGTTCCTTTTGTGCAGAAAGATGGAAGTCATGCGCTGTAGCAGGAAAAGCTGAAAGCCCAGGGACTGGAGCCAGAAGATCCAGGTTCCAGTCCCAGTTCTGCTGACCTTGCAGGGGGACGCCAGTTCTTCCATGTTTCTGGGCATCTGTTTCACAGAGATTGAACTGGATAATGTCTGCGTTTTCTTAGAGCTCTCAATCCTAGAAGATGGACAGATGCTGAATTTGCTCAACAGTAGGGAGACAGACCTGTCCCAGCTCTGGGCATCTTAAACAGGCATGTCCTCTCTTTCTGCAGGCATCTTGGCCATCCTCATCCCCCGCCTGGACCTGGTCATCTCCCTGGTGGGCTCCGTGAGCAGCAGCGCCCTGGCCCTCATCATCCCACCGCTCCTGGAGGTCACCACCTTCTACTCAGAGGGCATGAGCCCCCTCACCATCTTCAAGGACGCCCTGATCAGCGTCCTGGGCTTTGTGGGCTTTGTGGTGGGGACCTATGAGGCCCTCTATGAGCTGATCCAGCCAAGCAATGCTCCCATCTTCATCAATTCCACCCGTGCCTTCATATAGGGATCTGGGTTCATCTCTGCAGCTGCCTACCCCTGCCTCGTGTGTCCCCTGTTACCCGTCCCCAGAGCCTCAGGTATGGTCCAGGCTCTGAGGAAAATCAGGGTTGCTGTGTGGGAACCCCTCTGCCTGGCTCCTGGATACCCCGGGCCAGGTAACCTGAGGGCAGGGGAGAAGTGGGGTGGCAGACATGCAGAAGTGCCACTAGTGACAGGGCCGCCATCGGTCACTTGTACCTATTTACACCCAGAACTTTCCAGCTCCCCCTCATCATGCCTCCTCCTTCCTCCCCCGCTGCTGGTGCGCCTCACCCAATTCATTCTTACTGCACAGTTCACTTTATTTAACAATTTTAGTGTCCCCCACCTCATGTGTTCACCTTTTCCGGTCTAGGCATAGATTAAATAACTGGGAACTCCCCCTCTTTATAAAGCTGGGCTTCTTTCTCATCTCTCTCCCAAATGTTGTATCTCAGTATTCTTCCTACTCGAGTCTCCAGGGGGTGGCTGGACCTACCTGGTCATTTGAAACAGGCCCCCCAAACTGGAGTTTTTAATCTTGACTCGGGCTTGCTGTGCCCCTTAAGGCAATGCTTCTCTTCAGCGGATTCCTTAGGATGGGTTACAGTACTGTATTCTTAGTTGCTTTAGCTCTTGAAACATAGGAAGTGTTGCCTAAACTGAAAATATTTATCTTTTATTTAAAATCAGATTTTTGTTTTTAGACTGTCTCTAGATCTGGGGCTATTACGAATTATTTCTTCTTCAGTAAACTTTGACTCAACCTCTCCTGCTGAAAAGAAGCTCGCTCCAGGAGATGTCTGCTGGGGTCCTCGGCACTCTTGGCTGAGGACTCAAAGGTTTTAATCAGGATCATCTAAAGATGTACCTCGGTGAGGAGGCACAGATTTTGCCTCCTGTTGACCAGCCTGGTTTCATACTGAAAAGACATTGAAGGACTGCAGAAGTGTGTGGGTGCACTGGGCCGAGGGAAGGGTGGCTGAGTGAAAGGCATATAAAATGGGGCTGTGTGCGTGCAGGCCCATGTTTCAGCCTCAGTCCATGCCAGGTGAAAGGATCAGCAATGCTCAGTTGCCATCGTGCTGGGACGACACCCGCTCTATTGCCACGGATGAGTAGCTGAGGTCAGTGTGCACAGAGAGTTTGAAATTAAGTTCATAGACTTTACAGCAGCTGGTCTGACACTACGCGCGGTGCTTGGTTGTTTACAATCAGTGGGGAATAGGGCAGAACCAGTGCCCGGCCCCACACTGCCTCTGTGGCTTGGACTTTGAAAGGAACCACTGAACACTAATTATGAGCCCTGTCTTTCCCCCAGAATGCCTCCCTGGGTTTCGCAAACAGCCTTGAGGTTGGCCCTCCTCAAGGTCAGCCTTCAGATTTGGGAGCAAACTTCAGATAAGGCAGAGGAAGATACATTGCCTTGCTGTGGGCTGCCTCTTCGTTCCTCTTGGTGTACGAAGTATTTCAGAAGGCCATTGATGAATTTCCCCTCTTTAGCTGTGTGTGTGTGCACATGTGTGTGTGCACGGTGTGTGTGTATGTGTTCCTGTGTAAGTAACAGAACCGACTCCTTGTCTCCTCTGTTCCGTCAGCAGGCTCTTACTTCACTGCAGATACAGTTCACTCTGAAAGTTGGTTGAAGGAGAGCAGCAAAAATGTATCAGGGGTTTTGCATCTGTGTTTCACCCAAAGCTCATAAGGGCTGTGACGCAGCCACATGGCCCCAGTTTTTTCTGTCTCTTCTGTTCCAAAGCCAGGAGGGCTGAGTTCCAGGTGAAGGGATGGGAAAAGTGGACTCTCATTGTAGTGACTCCCCACCTACCTAATAATTTGTTAACTTAGGAACATGCCGTCATTGTTGACTTGTTCTTCCTTAGGAGAAGGACGCTTTTCACCACCCTTTCTGTTTTATGGTGGACTCTTAACAGGTGCTATGTGACCACGAATCTAGCTGGGAGTAGCAGAGGCCCTGTCTTCTGAAGTCTCAGGCTTAGAAGTTACCAAAGTGGGCTCGGAAACTGTCATCTCCTGGTTCCAAGTTCGGGCTCTGGCAGCCCAGCCACTATCTTAGCTGTCTTCCCCAGCGGTGCTAAGAGTGGTCTCAGTGAGAAGCTAGAGGCCAACTGGAGGGCCAGACCTGTGTCCTGCCCATGTCCTCCTTGGTGGACGTTTCTGTTTACTCAGAGCTGCTAGAGGCCATCCTGCCCAGCCGAGTTCTGAGATTAGGACTGTGATGTTGGCACCTGAGGACTGGATGGGAGAATACTGGGGGTCCCCCAGCTCTTAGCAAGATGCAGGCTATTGCTGCCTGGCTGTGAGAACACGGTATGTAGGAGAGTTGGCTGTAGCCTTAGGATTTCTGGAAGCCAATTTGGCATTGCCTGTTTGATCTCTGGCTTGTGTTCCTGCTACACTTACAGACTGATTGCGTGGCTCTTCCAGAAGACCCAGGAAGGGCAGCTCCAGCTGGTGGGCCTTCCTGGCTGTGCAGGTGCACAGCTGTTAGGCATCAAGCAAAGGGTCAGCCAGTCAGTAGTAGTGGGAGGAAGCCCTTCTTCCTCTTATGCAAGCAGCTCTCAGCCAGCCCAGAATCTCTTATGCAGCCCAAAGGGCTTCTTGAAGCAGAGAAGCCTCCCTGGTGTCCTCCCACGATAAGTAGAAATACGATCACAGAGCAACAGAGCAAAGGCTTTCAGGAGTGTGAGGCTGCATCTGCTGGAGCAAAGGGGAGCCGTGGGCTTTCCCAGCCAGATACTCTTGAGCTTTGTGACCGTGCTCCTGTCACTCCAATTTCCCCGAGTCAGAGGTAGCTTTCTCAGAGCCCCTTGGTGGTTCTCTCCTCCAAATGCTGCTGTTGGGAGCAGGCTTCCAGCTCTCAGTGGGCAGTGCACCTCCTGCTAAATGCAGACACTTGCTGGGAAGAGTGTGAGGTGGCATCTTCTGTTCACTCTGCCTAGCAGTTGTCACCATTCAGAAGTGGCATTATTTATGTTGTGCTGCTGTCCAGCTGCTATGATCCCCTCATCTGCACAAGCCCTGGCGAGATATGTGTGAATGTGTGTCATTTCACTTCAGCCGCCCTCTTCCATCTCTCCTCTGCAGCCAGATTCATTGGCTGATGCTCACTGCTCACTGTCTACCCCAGGAAATTTATAGTTTTATCAATAGTCTTAAAGTGTTGATCCTAAACAACTGCATTTGAAAAATCATGTTTCTTCTCTCTCATCTCTCATCTTACTTTTCTCTTCTCAGATTTCTCCCTTCCTAGAACATTGTCTCTGTTTAGCACGAATGTTCACCTCATATTTTTCAGAAGTGCAAAAATCTCAATTTATGTTTGTTTACAGCTCTCTCTCCTCACTGCTCACAGCAAGGGTTTCTGTATCAGTGAATTTTATTTTGTAGCTGCTGAGATGTCAAGGCAAGCTTCAGCATCTGCCCCCACTGGGTCCACAATGCTGCTTCCTCAAAGAGAAGACAGAGTCCAAGTGTCAGGACTTGAGGCTGGCTTCCAGTCTGCCTTAGAAGTTAATTTTCCAAAGTACATTACAAATCTCTGAGGCCATTAGGGGAAAAGGAAGGGGTGTGGTTTGTCTTTGAAATTACGGTTAATACTTTTAGACAGTAAGTCCGACTGGTTGCAAGGCTGTTTGCCCCGACAATATCAGCCTGTAACATTTCTTCTCTTTCCTTTGTGCCACTGAGTCGTTCCCTGGCCAGAGGACATAAATGGTCCTGACAGGAGGTTATCAGAGTAAGGAAGGTAGGAGATATAGGTGCAGGGTGCCTGTCATTCACTGTGTTATTTGGTTTAAGTCAAAGTGATTCTGGGGAAGCTGTGTTCTTTCAGTGGATAATAAAATTGGTAACTCTATTGTAAAACATGTCAATGGCGTGTGAAGAAAATCAACCAATCCGTAGGTGTTGCTAACTGGACAGTACTGTGTATGTTACGTGCCTGCGTGGATGTGCACTTCCAGCACGGTATGTGTAGCGATGTGGATCATGCCACAGTTCATAGATCCTGTTTGGGGGTTTGCACATGGATCATATGTTAAGCTTTTTCTTTTCAATAAATGAATTTTATTTTTTATTTTTGAGAGGTTGCTGTCTGTGTCTTTTTTTTTCCTTTTTATATCACTCAGATCCCTTGACTAGATACTGGGTTAGATGTTTCTGGTTTATGCCACAGAGTTCATATGAGAGTGGCACAAGCAGTAGACCCTTCCATGGAATTAAGAGTTGCCCAAGAAGAAAGGGACCAGGAATGTTTTTTATTTTTTTTCTGTTAGACAATCCTCCCCTCCCTAACCCTCCTTCTGCTTCTCTCAAAGACTTGAGTAAGAATTTTCAGCCCTCTCCTTGTATAGCAGATGAGCCCACATGACAGGTGAGATGGCCAGTTTTATATGTGTCAACTTATAATTCAGTCAAACGCTAATCCAGGTGTTGCTGCGAAGGTGTTTTGTAAATGTGGTTAACGTCTATAATCAATTGCCTTTAAGTAAAAGAGGTTTTCTCAGTATTGTGGGTGGGCCACATTCAATCAGTGTAAAGGCCTTTAGAGCAAAGCCGAAGTTTCGTTGGAGAAGAAATTCTGCCTCCAGACTGCAGCATCAGCTCCTACGGGCCTGCCCTATGACTCGCAGACTTGCCGGCTCACACAGTCATGGGAGCCAGTTCCTTGATCTCTCTCTCAGTCTCTCTATGTGTATTTATATTCATATATGTGTATGTATATATGTGTGTGTATATATATATCTCCTACTGGCTTTGTTTCTCTGAAGAAATCTGACACAATAGGTAACACTTAATTTTCTTGAAATGTGGAGATTAATTTCAGGACAGGACAATGGAAGAGATGACACCCCTTCCCTTCTCTTTTTGTCACTGAGTGGGAAAACACACTTAAGGCTTAAAATGTTTGTTCTCAATACATTGGTTCCCCCCCAAAAAAATTACTTGGAATTTGTTCCCACCAGCAAGCACGCAATCAGTTGTGCAGCAAACACTAGCCAGGTGTGCTCCAATTCAATTCTGACACCACCTGTCTGGAGATGGCATCAGATCCCACAGGATGAGGGCTCAGTCCCCAAGAGTGACACCCCTCACCACCACCACCACTTCCAGTGCCAATTGCAAGTACCAGGTTGTTTGCCTGTGCTTCTGACTGGCTAAAAATTGTAAATCGGGGTTCCCATGACTCTGTTTTGGGGTTTGATTAATTTGCAGAGTAGCTCATAGAACTCAGGGAAATACACTTACTTGTATAAGTTTAAAAACAGAACCTTCAAGGAACACTCTTAAAAGTATAATATTTTATCAAGAGAGGAAGGCGAGCATGTAGTCTATTTTCATTGTCATTATCATTTCTGGAACAGGAAGGTCAAAGAGATTTAGCAGCTATGCCAAGCTGCCCATCAGTAGGTAGCAGCATTGGGATACACACGCAAGTCTTCTGGTTCCAGAACCTGAGTGCTTCCCAAGGCACTGGCTGCCTGTCTTTGTTGCAACCTCAAGAGGGAGGTTTGCCTTGAGGAATTGTCATGAGGGTTAGAGAGAATGTTGTAAAGTGCTATATGTAATAATCACAAAGGACTTATTAAACATTTTCTGAAATATTCGCTGACTTGTAGAAAACCAGGACTCCAAAGTACTTCTGCTTGTTGTTCTGGCTGTCCGTCTGTGCACTGATGTCTTGTTCACTTCCTCTGTGGAGGGCACTCGATCCTCTCTTAGGTTGTCCACCTCTTGAAGTTTTTATTTCTGCTCACAGTTATACCTAATGGCTGTAACCTCTTCTTCCAGATAGCCAGGGCCCTCCAGCAAGCCCATTGCACTACTACTGGAGGAATAAACCTGAGTGACAGTGGACTGAATTTAGACCCTAAGCCTGGGGCTCTTTGCTATGTAGGGTGCCTTCCTCATACTTAGCCTATTGTGGTTGTGCTGAGGAACTATGTGTGTCTTTAATGGGTATGCTTTACTAGACCCTTGGCCATTGGTCTCCTTTAAAAAAAAGTGGAGTAAAATTTACATGTAATTAAATTTAAATCTACCTTTTCAAATGTACAGTTCAGTGTGTTTTGCATACAGTCATGTGACCACAATCTCAGTCAAGATACAGACCATCTCCTTTGCCCCCAGAAGGTCCCTTGTGCCCCTTTGCAATCAATCCCATCCTCACACCACTCAGCCGTTGGCAACTACTAATCTGTTTTTTCTGTCTCCAGTTTTGTCTTTTCTCGAATGTCGTATAAAACCATTATGTATGCAGCCCTTTGTGTCTGGTTTCTTTCACTTAACATAATCATGCTTTTTATATTCCTCCACGTTGTTACATGTATCCATAATTGATTCTTTTTATTGCTGAGTAGTATCCATTGCGTGAGTGAACCATAATTTGTTTATCCATTCATTAGTTGATAGTCTTTGAGGCTGCTTCAAATTTTTAGCTGTTATGGCTTAGTTATTTTAATGTAAATTCCTGGTAAACAATTTAGAAACTGCCTCTTCTTTCTTCCTTCAAACTCACTTGTAACTGCTGCTAATCAGAGTATGTTATGAGGGCAACTTAAATCTGTGCACCCCGGTGGCCATTCTCAAGTTTTGGGCTCAAATATACTCTATACTTAATTATAAAAAAATTACTATTATGAATAAAGCTGCTATAAATACTCATGTACAGGTCTTTGTGTAGACCTATGTTTTTATTTCTCTTGGGTAAATACCTAGAGGTGAAATGATGGGGTTGTATGGGAAATGTGTGCTAACTTTCGGCAAATTGTTTTCCAAAGTGGCCGTTCCCTTTTGGATTCCTAATGTGTAACAGTTACAGTTGCTCCATATCCTCACCAATACTTAATATTGTGGTCTTTTAAATTTTAGTCCTCTAATAGGTGTGAAGTAGCATCTCATTGCAGTTGTAATTTGCATTTCCCCAATGACTAGTGATGTTTTGCACCTGTTTACATGCTTATTGGCCTATCTTTTTAATGAAGTATTTGTTCAAATATTTTGCCTCTTAAAATTCAGTCATCTACTTCTTTTGATATAAGTTTTTTATTGGAAAATAATTGTAGATTTACAGGAAGATTCAAAGGCACAGGAGGGAGGTCCAGGTCCAGAGCACCCTTCAGCTGGGCTTCCCAGTGTTAATATCTTGCATAACTGTAGTACGTTATCGAAACCAGGAAATTGACATTGGCACAGTCCATAGAGCTGATGCAGATTTTGTTAGTTATACAGATACTCATTTGTTTGTGTGTATGTTTGTGTATAGCTGTATGCAGTTTTATCATGAGTAGCTTTGTATACACCACCAATACAAACTAGATGCCTAACTGTATCATCACCTCAAGACTCCTTTATGCTACCCCTTTATAAATACCCACTCCCTTCAGTCCCCCACATCCCTAACCTTTCCCAGAAGCCACGAATCTGTTCTTCATCTCTATAATTTTGTTATTCATGAAATAATAATAATTCAATAAAGTGAGTTATGCCATATGTATCTTTTTGGGGTTGGCTTCTTTCACTCAGTGTAATTTCCTTGATGTTCATCTAATTTGTTGCATTTATCAATAGTTTGTTTCTTTTTATTGTTGAGTAGGATTCCATGGTACTGATGTTTAACCATTCACTCACTGAAAGAAATGTGCATAGTTTCCAGATTTGGTTGTTACAAATAAAGTGCTATAAATATTTGTGCAAGTGTTCCTGCATGAAAATAAGTTTTAATTTCTCTGGGATATATGCCCAGGAGCACAACTGCTGAATTGTATGGTGATATGGTTTGGCTGTGTCCCCACTCAAATCTCATCTTGAGTTTCCACATGTTGTGGGAGGGACCCGGTGGGAGGTGATTGAATTGTAGGGGCATGTCTTTCCTGCACTGTTCTCGTGATAGTGAATAAGCCTCACGAGGTCTGATGGTTTTAAAAAGGGGAGTCTCCCTGCACACGCTCATTCTCTCTTTGCCTGCCGCCATCCACTTAAGATGTGACCTGCTCCTCCTTGCCTTCCGCCATGATTGTGAGGCCTCCTCAGCTGTGTGGAACTGTAAATCCAATTAAACCTCTTTCTTTTGTAAATTGCCCAGTCACTGGTATGTCTTTATCAGCAGCGTGAAAATGGACTAATACATATGGTAAGCCCCATTATTAGTTTTAAAAGGAACTTCTAAACCATTTTCCAGAATGACTGTACCATTTTACTACTCTAGCAACAATGTATGAGTGGTCTATTTCCTCTGCAGCTTTGCCAGCCTTTGCTGTTATCACTACTTGTGGGTTTTTGTTTGTTTGTTTTTTGAGACAGAGTCTCACTCTGTCACCCAGGCTGGCATGCAGTGGCACCATCTTGGCTCACTGCAACCTCTGCCTCCTGGGTTCAAGTGATTCTCCTGTCTTAGCCTCTTCAGTAGCTGGGACTACAGGTGTGTACCACCAGGCCCAGCTGACTTCTGTACTTTTAGTAGAGAAGGGGCTTTGCCATGTTGGCCAGGCTGGTCTTGAACTCCTGACCTCAGGTGATCCGCTCACCTTGGCTTCCCAACACTATTTGTTATTGTAACCATTTATCAGATCCTGTGTTTTGGTTAGATTTCATGGTTTTTTTTTTTTTTTTTTTGAGACAGAGTCTCGCTCTGTGGCCCAGGCTGGAGTGCAGTGGCATGATCTCGGCTCACTGCAAGCTCCGCCTCCCGGGTTCATGCAGTTCTCCTGCCTCAGCCGAGGAGCTGGGACTACAGGCACCTGCCACCACGCCCGGCTAATTTTTTGTATTTTTAGTAGAGAGAGGGTTTCACCATGTTAGCCAGGATGGTCTCGATCTCCTGACCTCATGATCCACCCGCCTCAGCCGCCCAAAGTGCTGGGATTACAGGTGTGAGCCACCGTGCCTGGCCGGGATTTTCTTTTTAGACAACCACGTTGTCTGCAAATAGAGATAGGTGTATTTCTTTTTTTCCAATGTGTATCTCTTTTCTTTTTTCTTTTTTTTGGCCATATTGCAATGGTTGAAATTTCTAGTTTAAAACAAGTGGTTAGAGTGAACATCCTAGTCCTGGCTCTGATCTTGTAGGGGAAAGCATTCAGTCTGTCACTTTAAGTATGATGGAAGTAGTATACTTTTTATAGAAGTTCCCCTCTATTACTGTGCTGAGATGCTTTAAAAATCATGAATGAGTACTGAATTTTGTCAAATGCTTTTTCTGTATCTGACATGATCGTACAGTTCTTCTTTTTTCACCTTTTGATATGGTGGATTCCGTTAATTGATTTTTGAATATTGAACTGGCCTTGCTTACTTACTTGGAATAAATCCTACTTTATCACTGTATACTATTCTTTACATTGTTAGATTGCCTTTCATTTTTCACCCACCCTGATATTTACTCTCACAGATGTAGAATCCAGAATGGTGCCTTTTTAGAAATGAGCAGAACCACATGCATAACTTCTATTTTTGGCATAAGTGTACTTTTGCCCCAGGCTAGATTTCCAGCTGCCCCGTGCTACATAAAGGCTGCATGGATTTCTTGAGGACAGAGTTTCTTAACTGCACTGTCATTGCCATTTGGGGCTGCCTAATTCTTTGTTGAGGGGCTTTTCTGTGCATTGTAGGATGTTTAGGAGCATCCTGGGCCTCTGCCCACTAGATGTCATTTGCACCCTGCAAGTTGTGACAACTAAAAATGTCTCCAGAATCGCCAAATATCCCCTTGGCTGGGGTGGGGGATGGGGTGGAAATCGCCCACCTCAGCTGCCACGAACCAATGCCTGAGAACATATAGCTCCCACCCGCCTACCTTTATCTGGGGGGATGTCCTTTTTTTTTTTCTTTTGAGAAGAAGTCTTGCTCTAGTCCCCGAGGCTGGAGTGCTAGTGGAACGATCTCGGCTCACTGCAACCTCTGCCTCCCGGGTTCAAGTGATTCTCTGCCTCAGCCTCCCGAGTAGCTGGGACTACAGGCGCCTGCCACCACGCCCGGCTAATGTTTGTATTTTTAGTAGAGATGGGGGTTTCACCACATTGGCCAGGCTGGTCTTGAACTCCTGACCTCAGGTGATCTGCCCGCCTCGGCCTCCCAAAGTGCTGGGATTACAGGCGTGAGCCACTGCGCCCGGCGGAGTGGGTGGGAATGTCCTTTTATTGTGGCCATGGAGCAAAGGAAAGTGTGTCAATATGGATAGTACACAAAGAGCTGCTTTTCCAGTAGTAATGGTAAAATATCTCTAACATCTCCTGAACGTTCACTGTACCAGCTACGCTAAGCACTTTATGTATGTTGTCTCCTTTAATACTCAAATCTAGTGAAGGAAAGTACTGGTAATATCCCCACTTTGCAAACTGGGCATAAAAGTTTACATGACTTGCCCAAAATCACATTTCTAAAGTGGCGAAGCCAGGTCTGTCTGACGTCAAACCTCATGTCCTTGCCGCTGGAATTTTCTCCCCTGCCAGCTGATTCCTTCATTCCTTACCTCACCTCCTTCAGTGAGCACAGCACATTTCCAAGCCTGTCTTTTGACTCCAGCCTGCTTTGCACCCTGCCCTCCATAAGTCACTCCCAGCCGTCAGAACTACCCACCATTGCCCAAATACTTAAAACCTCTAGGCCTTCCCTTTGGGATTTTCCCTTAGCCTAGCTGACCCTCCTTTCTGTGCTAAATCGGAAGCTGTGCTTTAAGACCAGCTCAAATGGCTGGGCCCCTGTAGACCTTCCCTGGCCAGTTCAGTCAGAACTTACAACTCGTCCTCAGCAATGCTGTCACCGCCCTCCTCTGGTTATCCTCATACCTGCCTGCGCTGGAGACATGTGACTACTCGGCCACTTGCCGCAGATTGTGAGCTGTCTGAGGGCACTGATCAAGTCAGATGACGTCTACCCCCACTCTACCCTTGGGGGCTAATTATATATCTGAAATCTTTGCTTACTAAATTCAGTGTAGTCTCCTTCCATAGTAAATAGTGCCCTGGCCTGCTAAGGAGGTGACATCACTATATTGTCATCTTTGTATCAATCTAACCAAGCACCTTTCTTGGTTGGACCCTTTGGATTCATTGAGGAATTTTGAGAAAAGTTTTGAAATTGTCTTTTTGCAGCTGGATGCCTGAGAAAGTTCCTGCTTTTCATTCAGTGAAACAGCTGGTGCCCCTGTTCTGAAAGAAGTCAGAGGCTGCCCGAGGGTTTCCAAAGCCTGTCCTTAGACACCGCACCACAGGTGATGGATCAGCACCTGGGTCTGGCGCCCTAGCAGGCTGGCAGTGCACCAATGTTTCAAGTCGTGCAAAGAGGTTGGATTGACTCTTCTATACTAGACCAGCTGCGGGCCCTGGGCACAGCATTCCGTGCCTTAAAACTCTACCTGGTGGGTCTTTTTTGCCCTCTAGCTCTTTTAGAATCTTCATACATAATCTTCAGTCCAACAGAGGTCGTTTTCCCCCCGAGGCCTTTGGCTCTGTCCTTCCTCATCCCCAGATACTCACTTTTTGAGAGTTCTAGCCCAGGCCTCATGCCTGCCCCAGAGATCCCATGTGCCTCCCTCCAGAGCACTGCCCTGATGCCTGATAAAACATATGTGCCCTTCCTGTAAAGGCTTGAAAACCACCCCTGTGACAACAACTGTGCAAGCCCTTCCTCACCCGCCAGCCCCCGAAGGAAGCCGTTTCCCAATTCTCCTGTTTCCCAATCCTTACACCGTTTGTCCTGGCAAATCCCAGCTGCCCCTCCCTTCCAATAGCAAGGCCTCGTCTGGCTCCTGAAACCACTCCTCACAGCATGGCAGCAAGTCCCCACCCTGCCCCTCCCTTCCAGCCTGCTCCTCTAGCAATGCTCAAGGTCGCTGTGCCACTCTTAAGGCCCAGCCCCAAAAGTGGATGTAGGGCTTCAGGAGAGGCCTGGGGTTGAGCCCTAAGGGGAGCAGACCCCCACCTCCCCAAATCTGGATACCCTGGCTCTGTGCCACCTAGAAATGAGCATGGCCTTCTCTTGGCTTGTTCTGAACTCAACCTGCTCCGTTGCACTTGCCGCTGCTCATCAGTCCCCTATATTTGTAATTTATTTCACGAACCCAAATGTAAGGCGCACCTCCCGAGTCAGGCCAACCTGGATTGGAATCCTGGCCCTGTCACTCATGGACTCTGTGACTTACCTTATTTAAATTACTAACACAAATTGTGAGCTCCTCAGTTTATCTGTGCCTTGGTTTCTCCATTTGTAAATGATGATAGTACCTACAGCATTAGGGTTTTTTTTGTTGTTGTTGTTGTTTTGAGACGGAGTCTCGCTCTGTCACCCAGGCTGGAGTGCAGTGGCATGATCTCGGCTCACTGCAAACTCCATCTCCCGGGTTCAAGTGATTCTCTTGCCTCAGCCTCCCTAGTAGCTGGGATTACAGGCACATGCCACCATGCCCAGCTAGTTTTTATATTTTTGGTAGAGACGGGGGTTTCACCATGTTGGCCAGGCTGGTCTCGAACTCCTGACCTCAGGTGATCCCACCACCCGCCCTCCCAGAGTGCTGGGATTACAGGTGGGAGCCACTGCGCCTAGTGCCTCGTTAGGTTTTTGTGAGAATTAAATGAGATAAGACGCTAAGCGCTTGCACAGTACCTGGCATAGCAAATGCTCAGTAAGAGGAGGCAGTAGAGGTGGTGGCTGATGGCAGTGAGGGTAATGATAGTGAGCTGAAAATCTGCCTGAGCGCCAGTGGTTTAGGATGCCGGGATTTACCTGAAAACCTTTAGCCCTCCCCGCAGGCTCAGTAAACTAGTCCTTGATCCCAGAGAGCCCTCTGGTGGCTAATCTGTGAAGACTCAGGCTGTGGACGAAAAGGAGAAGGCGGGGCCTGGTGGGGAGAGGATGGAGGTGGGCTTGATGAGAAGGCGTTCCCCATCCGGGAGAATGGGAGGCAGGGAGGTGCTGTGTGGACATTCCCAGGCTGGGTGTCGGACGTGAGTTGGGGTCTTGCCCCTGGAATTCTGACTGAGAGACCTCAGACAAACCCCTTCTCTATGGGCCTTAGTGTGCGGAACATTAGGAATGAGGAGGACCAGGTCATTGTTTCCCAAAGACAAAGAGGGGGCCCCTGACAGTCATTTTTTAATCTGAATGGTTACTTATTTTCATGGTATCAGGAAGAAATACTCTCAAGTCCTTTAGTGTAGCGATATTATTGTTTAAAGATGAATAGAGAATATTTTGTAAACATCGAAATATATTTTTTAAGTATTATAGTACGAGTTGTGTTCTATCAGGGTAAAAATTATGAAAGTGATAAGCAAAACAGAAATTTGGACAACACTGGACAATTTGTGATCTCCTGCACAGTCCTGATAAATCAGTCCTATCTGTATGCTACCTGTCTTTTTCTGTTTTTTGTTTTTTGAGACAGAGTCTTGCTCTGTTGTCCAGGCTGGAGTGCAATGGAGCAATCCTGGCTCACTGCAGCTTCCACCCGCCGGGTTCAAGCGATTCTCCTGCTTCAGCCTCCTGAGTAGCTGGGATTACAGACGCCCACCACCATGCCTGGCTGGTTTGTGTATTTTTAGTAGAGATGGTGATTCACCATGTTGGCCAGGCTGATTTTGAACTCCTGACCTCAGGTGATCCACCCACGTTGGCCTCTCAAAGTGCTGGGATTACAGGTGTGAGCCACACACCTGGCCTGGTATTATTTTCTTTTATACTGGCCACCATTTATTGTTTGTGCTTTAATAAGCTTTCCATTTACATGTATTTCTTATGACAATATGAGATAGCTATTATTCCGATATTATTTACTATCTTCATTTTACTGAGGAATGAGAGGCCCAACTGAACTTTGATAAAGGGGCAAAGGCACCACAATGGAGCAGACAGCCTTTTCAGCAAATGGTGCTGGACAGCTGGACAGCCACATGCAAACAAAATGAACCTAGACACAGATCTTACATCCTTCACAAAAAATAACTTAAAGTGGACCATAGACCTAAATGTAAAATGTAAAACTATAAAACTCGTAGATGATAGCATAGGAAAAAACCTGGAGACCTTGGCTTTAGCAATGACTTTTTAAATAAAACACTGAAGGCATTATGTATAAAAGAAATAATTGATAAACCGGACTTCCTTAAAATTAAAAACCAGTAGGGCAGGTGCAGTGGCTCATGCCTGTAATCCCAGCACTTTGGGAGGCCAAGGCGAGGGGGATCCTGAGGTCAGGAGTTCAAGACCAGCCTGACCAACATGGCAAAACCCTGTCTCTACTAAAAATACAAAAATTAGCTGGGTGTGGTGATGGGCACCTGTAATCCCAGCTACTTGGGAGGCTGAGGTGGGAGAATTGCTTGAACCCAGGAGGCAGAGGTTGCAGTGAGCTGAGATTGCATCACTGCACTTCAGCCTGGGCAACAGAGTGAGACTCTGTCTCAAAGAAAAAAAAAAAAAATTAAAAACCTGTGCTTTGTAAAAGAGTGTCAAGAAGACAAGGCACAGACTGAGAAAATATTTTCAAAGGCGTATCTGATAAAATACTGTTTTCTAAAATATACAAAGTACTCTTAATACTGAACATTGAGAAAACAACCCAGTTTAAAAATGAGCCAAACATCTTAACAGCCCCCTCACTAAAGCAGATCTAGAGATGTCAAAAAACAAACAAACAAACAAACAAACAAAACATATGAAAAGATGCTCCACATCATATGTCATCGGGGAAATGCAAAATTAAGACAACAGTGAGATACCATACCACACACCCATTAGAAAGGTCGAAATCCAGAACACGGACACCACCAAATACTGGCGAGAATGTGGAGCAAAAGGAGCTCTGAGTCACTGCTGGTGGGAATGTGGAATGGTTCCGCCACTTTGGAAGACTGTTTGGCAGTATTTACCCAAAGGTGTCAAAAACCTATATCCACATCAAACCTGCACACAGATGTTTACAGCAGTTGTATTCATAGTTGCCAAAACTTGGAAGCAACCAAGATGTCCTTGAGAAGGTGAATGAGTAAATAAACTATAGTACATCCAGACAGTGGAGTATTATTCGACACCAAAAAGAAATGAATGATCAAGCCCTGAAAAGATATGGAGGAATCGTAAATGCGTATTACTAAGTAAAAGAAGCAGGTCTGAGAAAGCTGCATATCATATGATTTCAACTATATGACATGCTGGAAAACTGAGACAGCAATAAGTTTTGTGGTTGCCAGGGGTAGGGATAGGAGGGATGAGTAGGCAGAGGGGTTAGGGGGCATGAGGGATGAGTAGGCAGAACACAGAGGATTTTTAGGGCAGTGAAACTATCTGCAAGAACCCGTAATGCTGGATCCATATTATACATTTGTCCAAACCCACAGAATGTACAACAGCAAGAGTGAACCCTAATGTAAACTATGGACTGTAGGTGATAATGGCCCATCAATGGAGAGTTGTCAGTTGCAACAACTATACCATTCTGGTGGGGAATGTTAATAATGAGGGAGGCTATGCATGGGAGGGAGGGCATATCCCTGTACCTTCCATTCAATTTTGCTGTGAGCCGTAAAACTGCTCTAAAAAAATTCTCATTGAAAAATGAGAGGCCAGCCGGGCGTGGTGGCTCACACCTGTAATCCCAGCACTTTGGGAGGCCGAGGTGGGTGGATCATGAGAGGTCAGGAGTTCAAGACCAGCCTGTCCAACATGGTAAAACTCTGTCTCTACTAAAAACTACAAAAATTAGCCGGGTGTGGTGGCAGGCGCCTGTGGTTCCGGCTACTCGGGAGGCTGAGGCAGAAGAATCGCTTGAACCCAGGAGGTGGAAGCTACAGTGAGCTGAGATCATGTCACTGCACTCCAGCCTGGGTGACAGGGCGAGACTCCATCTCAAAAAGAAAAAAAGAAAAATGAGAGGCCAAGTCATATCTGCTCAAGGCCACATAATTAGTGTATGACAGAGCTGGGCTTGGAATCAAGCCTGTCCAACCTCAGAGCCACTGCCTGTGTGGTATCTCCCATGGGTGTGCCTTCTTTGCCCAGCTGGACTGGGAACTTGAAGGCAGGAACTGGGCTTTCCTGTCTCGGTGTTGTCATGGTTGCCTGGTGAAGTCACATTTAGCTGGTGACTAAGGGTGTGCTGTGGAGTAGCAGTCACAGCCTGACCCTGGGTCCCAGGAGGGCCAGCTTCCCAAGACTTGTGATAGTTAAGTCCTTTCTCCGTAACTAATGCCATGCAGTGCAAAGGGTGCTGGCAAGGGCAGGAAGCCCCAGGTCTTGTCCTGGGCTTTAGTTAGCCTGCTGGTTAGTGGACTCATCACTCAGAGCTTCAGAGCCCCATCTAAATGGAGGGGTTTGAATGACTGCAGACAGTTGTATCAGAGGCAGAAGGTTTTTTCCAAATAGTTTCCTGGGCCCCACCCCCAGAGGTTCTGGTTTTGTGTCTGGAGTAGGTAATGTTGCCAGGTCGGGAATCTCTGTACTTGACAATCTCTAGGATCCCTTCCAGCTCCCAAAATCCATGAATCTTGGAAGGGCCTGTGGACCCTTGCATCATTCCCCTGACCCCAAACAGGCTAAATGACACAGAAAATAACAGTAAAAAAGATACTTTATTGTTAAAAAAAAAAATTACCAATGAAACCATGTATCCGTCACTCACACTCACAGTCACACGCGCAGCCACAAACCACTCACACAAATTGGCTCTCGCCCACACAGCTCCCTCTCGCGTGAAGCAGCAGCCCTGTGGGCAAGTCTCCATTGCTCTTCCTTTTGACTTCTGTCTCCAGAAACAACACACATGAAAAGGAGTGGACCAGAGGGAGGGACTGGGTGGGAGGGAGTGGTGAGGTCACCAAAGGCCACAGAGGCTTCTGGTCCCCACCACTCCTGGCTACATACATTCTACACATGTGTACACACGTATTATCCATGGGCACCCACATGTGTAGACATGTGCCCACATTGACCCTCCATGCATAGGGTTGAGTCGCTGCAGGTAACACTTGATGGGCAGGCATTTGCAATGGAGAGGAGGCAACGGCAGGTGTCCAGCCTGGACACTGCGGTCCAGCTCCCTGCTTCCAACCTGCCCTAAATAGGAGTTCAGAGTTCCTTGTGTCTAGGGAAGAAAAAATCCCATTGAGGAAACTCATCCAGACAGCAAGGTCAAAAAGTGCCTAAGAATTTTTAAAATGAAGAATTAGTTCCTTCCTTCCTTTGGCCAAAAGTGCCTGGGAAACTTGGGATGAAGAACCCAGAGTTCCGTGAGGTCTGAATTCTTTAACAAAGAAGGTTCAGAGCTGCGTAGACTCCTGGCAGGCCCTGACTAGCAGACAGTGGTGTGACTCTGAGGCAGGCCATTCCTCTGCGTGTAGGCTGAGGAGCGGGACCTCTGGAGCCCGAGGCCCGGTGATGCTCCTCGGAGTCCTTGTTGCCCTCCATCACCGTTTTCTCTCCGGTGCAAAGCACAGTGCCTGATATGGAGCAGACACTTGACAAAGACACAGTGAGTGCTCGACTGAGGCAGGGGCACAGGGGACTCTGCCTGCTCCCCTGCTGCTCACCTCTCAGTCCCTAGGAGGACGCCACACAGCCCTCTAAAACTCCTTGGTATGGCCCGCGTAGTGGGTGCTGTCAGGCACCAACCTGCCTCCCTCCAAAATGGAGCTGTGGGCAGGTATGAGAATGCATCTTGGCGAAGCTGAGCCAGCACAGTCAATCAGGCTCTGCCCTGGGGACTGAGAGATGGCAGATCGGGGAGACCACCTGTCTCTCGCGCACCCCGGGAGTCAATTGTTCCTGGTCTTCCAGGGTCACTGCTCTAGGCATGCCCCTCTCCTGGGACCCTAGTGCTGTTTCTGGAGCTCTATTCTCAGCTTCCCTCCTCCCTCAGGGACTAGTGGGGGATTGGAAGACCACATTTCAAGGGACAGCAGCCTGGGCTGGGGGTGGGGCCTTCCCTCCCACTCTCCCAGCCACACTCAACTCACCCGCTATGAGACAGGAAGAAATAAGCCAAGTCCAGTCCTTGGCCTCCCGCCTGCCTTGCTCTGGGAATGGGAAGCTAGAACATGACCTCCTCACAGCTGCCGTAATCACTCTCCACCATGTCAGAGCCCTCATAGTTGGGGGGCACCCGGTGCTGGCCCTGGCCTGCAAGAGGTGCCCCCTCTGCCTCACAAACAGCATAAGAGGGCCCAGCTCGACTGAGGCGCATACTCATCCCCTTGTAGCCCCCCTCTGCCAGGCAGGGCCCTCCCCCTCCCTGCCGGAACTGCGAGTGGTAGTAGCTGATGGCCGTGTACTCATTGAGACAGGGGGCAACCAGGCGCTCCCGGGGACTAGGGGGCCGAGAGGGCATCAGATCTTCCAGGTTCTGGTTGCTGTAACGGGGTGGGAGAGGTGCCCGCTTATTTTCCATCTCCAGGGGGAAGGGGAAGCCCCCATAGAGACCAGTGGGCTCTGGCATCACGACGGGGGTTGAGTGGCGGTGAGCCGAGGGCGGCAGAGGGCCCTGAGTCACTTCAGAGTGGGGGTATTCCCAGCGTTCATTCCTGGAGTAAGTAGGTGGCCAGACCATAGCTCCGCCAGGGTACGCTGAAAGGGAAAAGCAAGATAGAGTGAGTTCATTTTCCCCGGGGAAGGTTTCAGCTGGCTCTATAGCAACTATATATAACCTAGCGTGTTGTGGAGACAGGAGTGGGTGCATTTGGGCCCATCTGTGCAGGTTGTCTCTGGTGGCTCAGGTTGATATATAGAATCCAATGGGGCAAGCTCAAGGCTAGAGGTTTCACCCAAGGCCAGCCCATCTTGCAAATCTCTGCCACTATTCTGAGGGTCAGTGAACAAGGGAAGGATCTGGATGGCTCCATGCACCCCACCCCCACAGCTGGGTACAGTAACTCCATCCCAAGTCCTACTGGTGAGTTTCATCCCCTTAAACGAAGGAAACACACACAGTTTGGACTCGCAGGTGTGATGGAGTCTATCATGGAAAGTGATGAAAGGAGATGTGGCTCAGAAATCAGGAAACCAGAAGCTCTTGGTCCTAGCCCTGCCTCTACTACTGAATAGTTGGGTGAGTTAGAACAAGTCACTACATCTTGATGGGCCTCGGTTTCCCTATTTGACACAGTGAAAATACTTGTCATAACTGCTAATGATTATGCCAAAACATGAAGTACTTTACTAATGCATCTCCTTTTGAACCAAAGATGAGAGGAAGGTGATATTCCCCCTCTAGATGAGCCAGGTCTGGCCCAAGGCTGCTGCACTTCCAGGTTGAGCAACCACAAGCTTAGACCACTTTTTCTCCTTTCCCTTCCCAGAAAAGCACAAATGTACAGAAGCCCCCTTCTCACTCCAGGGATTCTATCCAACCCTATCCAGGGTCTACAAATTTCTGTCATGAACATCAATCCCATGGAGTGACTTGGAATTTAGGGGAGTGCAATAGAATGAGACCCAGAAACCTGGCATCTGCTCCAGCATCAGTGCCCTGTAACCTTGAACACATGTCATCATGTCCCATCCCAAAGGGTTGGATGTGTGGTGGCTAAAAATGCCTGTGCCTCAGATAACGGAGTGTTTAGGACCACCACCCACTGCCATCAATCCCGGAGGCTAAGTGTCTCTGGCTGTACTGACCCATCTCCTCGCCGGACCAGGTTCTCTTAATGACAGGCTCATTGTCAGAGTGGGAAGGGACTGCAGCTGGCGGGAGTCTGGGGGGCACACTGCAGACCACTGGCCGTTGCTTAGAATTAGGTCCAAATGTGACGAGTTCATTTGGAAGTGAGGTCTTGCTGGGTTCCGGTTGGTTCAGGTTGTTGCAGGAGCTGGCAGTCAATGGGTTGAGCTCGATGGCAGGTATGGCTTGGGTGTCAACACCAACACTCCTGGCCAGGAGGTCTGGGTCCTCCATGGCCACAGGCTTGTGAGACTTGCAACGGCGGCAGTAGAGGAGAAGCCCGACAGTGCTTATGATAATTAACACTACGGCCACTATGATGATCAGTAACTCCTGCTGCCCCCAGTCCCCCCTTGTGATCTCAGGAGTAACCAGGCAGTGTCCTTCTGAGCAACCCCTCGCCTCCATTTCACACCTGCAGAGATAGAAAAGTAGTCAGGGGGCCGAGTCATGAAATTGCCCTTTCCATGTCCCGTCTTACAGAGATCTATGGGATAGAGACCGCTCCCCCAAAAACCTACCGTCTCCCATTTTTCACCCCCCAAAAAAGCAATTATCAAGCATATCAACATCAGAACTTTCCACCTTCCACCAGTAAAGTATGGGTCTCAGCTACATCCTCATTTGTGACCATTAGGATCTGGGAATGTCTATTATTTTTCCAGCAATGAGATCTAGGCACTGGATACACTCTCTATCATGAAGTCAGATTTCCTCCCATATCACTGCAGTAGAGACATCGACATACCCGCTGCCCTCTAGCAATGATGTCAGGGTTCCAGATACAAGTCAGCATTGCCCAGTAATAGCAGCCAGGCACCCGTGTTCCCTGCTGTGCTTCACCAGGAGGTCACAGGAGCCAACGTGGTCCTGCACAGATCAGCCACCTTACAATGGGCAACTTGCTCAGAGAAAGCATGTGGTCTCTCAGGGCACCTCTTGCTTGGCATTCCATGGTGTGAAGCTCCAGGGAAACTTCTGTGGCCAGCTTTATCCACTTTTGAGGGATATTGGGAAAGTTTGCCCCATCCCATTTAAGTCCAAAACATTTCTCAGGGCCTGAAATTTCACTACCAGTTGTTTGTTATTTTGGGTTACATGTTGTCTTCCCTAAGGTCCTCTTTTAAAATGCAGACACCACTTTCAGCTGTGAAATGTCCTCCCAACACATCTCGTGAACGAATAGCATTCCCTACAGCAAAACAGGACAGGAAGCAGAGCAGGACACACCAGTTGCTGAGAAAAAGGACTGAGGTCGACCAGGTGTGGTGACTCACGCCTGTGATCCCAACACTTCGGGAGGCCAAGTAGGCTGGATCACTTGAAGTCAGGAATTCAAGACCAGCCTGACCAGTATGGTGAAACCCTGTATCTACTAAAAATACAAAACTTAGCCAGGTGTGGTGGCGCATGCCTGTAATCTCAGCTACTTGGCAGGCTGAGGCAGGGGAATGGCTTGAACCTGGGAGGCAGAGGTTGCAGTGAACTGAGATCACGCCATTGCACTCCAGCCTGGGCGACAGAGTGAAACTCCTTCTCCAAAAAAAAAAAAAAAAAAAAAGGACTGGGGTCATCAACATACCCAGAGTAATCATGGGAAAGCCCTTTCCCTGCCTAGGCCTCAGTTTCTCCAGCTGTAAAATGATTGGGTGAACTGCATCACTGGCTGTTATACACAGGCTAATAGCAAAGGGATCCATTGGGAGCTTGTTAAAAATAGAAGCTAGGCCCATTCTTGGAGATTCTGGTTCAGTTGGTCTGGGCTGGGTCTGGGAATCTATATTTTTCATGTCTCTTTCGTGATTCTTTAAAGTCTCCTAAGTTTGGGAGCCATAAAACTAGATAATTGTCAAAGTCTCTTTCCCTCTAGGAGTCTAGGAATGACAGTTTCACTTGCAACTGCCACAGCCCCACACAGTATGAGGCACAGACAGCTGGCAGTGGGGTTCCAGGCACAGCAGCACCTGCCCAAGTGGAACCATTTTCCCCAGGCCACTGGGAAGTTCGGGTCCAGAGTGAGAGAATAAGCACTTCAGCCATTTTCAGACTGCAGCAAGGACCAGAACTACCTGAGGAGCTGGTTAAATGTATAGATTCCTAAGCCCCAGCTTGTGAATCTGAGGCAGCAGGTTCAGAATGGGGCTGGGGAAATCTCTAACAAGCAGCTTCTTCCTCCAGAAGCGTTGTAATGCAGGGGTTGGAGAGAGGTGCCCTAACACAAGGGTCCCCAACCCCTAGGTCATGGACCCATACTAGTCCATGACTTGTTAGGAACCGAGCTGCACAGCAGGAAACGAGCAATGGGTGAGCAAGCATTACCACCTGAGCTCCGCCTTCTGTCAGCTCAGTGGGGGCATTAGATTCCCACTGGAGCATGAACCCTGTTGTGAACTGTGCATGTGAGGGATCCAGGTTGCGTCTCCTTATGAGAATCTAATGCCTGATGATCTGTCACTGTCTCCCATCATCTCCAGATGGGAGCATCTAGTTGCAGGAAAACAAGCTCAGGCTCCCACTGATTCTACATTATGGTGAGTTGTATCATTACCTCATTATATATTACAATGTAATAATAATAGAAATAAAGTGCACAATAAATGTCATGTGCTCAAATCATCCTGAAACCATCCCCCCTTTCTCCTGCCTCGTCTGTGGAAAAAGTGTCTTCCATGAAACCTGGTGCCAAAAAGGTTGGGGGCCACTGCCCTAACACATGGGAAAGGCCTAGAAGCCAGGTCCCTGCAGCACTCTCCCCTGGCCTCCCATTGGACTTTCTAGAGGTCAGAGTGCAGAGCGCATTCCCTAATGGTGCCAAATCCAAGGTGAGGAGCCCATGGCAGGTGGCCTCTCTTGGGATTACCTGTCTCCTGTGAAAGGATGAGGGCAGTTACAGGAAGCTCCTTTGGGGGAGAGGATGCAAGTTTCACCTTCCAGGCAGGGTGCAAAAGTACAGTTCTCCCTTCCTTGTTCACAGTGCTTCCCAGAGAACTGTGGGGGACATTTGCAGACATAACCTGGGACAAAAAGAAGGAAGGTGAGAGAGCACTCTGGCTTAGCAGTTAAAGGAGACCTGGCATTGGCAGACTCGTGTGTTCGTGCAGCCATTCAGTTACCATTTATTTATTTGGTTTCTCCTCTCTGTGCCCAACACTGTGCTGGGCATTGGTGCCCTGCTGAACAAGAGCACTTTGGTCCCTGCCCTCAAACAACTGACAGCTCACCAGAGAAAACAGTCATCTAAAGAACAGTAATAAACAGGATAATAATCATAGACACTAAGTCAGTATTCCAAGGATCTTCCTGTGTTGGCTCATTTGATCCTCACCATGACCCTGAGATTGGTGACTGTCACCATCTTCACCAGGGGACAGGTACAAAGGGATGGCAGATGAGGAAAGGAGGCACAGAGAACGGACAGAATTTGCTCAAGGTCACATAGCCAGTAAACGGTATAGCTAGGGTTCAAACCTAGACAGCTAGCTACAATTCAGTATCTCACTAATTATAATAAAATTAGTTTTATTAAAGGGAAATGCTGGGAGGGGTGGGGGATGAGGCTAGCTTACTCTAGGGACCTGGAAGCTATTTCATTTGAGATCTGAAGGATGAGTAGAAATTAGCTAGCAAGAAAATAGAGGGCAAAGAGAAAGGTGTTTCAGATGAAAGAGAAGAGTGTGTGCAAAGGCTAGGGAAGGGTGTGGCGTGGTCAAGGAACTCAAACCACACCAGGGTGGGCCAGCCCGGTGAAGGACAGGGAGAGTTTGAACTATGGCCTGGGAGGTGCAGGAGCCACATGCAGGGATTGGACACTATCCTAATAGCACAGCAGCCACTGAGCAGTTCTCAGCAGGAGAGTGCCATGCATAGGTCTGCGCTGGATAAAGATCACCCCGGCTCCTGCTGGAAGGTGGAAGGCAGGGGGAGAAGCTGGAGAACAGGGAGGAGGCTGGTGCCAGGGTGAGAGGCGATGGGAGCTTGGGTGAGAGGGACGGCAGTGGGGAGGGAGAGAAGTGGTGGACTCCTTGGATATTTTGCAGGTAGAAATGACATGATTAACCAGACAAAAATCAGAAAATGGGGTAATGCGAAGTGTTGACAGGCACGTGGGTACATAGGAACCTCTCACGTTGCATGTGATGTATAGATGGCTGCGGCCATGCTGAGAGCACTGTAGCCCTATTTAGTCAAAATAATTACTTACATGCTGTGAGCATGAGACTTCCACCCCTGGCTGTTGGGGGTGTGTGTGAAGGAAATTCTCACACAGGTTCACAAGGAGACATATAGGAGAATGCTCACTGCAGCATTGATGATGGAGATGGGTGTCTGGATTGTGAGGGTGGAGAGGGAAAATGAGTGCGTGTACATCATGGAGTACTGAGCCACAGTTAGGAGCAATTAATGAGAATTGCTCATGGCAGCACTGACGGATCTTAAAAATATGGTGCTGAGCAAAAGTGTAAATAACATATACCACTTATATAAATTGGAAATTTAAGCATACGAAAAACAACATGTATTTTGTAAGAACTCATTCAAAAACTTTAAATGTTTGCCTCTAGTGTTAGGGAAGGGGAAGGGAGTGGAATACAAGTTAAAGGGGAATGAGAAGGAGACTGTGCATAGACCAATGAGGACACTAAGGTATGTGATTAATTCAACCCTCTGCCCCTGAGGTCCCCATTGATATCCTCCCTCATCCCCCCAAAAGTAGGAAGACAGTTTTTGCTGATGGGGAAGGAAGACTCCTGGCTTCCCCCAGTCTAGATATTGCAGATTCCAACCTGTTACTCACAAGATAGGGGAAGAGAGAGAAATTTGGAACCAGGAGGCTCTGAGATCTCCACCCTGACATGCCTTTCCCACCTGAAGAGCCTTCTGCGATAAACCCTGGGTTCAGCCTGGCACCCCAGCCCTCACCTGCCCCATGGGTCCATGAGCACTTCCCGCCATTGAGGCACGGATTCTGGCTGCAGTAGTCACTGTGGAGGCAGCACTGGGTGAGAGCTTGTGTCTCCAGCAAGCCTGCCACCGTCTTGCCAGGGACCAGCAGATCTAGAGCCTCTTCATTGACCATGACAGCATCCAGGCAGCCTTCAAAGCCCTGGGAGACATTCGAGGAAGAATGCGACAAGACAAGGCCGCCCAGCAAAAGGTGTCTTTCGGGCCTCAGACCACGGCAGTTCTCTGGGACCACAAGGGAGGTGTTGCCCATGCTGTCAATCATCAGGCGAATGGAAGCGTCCATCTCCTCCACCAGGATGGAATGCCACTCATGGTCATTGATGTGGCGCTGGGAGGAAAGGTTTCCATAGAAACCACCCAGACAGTGATATTCCAGCTGGGGCACTCCACTGACCAGCTGCAAAGGAAACCCAAACAGCCATCAGCAAAGCCAAGGAGTCCTTGTAAACCTGCTAACAGGCTGCCAGTTCAAAGAATATTGTTTGTATTTTTATGGGTTGGGGGGGTGTTTGGTGATTTTCAAGGCTGGTTTAGACATGGCATTTGCAAAGCATAAAAGCCCTCAAAGTGCTTTTGTGTTGATGGTCTCCTTTGCTCGCACGACACCCCATGGGATGGTCTGGGTAGGGGGTGACATCTCCATTCACAGATGAGGAAACTGAAGCCCAGAGATGCTTTGCTGATCAAGACCCTGTATTTTGGATGCTTCTTCACAGGCCTGTCCAGAGTTCCACACTTATGAATACTGGCCTTCAGGGATTTGAAAAACCTCTCTCCCACTCCCACTTCCTTATTCAATAGCTTAGCAGTTCTCAGAGTAGGTCCCCAAGACCTTTTCAGGGGAGCCACAAAGGCAAAGTATTTTTATAGTAATCCTAAGAGTTGATTTGCTTTTGTTTTCTCACAAGTATACAACAGAGTTTTGCAGACACATGTTGTCACAACTGATGAATGCAGAAGTAAATATGAGAAACCATCTATCTTCTATTAAGCCAGACAAACGAGAGGCTTGCAAAAATGTAAAACAATGCCACTCTTCCCTTTTCTTTTGGAAAGTAATTATTTTTCATAAAAGTGTATAATTAAAGACATACACTCATATGTTGATTGCAGCACTTTTCCCAAAGCAAAGACATGGAATCAACCTAGATGCTCAACAACAGTGGGCTGGATAAATAAAATACACCATGGACTACTATACAGCCATAAAAAACAATGAAATTATGTCCTTTGCAGCAACATGAATGGAACTGACGGCCATTATCCTAAGAAAACTAACACAGGAACAGAAAAATCAAATACCACATGTTCTCACTTATAAGTGGGAGCTAAATGCTGAGTACACATGGACAGAAAGAAGGGAATAGACACCAGGGCCTACTTGAGGGCAAAGGGTGGGAGGAGGGTAAGGACCCAAGAACTACCTATCAGGTACTCTGCTTATTCCCCGGGTGATGAAGTAATATGTACACCAATCCCCTATGACACATCGGTTACCCATATAACAAACCTGCGTATGTACCCCCAAACCTAAACTAAAAATTGGAAGAAAAAATTAATTAACTAATTATGGTATTTATGTTAACATGTGAGTTTCTTATTATTTCTAAATAAATTAATACATATTTTAAATGTCTCTGTTTTAATTTCTAATACTGAAAATGTTGATAGTTATAACCCACATAAACAAAACTTCCCTGGCATATGCAATAATTTTTAAGAGTGTAAAAAGTCCTGAAGTCAAAAAGTGTGAGAACCACTGGGTTAAAACATTTTCTTTCACTTCATTCCCAAGAGGTAGGACTGCCTGTGGCCAAATGCTTTTCTGGTCACTTTGGGCTACGTAGAGTTTTCTCTGTTGAAATTTGAAGATCTAACCCAGTGTTTCTTATACATTGGTCATCTGTACACCACCTCTCAGATTTTTGCCCTGGTTGAATACTACCTATACCTTTATTTACTTAAAAAGGAGACACTATTATTAGGGTAAGTAGAAACCCAATACACTTGCCATTAAGAAGTGGGAATAACAAAAATGAATGCAACTCAAGTAAAACATTGCAATGAGATCATTTCTTTTTATTTGTCTGGGACCACAAATCTGTTGATCCCACTGTCTTTTCATTGTCTCCCACCTCTGTAATGTCCTCGTTCCTCTCCTTATCCAGCTTAAGTTCCACAGTCAATCATCCTAACTACTCCCTTCACATACTCTTGACCTGTCTCTTTCTTACTTCATAGAACTCACTTGGTAAACCCACAGCTGTGGAAAAAGCTGACTCTCCACCTGCTCTATACAGACATGGAGCAGAATATGGCTGGAGAAAAACATGCAGCTTTGCTCACCAGCCTCTCTTTAATTTCATGACCATGGCTCTCAAATGAGCCTTTAATGATGCCCGGCAATCACACTCCCTTCCTAAGTCCATCCATTCTTTCAGATGATGGTTTTCACTACGTCTCTCTCCTGAGATCCCTAATGCCTCTCTCCTCATCCCCACTCTCAGCTGATCATCTCACATCCTACTGAAGTCATCAGATGGTGGAACCTGCAGACACTTTCACCATCACATCTAGCCACCTTAGCTAAAGCCAGTCTCTCCATTTATGCACTAGATTCCACCTCCTCACCTCCTCAAGGCTCTACTGATTCTCCTTCCTCTTTCCTACATCTTTATTCATTCACCACTGAATCATTCCACAGCATACAAACATGCTGTTATTGCTCTAATCTTTACTTTCAAAAATATACTTTCTTTACAGATGATAATCTTTATTTTTTTAAAAGATTGTCTTCACCTCAGTTTTCCAGCCAGATATTTTCCTTCTTTGCTCTCCCTTTTCAGCAAAATTTCACCCTAACCCACCATACACGGAAACCATTGGTGTCAGGGGATTCAATGATCTCTGTGTTGCCAAATCACTTCCCATCTTACTGGCCTCTCAGCAGCAGATCACCCAGCAGATCACTCCTTCCTTCTTGATACGTTCTTCACTTATCCTGCATACAATATTCCCTGGGTTTTCCTCCAGCATCACCAGTTACTCATGTTCAGTCTCCTTTGTTGAATCACCTCTTCCCCCAGACCTGCTAATGTTGGAGGGTCTCAAGGAGTAATCATTGGCCTACTCTCTCTTCAATCTATGCTGCCTGGTGATCTCCTCCCATCTCATGGCTTTCAGTACCATGTATGTGCTGAAGACTCCTAGATCTCCATCTCCAGCATAGACCCCTCACAACATTAGGCTTGTCTTTCCAGATCCACTTGGAGGTCTAATGGGCATCTGAAACTTACACATCCAAAATTGCTCCCTGATCTCCCCTCCCGAAACTTTGTATCCACCCATGCCCTTCGCCAGACCTGCTGGCACAAACTCCATTCTTCCAGTTGCCCAGGCCAAAATCTCACCACTTGCCTTCTCTCCCACCCTTCATTCAATTCACTGGGAAATCCTGTTGACTTTGCCTTCAAACTCTTTGCAGAATCTATCTTCTTTCCAGTTCCTTTGTCATCACCCTGGTCTAAACCACCATCCTGTCTTATCCAAATTATTTCAATGGCCTCCTGACTGGGTCTCTCTGCTCCTATCTTTGTTTCTCTAAAGCTGATTCTCAACAAAGAAGCCTTAATGACGCTTTTAAAATAGATCATTGCAATTATCTACTCAAAACCTTCTAATGTCTCCATTGTGCTCAGAATAAAAGCTAAAGTACTTACAATGTCCTACAAGACCTTTATAGATGTGCCCCATCCCATTATGTCTCTGACCAATTCCTCTTCCTACTGTTCCCTTGACTCACTTCACTGGAGCCAGGTAGAACTCCAAGCCATTGCTTAAACATGCTAAGCATTCTCTTGCCAAAAGGCTTTTGCATTGTTTTTCCCTCTACCTAGAATGTTGTTCCTTCCAGATGTCCATAGAGCTAACTTTCTCACCCTCTCCAAATTATTGCTCAATGATTATCTCAATGAAAGCTTCCCTGGCCACCTTATTTAAAATTGTAAAATTGTAACTCTGGCTGCGCATGGTGTTTCATTCCTGTAATCCCAGCACTTTGGGAGGCCAAGGTGGGTGGATCCCTTGAGGCCAAGAGTTCGAGACCAGCCTGGCCAATGTGGTGAAACCTCGTCTCTGCTAAAGATACAAAAGAAAAAAACTAGTGAACGTGGTTGCACACACCTGTAATCCCAGCTACTCCGGAGACTGAGACACCAGAAGCACCTGAACCCAGGAGGCAGAGGTTGCAGTGAGCCGAGATCATGCCACTGCCCTCCAGCCTGGGCAACAGAGTGAAACTCTGTCTCAATAAATAAGTAAGTAAATAAATAAATAAATAAAAATTGCAACTCTCCTCACCCCTGAAGCCCCTCCAGTTTTTCCTTTTTGCTCATAATACTTATCAAATTTGAATGAATTCTATAATTTTCTGAGCTATTATTATGTTTATGTTTATTGTCAGTCTCTCCCCCATAGAACGAAAGCTTTTAAAGGGATTTCTGTCTTTTTCACTGATGAGACCCAAGCACCTAGAACAGTTCCTGTCACATAGTAGATGCTCAATAAATCTGTATTGAATGAATTAAAATCTAGTGGCCAAAGTTGGCTTTCTCTTTGTTGAAATGGTAGGTTGGGGCCGAGCACAGTGGTTCATTGGTTCATGCCTGTAATCCTAGCACTTTGGGATGCCAAGGAGGCGGATCACCCGAGGTCAGGAGTTCGAGACCAGCCTGGCCAATATGACAAAACCCCATCTCTACTAAAAAAATACAAAAAACAGCCAGGCGTGGGTGTGTGCCTGTAATCCCCTACTCGGGAAGCTGAGGCAGGAGAATCGCTTGAACCTTGGAGGTGGAAGTTGCAGTGATCCGAAATCACACCACTGCACTCCAGTCTGGGCGACAGAGAGAGACTCTGTTTCAAAAAAAAAAAGAAAAAGGAAAAGAAACGGTAGATTGGCGCATGTGATAGAGGTGTTAAAATCAGACAGGCAGACTGTGACCTTCTATGTGACATAATCCAAATAACTGAATGATTATTACAAAGGAAATTTATTTTTCTTCCATGTGATTCCATGTGACTTCATGCTGGGTTTGTCATCTTGAACACCCCCAGTGGTAGACAATCCCCCCCTCCCTAGGAAACACTGGCCTATTACTCAGCAAAAATGATAACGTCACCAGGGCTAGGTGACCTCATCCATCTCCATTTCTATCTTACCTCCCAGAGTAAACAGCCCCATTGTGGTGGTCCTTGGACGTATATCTCCAGATTGGGTGGCTGTGACCATCCAGGACAGGACAGTCATGTGGTCCAACAGTCACACCCAGAATCCTTAAAACTGTGCAGGGATTTCTTTGGCAGAAATGGGCTTCCTGACATTCCTCATGCCGCACCCCCTACCTCCCCAGCCTGGCACACCCACGTGAAGTCTCTCAGGCTGGCAGTGCCTTACCTTCAGGGAGATGGATGCTGTTTCATTGGTGAATAGGAGAATGGCCTGTGGCTGGAGTGTTTTCAGATAGAAACGGATGTGCCAGTTCCGAGCCGCTGGGGCCCTATACCGCACGTAGCTCTGACCACTGAACCTTGCAGCAGTACCTGAGAAAGCAACCAAAGCTGTCACCTTTACTTGAAGTGGTCCCCACTGAGCCCTTGGACTGATTTTGTCTTATTTAATTGTTGGGTGGCAGACAGAATCATTGCTCATATTTTATACAAAGAAACTAGGCTGGGTGTGGGGCGTGCCATACCTTTCCAGTCTCACACATAGAGCCAGACAGGAGCCTTCACCCTACCTTTTGTTGGCTGCAGGGACCCCTGCCTTAGGTCCTGGCCTGGGTCAAGAAGTATGAACTTAAACCATTAAGAAAGCAAAAGTCATCCAGGTGTGGTGGCTCATGCCTATAATCCCAGCACTTTGGGAGGCTGCGGTGGAAGGATCACCAGAACCCAGAAGTTCGAGACCAGCCTGGGCAACAGAGCAAGACCTCATCTCTAAAAAATAAAATAAAAATAAAAATAGCCAGGCATGGTGTCACATGCCTGTAACTCCAGTTACTTGGAATTACATCCTCTCAGCTGAGGTAGGCGTATCACTTGAGCCCAGGAAGTCAAGGCTGCAGTGAGCCATGATCTTGCCACTGTATTCCAGCCTGGGTGACAGAGAGAGACCGTGTCTCTAATAATAATAATAATAATAATAATAGTAATTTTAAAAAGAAAGTAAAAATCAGGCCAGAAACGTAATGAATCAAGTGTGTGAAAATCAAAATTTTTATTCTACGTAGTTTCTATGTTATTTCTGGCATTGGGAATCTACATTGGGAATGTAGATTTTGCATGTGGGTGTGATTTTAGACCCACAAAGGTTTTTGCCTCAGGATATTTTCTTGTATCAGCAGCAGTTAATTATTTAGGAGGTCAAGAGCCACTCTATGATAAAGAGAGGGGGGCAGTGATAGACTGTATGGCCAAAAGTTTTGTAAAGTCTGGCATCCTCCATCCCGCCTTAGCAATGGCTAATGCACAGTTGCATAGTATGGAGTAAACTTGAGTTTCTTAAGCTTCTTTGACTGTGGGACACTCTTAGGAATAGCATTCTGTTGAACCCACTTTGGGAAGCACTGCCCTCCCCAGATTTTTTTAAAAATCCACCCTCCCCAGAAGTGAGTCCAGCTATTAAATCCCCAAAACCTCAGTGTAAATAAGCTTGTCAGTTGTCAGGGGAGAGGATGAGCGGTCCAGCCTCTAGATACCTAGCAAAGAGGAATTGTTGAAGAGAGAGAACAAAAGCCAAAAGAAGGAGAAGGAAGAACCAGAAAACATGAGGCACAAGGGATTATAACATCCATAGATTCCGGCTGGACGCAGTGGCTCACACCTGTAATCCCAGAACTTTGGAAGGCCAAGATGGGGGATTACCTGAGGAGTTCGAGACCAGCCTGATCAACATAGTGAAACCCTGTCTCTACTAAAAATACAAAAATTACCCAGGCATGGTGGCACTCGCCTATAATTCCAGCTACTCAGGAGGCTGAGGCAGGAGACTTGCTTGAACCCAGGAGGCAGAAGTTGCAGTGAGCCGAGATCGCACCACTGCACTCCAGCCTGAATGACAGAACGAGACTTCATCTCAAAAACAAAAACAAAAATCCAAAGAAGTCTGAAATTCCCTAACACTGGCAATTCCATTGTAGTAGGTGTGGGTGGGATATTGAATGGGATGGGATATTGAAGACGATCTAGATCAGAAATTTCCACCCCTAGCTGGATATCAGGATCAGCTGGAGAATCTTTATGACACAGAATCCTAAGTTCTCCTCTCAGAGAGTCTGATTCAGTAGTTCTGGGTGGCACATGGATATATGTATTTTAAAAATCTTACCATCGGCCGGGCACGGTGGCTCAAGCCTGTAATCCCAGCACTTTGGGAGGCCGAGATGGGCGGATCACGAGGTCAGGAGTTCGAGACCATCCTGGCTAACATGGTGAAACCCCGTCTCTACTAAAAAACACAAAAAGCTAGCAGGGCGAGGTGGCTGGCACCTGTAGTCCCAGCTACTCGGGAGGCTGAGGCAGGAGAATGGTGTAAACCCGGGAGGCGGAGCTTGCAGTGAGCTGAGATCTGGCCACTGCACTCCAGCCCGGGCGGGCGACAGAGCGAGACTCCATCTCAAAAAAAAAAAAAAAAAAAAAAATCTTACCATCATGGGTGTAACTAGAAGGGGGGTCAAGGGAGGCTTCTGAGATGGTGGTCATATTCTTTCCTTGATCTGGGTGCTGGCTACACAGATATATTTGCTTTATAAAAATTATTTGAGGTGTGTACTTATGATACATGAATTGGTTTCCTGTGTGTTTTATATTTCACTAAAATGTTAAAAAATAAAAAATCCTCTTTTCAACTGATTCCGATGATCCTTGAGTTTATCTAGTATTTCTTCAACTTAAGCCTTTGCACCTGCTGCTTCAGAATTAAATGCCAATTCTAGGACTCACTCAGAACCTTCTAAATAAAAACCTCTGGAAGTGACACCCAGGAGCATGTCTCTTTAAAATCACGCTCTCCAGAAGACTTTGCAAAATCTTGAATTTTAGAACCCCTGCTGTCTGATGCCAGATGGCTGAGAGAGGCCGTTCAGCCTTCTTGGCTTTCCCTGCGGCAGGCCCTGGGGCAAGAAACACAGAGAAGGAAATCCTCTCCCTGATAGAGAGAAGCCCACCCAGCCTAAATCGAGTGGTCCCTGGACAAAGTCCACAAATCTTCTGAGAAATTATATCCCTAATGCCAGGCGGCTGGACCCATAAGGGGCAGGCCAGGCCAGGCCAGGCAGGAGTGCTGGTGAGCTGAAGGTCATGTCACTTTCCTTTAGCCAAGACTCCTGAGCTGCTCCCTTGGTTTTAATGCCAGGGGTGCTGGGTGAGTCTTGGAGTGCCTGAAGAGCTTAGTGAAGAGTTCAGGCTTTAGAGTGGGACACACAGATATTTGAATAACCAGGTCTTCATTGGAAGCTGTACAGTTTCAGGCAAACGAAATCTCATATCTCAGTTTCAACTGCAGATGGGGCTAACGACCCTGTCTGGTAGGGCTGTGGTACCAGTTAGTTTAGGTGACATCTACACAGAGCATTGCGTACAGCAGGCTCCTTAGAGCAACAACTGCTACCACGGGAATGACAGTCACCATTGATCTGGGGCTTATCATGGGCCAGCCACGGGTTAAGTGCTTTTATAACTATTATGTAACTTCCACCCCCCACCCCAACCCAACTCCAGGAGGCAGATGTATTTATTTTCACTATTTTATAGATGGGAAACTAAAAAGCTCAGAGGGTTTTAACAACACACCCAAGGTTACACAGCTAGTGACTGATGGAGCTAGGGTTTGAACCTGAGCTGTTTGAGCTGCCTTGAGCTTACAACCACCAGACTATGGTAATAATAGTAGCAGTATTAGTAACTCACATGTATTGAGCACTTTCTATATGTCAGGCACTGTTCTAAGTAAGCACTTGATACATAGAACTGATATAATTCCTACAGCAGCCCAGCTCAAAGTCACAGAGAGGTTAATTTTCCTAAAGTCCCCTGGTTAGTAAGTGGTAGAGCTGGGATTTTAACCCATGAGGACTGAAGCCACAGCCTATGCTCTTAGCCATGATGTTAAACTGCATATTGTAGTCTTACTGTTATTTTCTAAATCTTGAAAGGGAGCTGAGAATTGGGTATTATGCCATAACCAGATTTTGTGAAGCCACTGTCTTATGGTGATCAGTGGCCTTTGGGCTTATTAAAACTTCCCTGAACTCTCCCACAGAGCCTCAGTGGACTCTCCATGCTTAGAGTCAGGCGGGCTGAGCCCAGCAGTGCTGCTTGTCCCTAGGGAAGACGCGGTACTTACCATTGCAGGAGCAGCTCCTGTGCAGGTGGTGCCGTGGGGTCAGGATGCTAAGCCTGGCGGTGCTGTATGTGGGCCCAACTTTGGGGTCCAGATGCACTGTGTTATGGCAGATTTGACTCTGGCAGGTTGGCCCCTGGCAGGGCGCCACGGGCATAGCTGACCGCATGTGAACCCCCACTGAATGCTCCATCTCCTTGGCTGAGTGAGTGATGATGGATGCCAGCTCCTGGAACTCATAGAAGGTTCCAGAATGCCCCTCAAAGACCAGGAGCACGTCCACCCCAGCCACGGCCTCTGCAGGCTGAAGGCTGGCCAAGTGAATGTTAGCCCGTTTGATGTCCAGCTTATGGCTGAGGAACCTCTGCAGGTTCCGCCAGTGGTCACTCACCAGCTCCTCGGGGGTGAGCTGGTAGAAGCCCATCCACATGGCCTGCTGCAGAGCCTCCCGCCCCACGTGCCACACGTACACGTGGACCCCAGCAGTCGTGGTGAAGGTCCCATCGCTGACTGTGACATTGAACGAGTAGCGGCCACGAGGCAGGCCCTGGGTGGCGATAATCTTGCCATCGGGCGCACCCACTGAGAAGTGCCTGCCCAGGGTCTCCTCTTCTGCCAGGCTATAGGTCAGCATGTCTTGAGGATCTCGGTCTGTGGCATGGATCTTACCCACCATGCCACCCTGGAACTCCTCCTCCCCGACAGTGATGAAGATCTCCAGTGGGAGAGCAGAGGGTGCATAGTGGCTCTGCTCTGTGACATGGACACGGACAGACGTCGAAGACGAGAGGGGAGGGATGCCACTGTCTGACGCCTGTGGGCAAGACAAACACTGCTGTCACCCAACGGAACTGCAGTGCTCTTGGGCCTGACTGAGGCTGGGCCTCTCTGTGAAGCTACATTTCTCTGCCCCACACCCAACTTGAGGGCTGGCTCAGTGCATTGTCGCATTTAGAGAAAAAAAAAAAATCTAACTCCAAAAACACTGACATGTAATAAAGATTTTCTGAAGGTTTTGTAGAGATTGAAGGAGGGAGTTAGATCCTATACCATGCAGTAAAACAATGCAGTTTCCTCGTCTGACATCTCTCTGAGCCTCTTCCTAAATCTCTCCAGCCATAGACTTGGGCTAACTTCCTCATGAACTTTCTCATTCTGTCCCTGTCCTCAATTGCGCTGTCAGATGTCTCAGCGATTCTGATGCACCATGTACCCTGCTCAGCCTAAGAAAATTCTCCCTGGGATACCCTTTTGCTATGTGATTGGAGTGGGAGTTGGGATTTGTTCTTCTAATCAGTCAACAAAGTCTCCTGCTGTGGCCAGGAGAAAAGAGATAATAAATAAGTTACCAAATAACTTGGATAAAGTGCTGTGAAGGAAATAAACAGAGACCTAACTTGGATCAGGTAGAAGGGAAGGAGTCTCTGTGGAGTGACATTTGAGTCCTGAGGAATGAGAAGAAGAGGTGACAGACAGAGGGAACAGGAAGTGTAAGGTCCTGGGGTAGGAATGAAGGCGGTGTGTTCAACAGCACAGACGGGGCCACTGGTGCTCGAGCAGGTGGGCAGGGAAGCAGGCCTGGCCTCACCGCTGGGCTGGCGCATGCAGGGTTGCCGTTTATGTCAGAAATGTGAAAAGCTGTGAGGGTGACAGGACCTCACTTAAGTAGGGAAAAGAATGTAAATCATAAATGCATTTTCCTTTCATGTTTCACCACACATCCCTGCAACTTCCTGCCTGACTTAGAAAGGACAAGCTTGCCTTCCTCTCCTCAGTGATGTAATCACTTCCTCAGCTGTCAACAAGGGTCTCCACAATTTTCCCTGTAGTGATATCTTGTTCACCTGCACTCCAACACTTCCAATGTACAAGAAAGTTGTAAGATTACACCTACTGCTGGAAGTCGTGCAAACACTGAAGAGATATCAATAGCAACAACAATAATTAACTACTACTAATTATAATGTATAGCTAACATTAGTTACAACAATACTACTACTACTGATTACGTATAATACAGAGCTAACATTAACTGAGTACAAACCATGTGCTAGTCATTATCATAGTTTATCTTTCTTATGAGATAGGTACTATCAAGTCACCCATCCTACAAAAAATATAACTGAGGCTCAAGAGGTGAAGTAACTTGCCCAAGGTCATACAGCAGGTAAGGCCTGAGCAGAATCTAAATGCCTATCTGTGTCCATAGCCTGTGTTTTTCTTGGCTGGCCTCTGGTGCCTGCCAGTGCACGGAAGTGGAAATATGGGACAAATGCAATTGATGGTGATGATGCCAGTCGTTATCAAGCTCCTGTCTAGGCAGGGCGTGTGCCTGGGTCTTAGAAAACAGAGGTCAGGAAGCCGTTCTCTGTCATCTCTCCCTAGGCAATCACATCCATGCTCTTGACTTTAAGGGCCATCTACCTATCCTCTGAGCTGCCAACTCCAATTCCCAGCTACTCATTGGACACCTCTGCTTGGACGTCTCACAAACAACTGGGAAATAATGTGCAAAACAGAGCTTCGGTTTAGCCCATAAACCTGTCCTGCCTTCCCGTCTGGGCCTTTCCAGTCTCATAAATGCACTACCACCCAAGTCTTCACAGGAGCCAGCAATTTAGAAATCATCCCTGAATCTTCTCTTTTCTTTCTATCCCCACATCCACTCCACCAACTCCTATCAATTTACATACAAAATCTGTCCCAGATCTGTCCACTTCCTGCATCTTCTCCATCATCCCTTGGTCTCAGCCCCACTATCTCCAGCTTGGATGACTTCTCATTTGTCTCCCTCACGCACTCTATAGAGCTTGAAAAATGAGCTTCCTGAGACACAAAAAGGATCCCTTTTCCATCTGAAACCCTTCAACCACCTCTTATTGTACTTAGATTAGAATCTAAAAGTGTTACCAAGGCTTATACTTAGAAGATTGGCTGCCCTGGTTTGTCAAGGACGGTCTTGATTTTTACCTGTTGTAAATCAGCTATTACCAAGTATTATTTTTAGTGCCTGTTTTGGACTGTATGTTTGTGTCCCCTCAAAATTCATATGTTAAAATCTAATTCCCAGTGTAACAGTATTTGGAGGTGGAGCCCTTGTATATGGGATTAGGGCCCTTATGAGAAGGGCCATGTGAGCATACAATGAGAAGCCAGCAGTCTGCCATCCAGAAGAGGGCGCTCACCAGAACCTGGCCATGCTGGCACCCCGATCTTGGACTTCCAGCCTCCAGAACTGTGGGAAATATACATTTCTGTCCTTTAAGCCACCCAACCTGTGGTATTCTGTTGTAGCAGCCCAAATGGACTAAGTCAGTGCTTCTCTCACTCTCAAAAGGTCACAGTTTGGACCTCAGATAGTACAGTCATCCAAGCCACAAGGCCCACACGATCTACCCAGTCTATCTCCTCAGCCTCATTCCCACCCCTGCTCATGATGTTCTGAGCACCTCAGGCCACTTCAGGCTCTTTCCCAACTCATGTTGCTCTTCCTGCCTGGAAGACTCTCCTGCCCACTTTTCACATGGTTGGCGGCTCAGCTCTCTGCCCAAATGTCACCTCCTGGGGGCAGCCTCCCTCTGAATGTGTGTTCCCCTGTCTTATGAGTCTCTCATCACTTTACTTCCTTATCATCATTTGTAAGGATGTTACTTCTTTCTTCATCTGTCTATTGTTTATCTCCATGATTACAATTGAAAGCCCCTGGAGACAGGAACCATTCCCTCCTTTCCCTCTGCTATATTCCTAGCAGCTTGCAAAGGGCCTCCTATGTCATAGATGCTCAATAAGTACTTATTGAGAGATGGACTGACTGACTGAAAGAATGAATACATCATTCCCAGCCCATAAGTTCACAGAATAGTAGGGTCCACTGGACTTGAGATTTAGGAAAGGGATTTGGGGAAACAAAGTGAGGGAGAGATATCGGACCACCATCTTGGCCACTGTTCTTTAGCAATTCCTATGCAACCCATAACACCACCACCAGAATCCCCTGCACATGTGCATACAATATCTGACTTGAGCCCCATGCCGGTTCTCTGAGGTAGGTTGTTTTAGCTCCTGAGGTTCAGAGAGCTGTCCTGGCTAAGCTCTAGGAGCTACAATCAGAGGGTGTTTTGCCCAGGCACAGAGCAAGGATTAAGAATTTGGACTCTGGGGTCAGAGTGCTTGGGTTTGAAGCAACCCACCTTTGCCACTTATTACCAGTATTATTTTAAGCCAGTCACTTAAATCCTCTGTGTTCCTCAGTTTCCTCATCTGTAAAGTAGGGTGGTAACCATACCTGCCCTGAGTGTTGTGAGGCTTTAGTCCTGAGAAGCACCTAGCCCAGTGCCTGATGCATCCTGAGTGCTTTGTACATTTTTCCCCTAATGATAGAAGCACTGGTGGGGCTTTTGCCAGCATCTTTACTGTCCCCATGGTCACCACGAGAAGCCTAGCACAGCTCTCACCTGGATCTGAAGCTGATACCATTCCTGGGCCTTCCTGCTTAGGCCCTCAGCAGTCACCAGCCATCCATCCGGGGTCACTCGGAAGGCAGAGCCATCGTTCCCCTTGGTGATTCGAAATGAGTAGGGGGGGCCATTCTCTGGAGAGTCTGGGTCACTCAGGATCAGCTGCAGGACTTTGCTGCCAATGGGGGAGTTCTCCTGAGACCAAGAGTGACAGGAAAGCAAAGAGCAGAATGAGTCCCAGTTCTTCCTTTTGGAGCTGTCTGGGTCCATCATCTGGAATGAGTCCTTAGTACTCTGACTGCTTGTAGATGATGCCTGTACATCAAGCTGCTGCTCATTTATTCTACCTGCCTTTGAGGTAGTTGTTGACTGTCCTGTCTCGACCAGGAGCTCCCCAAGAGCAGTGTTGGGTCTTAGAAACACAGCCCATTGGGGCAGGAAGGATCCTTAGAGACCAAAGGTTAAACCCTTTATTCTGTAGAGAGATGACTTGCCCAACATCACACACTGCTGAATCATTTATTTAAATTAGTTATTACCTGGGTTACATAAAGGAATGTTGTGATTTGCAAAGCCAATTGAACACTTACAAATGATTTCTTCCTTAGAGGACCTGCATGCAATATGCATCTGGTAAGCACGCTTAAAGATGACTAGGAATTTAATTAAGAAAAACCAGATTCCCTGAGTATCATTTTAGACTTTGTTGTATAACATGGGAATTTAGTATACTATAACACAATGATTGCTAACTTTTTAGCTTCACAATATTATCTACAAAGAGAATCTAATGGGCAGAAACTGATCATTGCCTATCCAACAGACATTCTGTGTTCCTTTCTTATAAAATCCTGCTTTTGTTCAGATGTGGACTGGTGATATTCTCAGAAAAGATATTTTTAGTCAGGTAACTTGTTATTTGCAGCTAAAGCATCCTAACCTATACCCATAATATATAAAACAGGTAAAAGTGGAACAGCCCTAGGTAATGCACAGTGGGACCTAGAACTCTGCCTTTTTATTCACTCCCTCACCTCCCTCACCACTTGTGACCCTGAAAATTACTCATAGAATCCCAAGGCCCTCTCCAAATCCTATTTGCAAACCATTAGTAGGGAATAGCTTGGGTTCTGGAAACAAGCAACAACAACAAAAATGGGGTTAAATCACAAGTTTGCCACATTCTAGGTATGGCATGTTTTTATACCTCAATCTTCTAAATCCGTAAAATGGGTACTACCTACTTCAGGCTGTTATGAGTCTCAAATGAGGTAATGGATACGAAAGTGCCTAACACAGTGCCTGATTCCTTTTATTTCCATAATGCCCTCCAGCAGTCTGTGTTGCCTTTGGGGACATCAGTGGCAAGGTCACAGCCATTGTTCATGTGGACCAATACCACTGAGGAGCATCTTCTGCTAGGAGGGAAATGAAAGGAGGAAGGGCTCAGGGTGCCTTGGAAGCTCAAGCTTACCTGGACAGTGGTGCTGTAGTTGAGCTGGAAGAATCTCGGGGGGTTATCATTGACATCAGCCACTTGAATAGCGATGTCTGTGTCCTCATGCAGTGGAGGCTGCCCACTGTCTGTGGCTCGGAGCTTCAGGGAATAACTAGAGGCCTGTTGCAAAATGCCCAGTGCAGGTTAGCAATGAGGTAGTTGTCCCTCACTTCTGCCCCCTGAGTCATCACTAATATTTTCAGAAAAATAAGATGGAGACACTTTCCTATGCCCACCCCCACTGCCCACCTGTAGCATTTCAGGGCTTAGGTTCTGGAGTCAGACAGAAATAGGTGTGATTCCCTACTCAATCATTTACTAGCGATGAAACCTTGGGAAAGTGAATGAATTTATGTGAGGGTAATGTCAGGATGCATTTCCTTAAATTATTTTGAGGATCAAATGGCATAAATCCTTATAAAACATTTAGGAAAGTGTCTGGCATACAGTAGATGCTCAAATATTGTGGGTATTTTATAATGATCTAACGATCCCTGCTCAATTGTGAGAAGCCACCTGAGCTCCTCTAGGGAAGGTTATGGGGTCACTCAGGCCCTCTCCTGCCTCTGGCCTCAGAGTCCGCAGAGGCCCCACAGAGAAAACAAGTGAGAGACATTCTGGGCAGGTCTGAGGAAGTTTCAGGATGGGGTTTTGACTGCGATTCATCTTCTGGACCTGCAGTGGGACTGTGTCTCTGCTCTAATGAGCTCAGGGTGCGCCCCTCCCACATGACTCACCTGTTCCCAGTCCAGGGCCTTGGCCACCTGTAGCTCCCCCTTCTTGGGGTGAATGGTGAAGTGCCCAAGCTGGTTCCCTCCTACCAGGCTATAGGTAATGTCACTATTTAGGGGTCCATCTTCATCAGTTGCTGATACCTGCAGTGGGGGAGGGGCATTGTGAAGGGAGGGACAGGAATCTTGACTCCTGGGAGTATAGGGGGAAATGGATATGTCCCTGCCCCAATGACTGCCTTTGGGCTAGCAGTGCCTAGATCACAGTCATCCCTGCCAAAGTAATCTCTTCACTTATATCCTCGTGTGGACTTCAGCATGCCATGGTTTATTCATTCACTCACCATTCACTTTTGCTAATAGCATGCTAGGCCCTGTCCTAAAATGTGAGGAATGCACTAAAATGAATATGCCTGCAGGAAGTTTAATGCCTAATTTTATGGGTAATTCTAATCTGGGGTAAAGTATGATCAGCCTTATGAGAGCACAGAGCACACAGTGATACATTACACTGGGGATATTAGGAAAGGATTCATGAAGCCTTGAAGGATCAGGAGGGCTTTTGGGGCTGAAGCAGGCATTCCAGGCAGAGGAAATACTGCAAGCCCAGAGCGTGGAAGTGCAGATGATGTTTGAGGGAAAGGTAGATATTCCTGTGTGGTTGGAGCATAGGGTGTACCATAGTAGGGAGGGAGGGAGAGACTGGAAGGTGGGATGAAGAGTGTGGGAGTGTGGGTGGACAGAATTGGGTTTCACTCCATTGAATGAGGGAGCTATTGCATATTTAAATGCAAAGTGGTATTATTTGATGTCCCCTCAGTCCCTGCTGTCATTGACAGCTGTCATTCCATGTCATCCGCTATGGCCAGGCCCTTCCCAGGCTTGGGAGCCTCTGGCAGTCCTCTGGAGCCTGTCTCTTTTCTCTCTTCTCCTAACAAACCTCACCTATCCCATGCCCCATTGCATCATCTCTGATCTTATTATATGGCTCTGAGACATTCTCTCAGGAGAGACAGTTTGGCCGAGCATGGTTTGGCCATACTCAAATCTCACATAAACCTCTGACAAGTCAGAGTCAAATCTACAGTGTGTTAACTTAATAAAGTAATCCATGCTCATAGATGGCTGGGTGTGGGGGTGAGATAAGAACCCACCCCAGAGTTCGTCCCCACAAAGAGCAAGGTGGCAGATCCTTACCGTAAGGATGACGTCACCCACAAGGGCATTCTCTAAGACCCTTGTGCTATATGGATCTTGGGGGAACTGGGGCCGGTGTTCATTGACATCAGTGATGTTGACCACGACTGTGGTCACGTCACTGAGGGAAGAGGAGCTCTTTCGGCTGCACTCAATGGACAGGAAGTACTTGGGGCTTGTCTCAAAGTCCAGGCTTGCGTTGACATACAGGATCCCTGAAGAAGCAAGAGGTAACAGGAGGAATGAGGCAGTTGGGCCCTCAAAGGCACAGGACTGAGGGTCTGAGCCCAGCCCTAGGAGAGGCAGCTCAACAGGGTTAGGCAAGGCGAGTGTCCTCTGTCATCTCCCTGTCCATCTCCCTTTGCTATCCCCTTGACTCCCTTCCCCGTCATCTCCCTCATTTTCCTTATTATTATTCCAACAGCTGTATTTCCCTCACTTACTTCTGTAATATTTGATTTAAATCTCATTTAAATGTGTGATGCTAAATTTATCTCATTGAGACCTATAAGAACCCTGTGGGGCAGGAACAATTATGATGCCCATTTTCTAGGTCAGTCCATTGACCTAGATGCTCTGATAGGCAAGTGACTTGTCCAACCTCACCCAACTAGTAAATGACAGACCTTAGGTCATAAAATGAGATTCATAATACTCCAAGTTGCCAACAAATTGCTAGGGCATAGGTTATTATTCTGAAAACTGGAAAAAAGAAATAAAAGAACAAGGATTTATCCTGCCTTTCCTGGCTAACCAAATAGTTAATGGTGGACACTCTGCTTTTTGTTTTATTTTATTTTTCTTTCAACAGCATCACTTGCCAATGAACATCTTTTTATAATTCAGTCAGAAAATAATGAGGAGTAATAGGATTAGAAAATCACCGTTTTACAGCCCTTAATGAAAAGGTATATCTATCTAGGAAATGATCAGCAAAGACTGCTAAAACCATTAGAAGAAAGGCTGATGAAGAAGTCTATAATGGACTTACATACCCAAATTATAACTATATATTTATATATAATGGATCAGATTGACAACACCTGAACTTACCATCTATCTTAACACCAGAAAAAGAAAAAGCCAGTTAGCCCTTATGTCCCTCCAGACATGATGCAAACAGCATAGCATCATCTATGAAGCACTGTGTTGACCAAGCACTGTCAACTAAACCTGATCAAGGCCTTTGATCCAAATGTCATTCCTGGGAAATACAAGGACCCAAGGGATCTGCTATATGACACTATAAGGGGCCGACCAATCCAAACGATGGAAAATTCTATCAGACGCATGACTCAAATGTTTCATTAAATAAATGGCAGGGGGAAATAAAGAGGAAGAAGAAAATGTTAGAGATTTAAGGACACTTAAAATCTTGCAAAAATTTTACAACCTTGCAAAAAAATACAACCAAATACAATATGTAGACATTTTGGGGATACTAACAAACCAACTTCAAAAAGACATGGATGAGAATCTGAAAAATGGCCTGGTGATATTAAGAAATTGTTATCTTTTAGGTGTGATAAGGTATTGTGGTTTTGTTTAGAAAAAGACTTCTTACTATACAGAGATACACACTGAAGTCCTTACAAATGAAATGACACTGTGTCTGGGATTGGATGGATGTGGGGGCCGAAGGGTAAAGAGGAAACCAGGCTGGCCTCTGCTGATGGTTACTGAAGCTGGGTGGTAGGAACATGGGGCCCATTGTACTATTCTATTTTTTTAATATGTTCAAAATCTCCATAGTAAATTTTTTAAAATATTGCTCAGTGATAAGGCAGCTGTTTGGGGAGGTAGAGAGCACCATTCCAGGGGAGCCATGGGGAGGAATCTGCGTGAGACACAGGCTGACCTGGGTAGTCTCTGAGGCCCTTTGCTGAGTTTCTGTGAGCCTTAGATTCTTCTGTGGCTAGTAGAAAAGAAGAGAGAAGGTTTCCTACTTCTTTCTCTCTTCATGAGAGTAAGAGAAAATTAAGGGGTGCCAGGATGTTTGGAGCGGATGTGGGGATCCAGGAGGGAAGCAGGCAGGCTTGTCCAGGGTTGCTTAAGCCCCAGATTCCAGCAAGGGCTTCCTGCCTCTGCAGCCAAGCCTTTTCTGCCTCCTGCGCTGGGCCTGAGCTGAGACCATGAAGCCGGTAACTGTGGGAGGAGACTGTTCATTGAGGGTCCTGGACACAGAGGCCTGACTGGGGACGTGGGAGGGTCCCCCTTAAGGGAGGCTCCCAAATAAGCTGGCCCCCCGGGCGGAAGGAGGGACCTGATACTCGGAGAAAAGCAGAAGAGAGTGGAGAAACGACCAGAGGACGCCTGCTCTGGGAGGCGCAGCACAGGGCAGATACTCACACAGGGGAGGAACACAGCGCTCCCAGAAACCCTTTAGGCGATGCTTCGGGGCTTGGTGGATCAGGCTCTCACCTGTGCGAGCATCCAGGCGGAACCGGCCTTGCTCATTCCCGCTGACCATACGGTAGCCGGTCTTCTCTGCGCCTGGGCGAGTGAGGGTGGCCAGCTGCAGCACCTCCGTGCCAGGTGGGGCGTCCTCGGGCACCTGCACGCTGTGCTCGGTGTTCAGGAACACGGGCAGGTAGTCTTCTAGGCCCACTACAGAGACTGTGACGGTGCCCAGCGTGGACAGTGATATTGGGGTGCCCAGGTCGGAGGCACGGACCGTGAGCTCCAGTGGTGCCTGGGGCCTGACCTGCAGCGGCTTTTCCAGGCGGATCACCCCCGTGGTGGCGTCGATGGAGAAGTGGCCTTCGGCTGAATCCGGCAGAGAGTAAACCACCTGGGCGTTGGCGCCTGGCAGGGAGACCAAGGGTGTGATCCACACTGAGGGCGCCTCCTCCGGCTCTGCCTGCAGCAAACCCCGCAGCCACAGGAGGGGCTGAGGTGGGGGCTCCCATGAAGGCTGACAAGCTGGCTTGGATATGTGAGGAGTTAGGATCTCTCCAGCAGGGGGTCTTCACTGGGGCAGGGAGACCCAAGGCCTCACTGAAAGGTTTTTGGGGGAACCTAATCTGCAAATCTATCAAACTATCGGAAAATATTATGTGGGGATTAGGGTCTAATATCAGTTTATTAATGAAAAACGTGCAGATAAAACCACCCATAGAGAGTTCCTTGACTGAGATAGAACAGCTCTGTAGCTTGATTGTGGTGTTGGTTACAAGAATCTAAACAAAATAATATTGCATAGAACTAAGTGTGTGTGTACACACACACACACACATACACACACACACACACACAAATGAGTTCATATAGAAACTGGTGAAATCTGAGTAACAAGGCTGTAGTCTAGTTACCAACAATGGACCAATGTCAATTTTCCAGTTTTGATATTATCCTGCTGCTATGTAAGATGCTCCCATTAGGGAAGCTGCATGTAGCATGCACACAGTCCCCACCAGTCCTATTTTTGCAACTTCCTATGGAGTCTATAATTACGTCAACATAAAAAGCTAAGAAAACACCCATGGAAGTTCTTAGTAAATCAAAACACACAGTGTTTCTCCAGCTTTGTCTCCAATTCTGTTATTTTCTTTGGTTAAGTACCAGATGAAGCAGTTGGTCATAGGGTATGAAAAACACCAACATTTAAGGCTGAGCTGTGAGGTCCTGCCCCAGTGAGATGAACACAGGCCCTGAGTCTAAGGGTCTCACGTCTCCCACACACGTGGAACACACACTTCTCTGGTGGAATGGTGACAGGAGTTGCCCCTGAGAAAAGTTGAATTTATATCCATTAAATGCACATGCCATGCAACTTCCCCATATAGGCACTTATATGAAGAAACCATAATTTTTCTAGAGACAGAGAGATGATGGTCAAGCCACACCTGGATTATTTAGTTGAAATATTTGGGTTGGAATAACCATTTTGGAAAGATTAATGGTAAATTGATATAAGGCCACTCTAGGAGCCATCTAGGAGATCTGTGTGATTGTAGAGGGCAGGACCAGGACTGATAGATGTCCCACTTGATAATGGCCTGAAGAACCATAGAAGGAAGGGGCTGCTAAGGAAGTAGGGAGCATCCTGTCCCTGGAGGTGTGTAAGCAGTGGCTAAGGGAGCACTCACAGAGCCCTACAGCCATTAGATGGAGAGGTAGATAAGATGGCTTATGGGTCACTCCAGCTCTGATGTATTCCGGATTTCTCCTATCAAACCCATTTCTGCATCTCAAGCAAGTCTATTCCACTTGCACGTGTTACCTCTAACACACACGCACACACACACACACAACACATACACACATGTTTCCCAGATCCAGCTACCCTGCCTTTCTGTTGACTGTTTGCCCTCTCTAGAACCCCTTCATCCCTCAAATATCTCACCTCCTTCAATGCCAAGCTAAAACTCACTTTCTCTAGGAAATCTTAATTTTACCCTGCTGGTGTCAAACAGAGCAGGGTGTTTTGATCCCACTTTTATCATCATCATTTTCCTGTGTTGACCTGGCTACTCTGATGCTGACAGCATTTTTTTTAACCCTACCTGCATTATAAAATTTGACTCAAGAAAATTGGACAGCTTTTATATATACATATATATATATATCTCATACTAATGAGATATATATATATGTATGTATACACACACGTATGTATATACAATCAGAATAGAACACTTTGTGGTAGCAGAAGCTATAATTGGTACAATATAGAACAAATATGTTTGAATGAATGCAATTTACTTTGTAAATTTTAAAAGAAAAAAGAATTAACTCCAATGAAAATAGTGGCATCAGAGTTAAAATGTAAAATACTGAAAATGATTCAACTTCACAGTTTAGAAAATTGATCAAGGAATGTAATGGGTTTACTGGGGTTGGTGCCCAAAATTCCTTTCCTGAGGCAAATTAATCAGAATTGAAGAAATCTGATTGGTATATTTCTGATTAAATGTTTTTACTTAAAAATGCCTTTGTGGTTAAATGGCAGTATTGAAAAGTCCCCAGGTCTAAATGGAAGAGGAGAAACAATAAGGCTGAAATACCTTTTTCCTGCTTTAAAACATTGCTAAAATCATTTGTCATATAGCACTTAGGTGTGCAGTTTGAGGATAAATACTTTTTACTTTTAAGTGTCCACAGACTCAACAAGGAGGCACAGTCCTTACCAGTCCTAGAGAGACACAAAGGAGACCCAGGAGATCATTGGAAATGGCCTCAATCCTTCTCAGACTCACCTTGGTCGGGATCCCGGGCAAATACTACAGCCACAGGGGTCTTCACTGTGGTGTTGTCAAAGACAGCCACAGTACAGTGGCTGGGGAAGAACCGCGGGGCATTGTCATTCACATCCTCCACATGGAGGGTGATGTCTGCCTGGCACGATCGGCCACCTCCATCCGTTGCCTTGGCAACAAGGTTGAACACATCCTTCCTTTCTCGGTCTAGGGCTGTGAGTGTGGTCAGCTCCCCTGGCCAGAGAAATGACAAAAGTTGAGCTTTTTCTGGGGAAATATTACCCAAGCATGTGCCCTCTAGATATCTATAGGAGACAAACCCAGTCACACAGAGTTTTGTTCGCAGCAAGGAGGGCTCAATACAGTCAGGAAAGCAGCTAAGCCTATATTCCCCCACATCCATTCACCTCCCTGATTCTCCCAAACACACTTCATCACATTGCCAGTTTAAGATCATCACCAACAAGCTAAAAATAGGTATATTCTTAAAGGCCAATTAGGCAATTTCTAACAATACATAAAATGCATTTTTCCTTTGGTTCATAATTCCACTTCTAGGAATATATATATTCTAGAGAATAATCAACCCAAAGATAAAAATCTATGTATAAGGATATTCTCTGCAGCACTGTTTATAATAGCAACATACTGAAATCATTCTATATGTCTTTCAAAAAGGGACTGGTTAAGTATACTATGATTTAGCCACACAGTAAAATACCATGTATGGTGTTATATGTATCTTGGTTTTCATGCATGGCTTCTGCTTATAACTCCCACAGCCCTTGTTACACAGTCTTTTGTTATGTTGGGTGTGTTAGGCCTCAGGAAGCACAATGTCTCTGACCTTCTCCTGCTCTCCTTTCACCTGCCCCAAGGCAAGACTCCCATCTTTCCCCCCTTTTCTGATTGTGAGTTTTAAGACTCTCCCCAGAGAGGGTCCTGCCTTATACCCTGGGGGAAATAATGCTGGCATCATGAGGCTCCCATAACCACCCAAGAGGACTGGGTTCCGAGAGCTTCCACATAGCTGAACATATGGCGGTTCCTGGAGGGTGGTGTGCCCAGGGAGGACATGGGAGCCCCTTTCCTCATGTCTCACCCTACACCTCTCTTCACCTGTATCCTTTGCAATATCCTTTATAATAAACCAGTAAACACAAGTGTTTTTCTGAGTTCTGTGAGCTGTCCCAACAAATTAATCAAACCCAAAGAAGGAGTCTTGGGAGCCCCAACTTGAAGCCGGTTGGTCAGACATTCTGGAGGCCTGGACTTGCAACTGGTGTCTGGGTAAGGGGGTACAGTCTTGTGGACAGAGCCCTCAACCCGTGGGATCTGACACTATCTCCAGGTAGATAGTGTCAGAATTGACTTAGAGGACGCATGCGTGGTCTCCGCTGCTTGTTGTATGGGGAAAACCCACACACATTTGGCCACAGAATTCTTCTATGTTGATGATTGTTTTGGTGTGAGAGCAGAGGAAAAACCTGGTTTGAGAGAGGTTTTTCCAAAACACCATAAAACCAAAAATGGCCAGGCGTGGTGGCTCAGGCCTATAATCCCAGCACTTTGGGAAGCCGAGGTGAGCGGATCACGAGGTCAGGAGATCAAGACCATCCTGGCTAACAAGGTGAAACCCCGTCTCTACTAAAAACACAAAAATTAGCCAGGCATGGTGGTGGGTACCTGTAGTCCCAGCTACTCAGGAGGCTGAGGCAGGAGAATGGCATGAACTCGGGAGGTGGAGCTTGCAGTGAGCCTAGAGTGCGCCACTGCACTCTAGCCTGGGCGACAGAGCGAGACTCCATCTCAAAAAAACAAAACAAAAAAAAACCAAAAAACAAAAAACAACCAAAAATGAATTATGATAGAGCTTTGAGATACAGCTGAGTGAAGAAAAGCAACTTACAAATAGTATTCTACTTTCATGAAGTAATTATATAGAGATTTTGGAGATGCATGGAAAACCAGTTGGACAGAATATATACCAAGAGTCCTTATCTGTGGAGGAAGGGGTTATCATGCAGACGTTCCAGTTTCTGCATAATGCATACCTACATTACTTGAATTTTATACCATGAACATGTATTATTTCCATATTCAGAAAAAAATGCCAGTTTTTTTTTTTCTTTAAGTCCTTACTGATCATCGTGCAAAGAGCAGCAGAGAGAGGTTAGGTAACCTGCCTGGGTCACTCTGCATGCCCCTGCTGGGTTTAGGAAGGACAACATTGTCCCCTATCTACCCAGACAGCTTCCTGTGACACCCCTCTCCCCTGCCACCTCCTGCTCAGGTATCTCCAAGTCATCCTTTGAGCTATTGGACCCAAGCCAAGTGTCAGCAGCTGGCCCTTGTGACCTCGGCCTTCTGTACTGCCCATCCCCACACCCTCCCCTGCAGCAGCAGGGCAGGAATCCCTCCTAAGTGGGCTGGTCTTCCAAAGGAAGTCCAGTCCACCAGACTCTCACAGCCCAGCCTCTCCTGGCTACTCCTGGCCTACCCTGCAGGAATCTCTGCTTCTTATTCTGCTCTATCCCCTGGCTAGTAACAATGATAATGGCAGCCACATCTACTGAGCCAGACCTGGGCTAGGCTTCCATATGGTTTCTCACTTGTGATCTTCACAACAATTCTATAAGATGTTATCCCTGGTTTGCAGCATAGATACCTTGAGATCATGTTCTTGGCCATGACAGTCACCTGCCTAAATCCTCCAGTGGCTCTAAAGGTAGGATTTGGCCCTGCCCACCCTGGGGCCTCATTCTTTGTCCTCTCTCTTCCCTCTCTGGGCACCAGTTTCTGGCCTTGTCTCAGGTCCTCAGTGTGCATACTATGTCCCCAAAGAAGGTCTTCGTATGAATTCTCCTGCCTTGAGTGCCCTTTCCCCCACTCTGTCACCCCTGGCTAACTCTTCTGTGTCTGCAAGGCTCACATAAAGTGGCATTTCCTTGGTGATGTTTTACTTAACCCCACTCCATAGCCCAAGTCAAGTTCTGTTGCCAAATATTCCCATAGCTAGCAAAAAGACAGAAAGACGAAAGAAAGAGAGAAGAAAGAAAGAAAGAAAGAAAGAAAGAAAGAAAGAAAGAAAGAAAGAAAGAAAGAAAGAGAACAAGAGGAAGGAAGGAAGGAAGCAGGGAGGGTGGAAGGGGAGAGAGAGAGAAAGAAAGAGAAAGAAAGAAAAAGAAAGAAAGAAAGAAAGAAAGAAAGAAAGAAAGAAAGAGAAAGAAAAAAAGAAAGAAAGGAAGGAAGGAAGGAAAGAAAGAAAGAAAGAAAAAGAAAGAAAGAAAGAAAGAGGAAGGAAGGAAGGAAAAGGGAAAGGGAGAAAAGAAAAGGAAAAAAGGAAAGAAAAGGAGGGGAGAGGGGAGGGAAGAAAAGGAGAAACCAAGGAGTCAGCTGTGCTAAAATAAATTTTAAAATAATGGAATTAATCCCCTTAGCATTCTGCATTTTTTCTTAATTTAGCTCATTTAGAACCACTAATTCAACGACTCCATTTCCCACTAGATTGTAAAGACCCAAATCTTGTCTTATCAGCCTATTTATTATGTCCCCAGTACAATGCTTGGCACATAGGGCCAATATATGTTTGCAGATGGATGAGTGAACTCCTGTTTCTTCTCCAAGGAGAATACCATGGCACTGCGCACTTGCTATTCAGTAAAGATGTTCTTGTCTTGATCCTGCAACTCAGGAAACCTACCTGTATGAGGATCCAGCTTGAATTCATGCGCCCCAGGGCCATGCAGAGAATATGTGATCTGAGCATTGGTATCAGTATCCAAGTCTGTGGCAGAAACCTTCAAAATGAAATGTCCTGGAAATACGTCTTCATGAACCTTGCCAGTATAGAGAAGCTAGAGATGGAAAGACAAAGAAGAGGGAGATTGTGGGAACTGCATTCAGATCCAGAGAGAAGCAGAGTGACTGACTGAGGGAGGCAGAAGCAGAAAGAGAGACACTAAGAGGGCAGAGATGAACAGAGACAGAGAGATAGAAAGAGAAGCAGAGAGAGGGAGGGAGGGGAACAGAAGGAGGTAGAACAAGATGAAACATGCAAGGAAAATTGAGGTTTAAAACAGGAAGAGGATGACAAGAGAACAAGTCAGAAAAGAGAGAATAGAGAAGTTCTGCCATCCAAAAGCCACAGGCAGGGCTAGAAGGGACTGCTACAACTTCTTCCACCCAGTCCTTTGAGGTTTTTGGAGGAGGAAGGAGAGATGAGCCTGACGCAAGCATTCTGGAAGGTGTCAGGTCAATCTCCCCTGCCTCTGTGGCGAGGCCATGCTGTTAAGCTCATCTCCCTGATTTGTCCCTATATTCCCAGGACAGACCCTTGACCTCTGAGTCAGGTCTGGACTCCAGTGGCTCCATTGCTTGGCCTACCCTCCCTTTGCTGCAGGTACCATCACGGCATCTGAGGGAGTGGCAGAGGGGAAAGGCTGGAGCTCCCTGAGAATTCAATTTTTCTTCAGTGGCTGGCTCTGAGCCAGCCTCCAAGCATCATGGTTTCAACCACTGTGGAGTGTGGGCAAGCATGGACCCCTACATGCCCTGGATGGAAGCTTTATTCATTTTCTTGTTTTCTTTTTTTTGAGACAGTCTCACTCTGTTGTCCAGGCTTGAGTGCAGTGGCACAATTTTGGCTCACTGCAACCTCCTCCTCCTGTGTTCAAGCAATTCTCCTGCCTCAGTCTCCTAGGTAGCTGGGAGTACAGGCGTGTGCCACCACACCTGGCTAATTTTTTTTGTATTTTTAGTAAAGACGGGGTTTTGCCATGTTGGCCAGGTTGGTCTCAAACCCCTGATGTCAGGTGATCCGCCTGCCTCGGCCTCCCAAAGTGCTTGGATTACAGGCGTGGATGGAAGTTTTATGCCTGGACAGGCCATGTGGAGGTGGTTCCCCAGGCCTCTTTTTTCTGGCTCTAATGATGCTGTGAACCATCTCTGGGAGGGCCAGGGTGAGCCTGATCCCAGCCTCTCCCAGCATGGGGAGGACAGAGGTAGGTTGTAATGAGGGCTGAGGGAAAAGAGAAGGAAGGTGACCACCATTCTCCCCAAAAAAGCCTCCCTTCTGAGACCACCCCAAATATGGTCATCTCGGATCCTGAAAAGACATTTTGCATGCATACCAATAACCAGACTCTCTTTTTCTACTATGCGTTTATGTGACTGGCATGTAGAAGAGCAGAGGAAGAAAAGGTGAGGAGATATATGTATTTATGTGTGTTGCTAGGTATGTGTCTATACATGTATATGTATGTGCAAGCAAACCGAAGTTTGTATATATGCAAATGCGTATGTAAGTATGTTCATGCGAATTTATTATGTATAGTTGCATGTGTGGGTGAGTATATGGATGATTATGCTAGGTATATAGGTATATGCTTATATGTTTATGTGTATACATGTATAGGTATTTGCCTGTGTGTATAGGGTTGTAGATGATCTTTTGTGTATATGTGTGGGTATATATAACTGTGCATTTGTATATATATACGGAATGGCTGGATTATGATAATTTGAGATGTTATAAAATTAAAATGTTAGCAGTTTAACTTTATCTGTAAACTTTGAAAGAATGTAAATCCTCTCAAAATTAAAAATTACTTACTGTGTTTTAAAAAATATGTTTAAAAGCAAAGTTCCATGACAGCACTTGTTGGTTTATGCCCCTAGGAACACAGTTTCTCTCCTGACAATGCACACACACACACACACACACACACAAACACACCACTCAACATTTGTTCCCACTGGAAGTTTGGAGTTGAATTACATGAGATCCTTAAGAAAGTATCCCTTACCAAATGAAATTGCCCTGTCTCATGTTTGTATCTGTATAAGTGAAAGAGGATATCTCAGTGGGCTAAATTACCCCAGCCGATGTGGAGAGGTGCATATATGGGCATGGGGCAAGGGGTTTGTCTGGGGCCAGGTCTCTATGAGTGTATTTGATAATAGTGAGCCATATCAACAAGTTGAGCAGTGCCAGGGGTTTGCCCATTGGGCATGGCTGGCCGTGTTTGGAGAACACGTATGTTACTTTCCTTCTGGATATGTTCTGCAGAGAAATAGACCTTTGTTGGGAATGTAGGGGGAGAGATGTGGACCATGAGTCTTGAACAGCTTGGTATATCCCTATGGGGGCCAAGGAATTACCTAGAATGGTCCCTGCCCCCAGGAACTCGTCTGAGGCTTGCTGGGGAGAAGCAAGGGAGGTGAGGTCAGTGATGGCTGGCCTCAGAGATGGATCCCTTGGTCCTCCTTTCTCCTGCCCCTCACTCTCTGTTCTCCTACCCCTCAATCTCCCTTCTCCTGCCCCTCACCCTCTGTTTTCCCACCCCTCACTCTACCTTCCTTGCCTCCACTACCCACTCCGCCCCTCACCAGGCTCTCACCTGTGAGCACTGTGGGCTGTTATCATTGACGTCCAGGACAAAGATCTCCACGGTGACCGAAGCCTGGAACTTGCCATCAGATGCTGTGACTCTGAGTAAGTACTTGGCTGTGTGCTCGCGGTCCAGGGTCTTCCTTGAGGAAATCCTCCACTCATCTCCAACTTGGCTGATGCCAAACTGGCCCAGGGGGTCTCCCTCTAAACAGATGGGGCAGAGCTTTCAGAAGCCAAGCAATAGAAATGAACTTGACTTTGTGTCACAGGTGGCTGCCCATTGGACACATTTTTTAGAATTGCTGGGAAAGCAAACATTTCCTTCCTTAACTAGGAACCCACAGTTCTACACTGAGTCCACTTTTTGGTGTTATGAAGCTACTTTGGACTTCAAATGCCTCCTGTTAAATGAAATTATCAATACAAGAAGCATCACTCCAAAATATGTGGCTGAAGGGAGGGTGTTTTATTTTTGTGGCCCAGAAGGCATGGGAGGAAGTTAAAGGGAAATGAATTTCAATTCTACGTAAATGTCTAAGAGGCATAGCTATATAACAGTGGAGAGGTAGGAAGCAATCAAAAACACAAAACACTCCAAGGTGTTATTTTATAACTAAGGACCCACCCTAAGTGGAGGTTCTGTAGGAGCACTAGGTTTGCTTGCTAAGTCATCTTTCTTTCCTTGACACTAATCACTGACAAGAATGTAGGAATATGGATTTCTCACTCTGAGATCCTAAGATTCCAGAGTTCTAAGATCCAACTGCTCCAAGAATTGATAATATGTTGACATTTATTACTCTCTTATCCTGAGATTTTAAGACTTCTGTATTTTTAGGAGTCTGATATTTTAAGATGATAAGATTATATTTTTCTACAACTCTGTATTTCAAACAGGTTTGATCCTATGTCTTCAGGAGTCTGTGGTTCTTGGTTGGAATTACAGGCTCATGGGCTTTTCACTGGACAGCTGTGAGAGCAGAAGGAGCCATGTTCATGGGAATAGGGGGGACATGGCACCTGGGGTGAGAAAAAAAGGATACAGGAGTGAAGAAACTCTCTCGTGGCCACTGGTTAGCTGGCTTAGTCACTGGATTGGGAATAGGGTAATTTAGTTTCACAGTAGGTATCCACTAAGAAAAGCAGCTTGTAGGTTTGGGTTTTAATCCCAGCCCTGAAGCAAGCACAAGAGTGTGACCTTGGTTGAACTTCTCCATCTGGGTCTTGGTTTTCACATATGCAAAATGAGGGAATTATACCTAAGGAAGTGCTGTCATTCCTACACTTAGGACCTGTGATTGACTAAGAAGCATTTTTTATCATTCACGACTTTCCATGGGCAGGACATTCTCCATAAAGATAGTCACTTGACAGAATTTTCATGGATCACGCAACTTTCTTGGTGCCTTCTCCATCTTTCAAAACACAACTCACAGCAGTTAGAGTATGACTCACGTGAAATAATGAGACATCCTTTTTGGAAAGCACTTTCTAATGTATAGGTGCTTTCTATAAATTACAGATCTTACCAGCATACCTGTGAGGTGAATCATAACATGCATGCCAAGTCTATAGGTGGAGAAACTGAGGTCCTAGGGAGTTAAATGTGCCCAAGGTCACACTGCTAGTAAGTGGCAAACCCAGGACATGAACCCATTTTAGGGCACCTCTTCCTGGATGTTTTTCAATACATTCCAGAGCCTACAGTCCATGACAGGTGTTCTTACCTGTGATGTAGCAGGTGACCTGCCTGTTCTGCTCAGAAATGTCAGCATCCAGGGTCTTTAGAGTCACCACCAGTTTGCCAGGCTCACTGTTCTCAACCACAGATCCTCTGTACTCTTCAGAAGCAAATCGGGGAGCATTGTCATTCTCGTCTGTAATGGAGACCTGAACCAGGGCCTGAGAGGATAGCTGGATGGTTTGTCCATGGTCATAGGCCACCACATGAAAATGATAAGTCTGGCAGGTCTCACAGTCAAGTTCTTGGAGTGTGGTGATCCAACCACTCTCACTGTCAATGGCAAAGAGCTCATGGACATTGCTACCAGGGTCTGCAGACAACCTGTAGCTCACCTGGCCATCTCTCCCAGTATCCTTGTCAATGGCAGTCACCTGAATGACTGAGGTCCCCACTGGCATATTCTCAGTGAGGACAGCCTTATATGGATCAGCCTCGAATACAGGCCTATTGTCATTGACGTCTCCCACTTGGATGTTGACAGAGACCAAGGACACCACGTCACTGTTCTGAAGGCAATGTGCCATCACATCAATCTGGTACAATTTGGTGGATTCATGGTCCATGGGCTTCCTCACCTTTATGACCCCTGTGTCTGGGTCCAGGGAGAAGACACCATCCCTGTTGCTCTCAGGTGTGGTGCCCCGCACTAGACTGTAGATGACTGGATCTTGAGCTGCCACTGCTTTAACAACCCCAATTTCAGACCCCTCTGGAAGGTCTTCAAGTGCAGAGAAAGTATACAGAGGTTCAGAAAATTTCGGCAAGGATACTTTTTTAGGAACCACCTGAAGTCGTACTGGCACCAGAGAGTTCCAGTGAGGAGGGCCTCCATCTTGGGCTTTGATGAAGAAGTCAAGGGTCTGATTTTCCAATCCCACCAGGCTGTCTTTCACCTTGACCACACCAGTGACTGGGTTAATTTCAATGACATCTTTAACTAGGTCCTCTGGATTCATTGAGTAGGTGACATCTGCATTCTGACCTTCATCTGCATCATAGGCCAACACCTGGATAACCGGAGAGTCTTTACTGACATTGGATTGAATGGATACTGTGTACTCAGATGCTTTGAACTGTGGAGGGTTGTCATTTTCATCTGTGAGGATGATCTTCACCGTGCAGAAGGCTACTCTTCCTCCTCCATCCCGAGCCATGACCTTAATAGCAATGACCCTCTCTGTTGAATTTTCCCGATCCAGTTTCTGTAGAGTGGCAATCTGGCCATTGGGGTTTATGGAGAACTTCTCACTTGCTAGTTTATTGATGATAGTATAATCTATAGTGCCATAAGGACCACTATCTTTGTCTATGGCTAGCAAATCAATCACCTTGGTTCCAACCATTGCATTCTCTGCTAATTCTGCCTCATAAAGGTGCTGCTGGAACTCTGGGCTGTACTTGTTGACATTTGTAGTGTTGATGTACACAGGCACAGTTGCTCGGAAGACTCCATCAGAAGCACCTATCCTCAAATTGTAAGAAGAGTCCAGGTGCTTTTTGCAAAGGTTGAACATAGAAATTATTCCTGATGAGCTGTTAATGGAGAAGTGCCTGTCCTGATTGCCAGAAAGAATTAGGTACTCCAGGCGGGAGGTGTCCCTGCTATCAGGGTCAATAGCCTGGACTTTAAGAACCAGGTGTCCACAGGTTGCCAATTCACTGACATTGGCTTCATATTGAGGTTGTCTGAACTCTGGGGGGTTGTCATTGATATCAGACACATTGACAACCACAAGGGTTTCACCAGTGAGTGGGGGATCTCCTTTATCCATGGCCCTGACTTTCACATGAAAGTGTTGTTGGGCTTCATAATCCAGTTCTTGAACTGTGGACATCTCCCCTGTGCTCCCATTGATCTGGAAGAACTTGGAAACATCTGAGCCATCCTCCACAATCTGATAAGATACGTCACGGTTCTGCCCTGAGTCCCGGTCAGAAGCCAACAGTTGGATCACAGGGGTCTGAGCAGGCAAGCCTTCTGAGATGGAAGTGGTATAGACCAACTGGGAAAAAGTGGGAGGGTTATCATTGACATCCTCCACTAGGACTTCCACTGTGGCTTCAGAAAATGACCCCAGAGCTGTATCTGTGGCTCTGACTGTGAACACATGTTTGGTCTTGGACTCATAGTCCAAAGGCCCTGTTACTGTTAGGACACCAGTCTTAAAGTCAGTGGTGAACAGCATCAAGGGTTCTTCCTCCACAATGTTGTAGATGAGGCGGAGTCCCTCTGGACTCCGGGCCTGGGTGTGGAGAATTGGGGTATAGAGGGTGATATTTTCAGGTACTCTGACTTTGTAGTAAGGACTCTGAAACAGTGGGTTGGATTTATTTCTCACAGTGACAAGTACCTCTTCCTCACTCTGGAGGGATGGCGTTCCTCCATCCCGAGCAATGACTTTGAGGCGATACTTATTTAAAGCTTGATAATCAAAGGGTTTCTTGAGTGTTATGTCCCCAAGATAGGGGTCAATTCGGAAATATGTGTAATCTTCTGCAAATCCATATGTGACGGCCCCATTTGTCCCCAAGTCCTCATCAGTGGCAGATACCTGAAAGAGGACATCCCCCGGCTCTGTGCCATCTTGGATGATTGTGTAATAGGGCAGATGCTTAAATTTGGGGGGATTGTCATTGACATCCTCAATAGAGACTCTGACCAAAGCCTGAGCCACCCGCTGAGGCGTCCGATTGTCTCTCACTTCCACTGCCAGCTCATGAGTGTCCTGCTGCTCCCGGTCAAATGCCGTACCTCTTGTCTGCAACACGCCTGCTGACTGGACCATATGAAACATGTCTGTGCCATTCAAGAGGAAGTAGGAAAGGGTGTCATTCAAATGATTGCCCTGGGCACCAAGAATCACCAGTGCCTTTCTGTCCTGTAAGTTCTCCTTCACAGCTGCTGTATAGACATCCTGATCAAACTGCAAGCTTTTGTCAAGCACTTGGGTCAAAGAAATTTTTACCAGCGCAGTGTCTTGATACAAGCCATCAGAAGCCCTGATGGTGAGCTTCCGAGAGAGTCCCAGGAAAGCAGGATTCAGCACAGATATGCTACCAGTGATAGGATGGATGGTAACAGCTTCATCAGCATTGCCAGTTTTGATGCTATAATTGACTTCTGAGTCATCATCACTGGCCCGCACCATAAGAAGCTCCATTCCTGGATGGATAGGTCCCACTATTGCTACCTCATATATCTGTTCTGAGAACCTGGGAGGAGAGTCATTCACATCTCTGACATGAATGATGACTTGGGCAGGTCTGGGTGCAAATAATATGGGGCTTCCTTGGTCATGGACATAGACACAGAATTGGAAAGAGGGCATGCTCTCATAATCCATCTCTGATACAATGGTTAGGGTTCCCATGCTGGGATCAATTTTGAAAAACTTCAAGGCCTCCGGCTCCAAAATTTTATAGACCAACAAGGAATTAGTTTCTTTGTCACTGTCAGAGGCATGAATCACAAAGGGGTTGTTGTTTTTATCCATGATCATGCTGTACAATGGAGCTGCTTCACTAATTTGGCCCACAAAAGTTGACTTTAAGAACATAGGAGCATTGTCATTTTCATCAATTATGTCAACCACCACCATGACATCAGTAAATGCACCTGCCATATTGCTGCCTCGGATTTTCAGCTGGTAAGACGAGATTTTCTCATGGTCCAAGTTCTTCTGGGTGGAAATGAGGCCAGAATATGAGTTCATAGAGAAGACTCCATCCTTGTTTCCCTCTCTTAACTCATAGGTAACTTCAGAGGAGCTCATAGCAGAGACAAGGAGGATTGGGGAACCAATAGGGATTGATTCAGGGATCTCTACAAAGTACTCAGATTTTGAAAAGATGGGGGCGCTCCTATCTGAGGGGTAGACGTGAATGATCACTGTAGCCAGGTCATGCCATTGTGGGGAGCCTTGATCTTCTGCCTTCACTGTCAGAGTATGTGGGGCATGATTTGCCCGATCAAGCTTTTGAGCTAGAGTAATGATGCCTAGCAGGGCGTTGATGTTGAAGAAACCTTCACCGTTCCCTGAAACAGAAGACAAGACAAACAAGTTTGCCACACCCTCGAGAGGTTATCAACTAGGCTTTCTAGATCAGTAAAGGGACCATCAGACAAAACCTGGACAGAGCAAAATCTGCATATAATGTATATCCACCATGGATATAGTGTATGGAGTAGATACTTTATAAAATCTCTAACATGGTGCACGTAGTAGGTGCTTCATATCACACTGTCAATTATCACTAAGTTTCTGGGACACAACTTAAGCTACAAACCAAAGCTATAGTAGGTCTTTGAAACCAAACAAGGAGGCTCCATAGGAAAAGCACACTCCACCCTGAATTTCAGTGAAGCCTTTTGTAGGAAAAGCTTCATTTTGCATTATATAGAATTTGTAACCATCTTTTGTATAACTTTTTTTTTTTTAGAGTCAGGGTCTTGCCTGTCACCCAAGCTGGAGTGTAGTGATGTGAGCATGGCTCACTGCAGCCTCAAACTCCTAGGCTCAAGTGGTCCTCCAGCCTCAGCCTCTGCTGGGATTACAGGTATGAGCCACCGTGCCTGGATACATTTTTAATATGATTTTTAATAGCTTTGGTTATATAGAACACCCGTATCTCGAGGCTCCTGAGCAAATGTCTTTGCCCCATGCCTGTATTTCCTAAACTCTAGGCATTCTTACATCATCTTTATAATTTTTTTCAATATCCATCTATTGCTTGTGTTATGTTACACTATTATTTAATTGATGTTTTCCTTTAAATTAATTCACTCAAAATTTGATAAATATTATAAAGGTAACATTATGTTGCTTCTTTAAATAAAAACACCGTATTGCTTACCATAAATCAGAAGTTACCGTAAAAAGAAGTCAACGAAAAAATCCCTATTAGAATCGAGATAAAATCTACTGCTTGCCAAAAGGTTTGAGCCTGTGAGCTATCCTCTTTCCTTGGTAGACAAAGAGTGGCAGGTGTTAGAGAAGACGACAAGACATTCTAGAACCCAACAGAGGCTTTGTTCTTCATTCTATCAGGGAGCTTGAGTAATTTAAAGAGGAGTGCTTTCTCCATGCCCAATAACCTTTTAATGCCATTAAATGAGTAATGGTTGAATCGTTTTACTCACCACCACAGGTACAGGCCTTAACACTTGAGAAAATATTGCCGTTTACATGTCTTACTCCCTCTATCACATGGGTGCATATTTTATTATTTCAACGGCAAAGCAAATGGCTAAGTTTTGTCATAAACTTTCAGTCTGATTCTTCCACTTCTGAAGCCCTTCTCCAGCTGACTGGTTAGGTGATTTGTCATATAACCACTAAATTCAGTCAAAGAACATGGTTTTAAAGAGTAAGTAGTCGTTTTAAAGTGATTCCATTAAAAGCAGCTAAGTTAACAACCTAGATGTAATTCTGATTATAATTTATGATATAATATCACATTGCTGAAAGAAATAAATCAGGGCACAAAATTGTATATTCATTATGATCTCAATATTACAAAAATATGCATAGGGCAAGATGAGAGGGAAAGACAGAAAATCATTATTTTGGGGTGATGAAAATGATGGCTGTGTGTTGTGTTCTTTATACATTCCTGTATTTTTCATGTTTTCAAAAATGAGCATGTGTTACTTCTATAATCAGAAGAATATTTTAAAACTAATCTTATCTGGAAAATAAAGTCATTATCTCCATCAGTGAGGTTGTTAATGAGATAAAAGATGTGATTTCATTTCATAAATCACAAAAAGCAAGCAATGCATTATAATCCATACTCTTCTTCTTTGGGGGTGAATAGACTTCTGTTATATGGCAACTGTTTCTTCCAAAAAGAAAAGTTAAAGCTACTGGCTTTATACAGTACCAGTAGCTACTGTATAAGCTACTGGCATGCAATAAATGAACATTAGGTCTTGCAAGGGCAGACAGCAAATTATGTTCATCTTTGTTTCTCATAGCAACTAGCTCTATGAAGTATTATTATTAAATATAATTATTACTATTAAATATCATTAATTATGTATTATAATTATTACAAATTATCATTAATAACTAGTTGGATACTGGATATTATCACTTTTGTTATAGTAATTGCTTATAATTAACACTTATCAATGATAGTAGTAGCCCCTGGCATTTGTACAATATTTCAATTTACAACATATATTAACATACATTTTCTTTTTTGAGATAGAGTCAACTTGCTCTGTCACCCGGGCTGGAGTGCAGTGGTACAATCTCAGCTCACTGCAACCTCTGCCTCCCAGGTTAAAGCGATTCTCCTGCCTCAGCCTCTCAAGTAACTGGGATTACAGGTGTGTGCCACCATGCCCGACTAATTTTGGTATTTTTAGTAGAGACGGAGTTTCACCATCTTG
>NW_012122932.1:5902399-5909560 GCF_000951035.1 Colobus angolensis palliatus
GTATATAGAAATATGTTTAGTGACATGGAAATATATTCATGATATATTTACACTTAAAAGTATTACAAAACAATATTTTAATATAACCCTAAGGGGGTGTGTGTGTGTGTGTGTGTGTGTGTGTGTGTGCACGTGGGCATGTAAAGGAAAAATGACAAGAAGGAAACACATCAAAATTATAACAGTGGATTATCTTCTGATTGGTGGAACTTTAGGTGATTTTTATTCTCTTCTCTGCATTCATTTGTATGTGCGTCTTTACCTATTTATAGACAGGCTCTCACTCTGTCACCCAGGCTGGGGTATATGGTGCAATCATAGCTCACTGCAGCCTCGGCCTTGGCCTCAAGTGATCCTTCTACTTCAGCCTCTCAAATAGCTGGGATTACAGGTGCAAGCCACTGTGCCCAGCCCATTTGTGCTTTTGAAATGTTTTAGAGAGTACATGCATTAATTTGGTGTTAAAGAAGAAAACTCAAATAATTAAAAGAGCAGTAAACCAGAACTGGAAGTAAGTCCAGGAGGTTCAAAGAGCTTGGGTCAGGGGCATATGTCCTATCCTACTCTTAGCTAGGATGGAAAACTGTACCAGGACTCCATGTTCATGTGGGTGCTGAAACTCTTAGAGATTTTTAACCTGGAATCCCTGGATGGGTTTCAAAGAGCCTGTAAATCCTCTAAATTGTAGGCAGGTTTACATTTGTGTGTGTTTGTGCATGCAACTTTTTGGAATGAGGACCTAAGCATTCATCAGATTCCTGAAGGGTTCTGTGACCCCCAGATGTTGAAACAAAACCTTGATTTAGAGACAGAGAGGAATTTCAGAGAAAACCATCAGAGCCTGGATCCAAGTGCCTCCTAGAATGAGAATGGGCCCATGCCCCTGATCTCAAGGGCAAAACCTGAAGCCAGAACATTGCGCATGGCCCCAGGGTATAGCTGATGGCAGGCTCACGGTCAACTATGATTTTCACATTGAGGCAGAAAAGGAAACACAAAGCGTTTCTGCTCTGAGTCTTCCTGGACCATCTTAGGTCTCCCAGGTTCTTGGGGCAACTGGAGGCACTGCCAACTCTGGCTGGGGTTAGAGATCGTGGCTGGAGTGAAAGGAAAGCTTGGCATTCATGGCATTCTTACTGCCTGTGCTCCCGGAGAACCAGGGAAGAGGCAGTCCGCCCTCAGGGCTGAAAGAGGGGGTGCCAAGGAGCCCGACCTTGAGAGGGCTCAGAAGGACTGTAGCAGGAAAACTAGAGCTGGTGTATAAGGACAGGAGGGCCTGTCCCTCGTTGGGCCCTCAACCTCACCTCACCTGAGATGTTGAACCAGAAGAGACCGGGTCTGCCCTCTACGCTGATGACCCCCACCATGTGGTTCACAGGGTCCGTCTCCATGACCGTAAAGCTGTAGTGGGTCTCATCAAAGGCCAGGGGGATGGAGGACGGCCGAGGCTGAGGGATCCACTCAATGTGTAGCCGGACACTGGCTGAGAGTGGTGGCTGCCCACTGTCTGTTGCCTTGATCTGAAAGGAGGCCAACACCAAAACTGAGGGCAAGAGACAAGAAGACCCAAGCAGCCAGGATGAGAACCAGAGCGTTCTGTGATTCTGACCAAGCTGGCCTCTCATGCAGTCGTTCATTCATTTGATGCACACTTGAGGGCTTGCTGTAAACAGGCACCCTGCCAGTTGCTGCAGGCATGGTGGTGAACAAAACATATAACCTGTGCTCAAGAACCTCATGGTTAGTATAAAAATAATAAATGCCACTGTTAACTGAAGACTTACTGTGTGCTACTTCCTAAATTGAACTTTACATACATATGCCCTTTGCTTTTCCCAACTACCATAAACCTAACAAGCTAGAATTTATTGAATTCTCACTATTATCAGGCCTTGTTCTAAGAGCTTTGTGCACAATATCTGATTTAATCCTCACAATAACCTTGGAAGGGGTCCTGTTATCATCTCTCTTTTACAAGGAGAAACTAGGGCTCAGCGTGGTCAATTCACCTACCAGATGAAATGCTTGGCTAGCAATGAGACTGGGGTTGAATTCAGGCTGACTAATGGAAGCACCCATGCACTAGCTACTTGATATATTGGCTTCTCACAAGAAAAACGTTCTTATCTCCATTTTACAAATGATAAAACAAAGGTTAAATGACTTGTCCAAGATCACACAGGTGTAAAATGGCAGTACTAGGGTTAGAACCCAGGCTTATTGATTCCAAATCCTCTCTTACTCTCACTAAATCCTTCTTTCTATGAATCGAGGGGATTTCCCAGGCAAAGACCTCAAAGAGAAGGACCCAGAATTTGATCCTTTGGCTGAAGCTGGGACTCTCAGTTTCTCTGGGAGAAGGCCAGGAAGGAGAGTACCACTTCCCTCATGACGGCGGGCTGTCTCCCTCCTCCTGAATTCTCAAAGAAGGTCACTAACCAGCATGCCACTCCTCCCTCTGTGGCTTCCTTCTGTCTGCTCACCGTTAGGATGTTGTACTCTCCAGCTGTAAAAGTGCTGCTGGATGACACCACACCTGTGACCGGGTCGATACTGAAGCCCTCCTCATCGCTCTCCTTGATACTGTAGGTGACTCTGCCATTAAGACCCTCATCCAGGTCTGAAGCCACCAGCCTGTATACAGGCCCAGAGGACACTGGGCTCAGCCTCTCTGGAAGGCGGACATTGAAGAGCTTATGGGAGAATACAGGTGGATTGTCATTGACGTCCAAGATGCCTATCACCACCCTGGAGGTGGACTTCAGTGAGGGCTCCCCATTGTCCAGCACGGTCACCTGGGGGCAGAATTGAGCATAAGCACCTGAGCTGACAATTGCAAATTAGTGACTATGCTTTGCCACCCACCACAGCCCTACCACCACTTTTAACAACCTGGAAATATCAGTCAGTTTGTTCTTTGTTATAAGCTTGTGCTTTTTATTATCATAACTTCACCTACTTGGAACTCAGCTCTCTGGCAACTTTGCCCATGGGAAAGCCAGTGAGAACAGAGAAAGGAAGCAGAAAGAACTGGAAGAAGACAGAGTCAGAGTCTCTAGACAAAAGCTGGTCCTGTGTATGTGGGACAACCCCTGGGCCATTTCTCAGAGACTACCTACTTTTTACTTGCTTGTGTTTCTCATAATCTTAGTTCTCTGGTTTCCTTAAGCTGCTCAATATTAGAGAAAACAAATGAGAAAATGTTTATGAGGGAATGAGTGGTACTTTCTGAGTCAGACACGTGGCCCAATGCAATGAAATCGAGTGAGAAAAGGCCCCCAAACCATTTCAGAACCAGTAGTTATTTAATGCAAGGGCAAATAATCACATGCATCAATAGCCCCAAGGGCATCATATCAGACAGGACCTTTCCACCTGAAATGGTTCCGAATTTTTAAAAACACTTCGGTGTTTAAAGGTAAATATCTGTTACTGAACTGTGGAGAATGCTTTCAGTCCTTAGGAATTCTAGAAAGCCATTTAGCTACTTCTTACTAATAATACCTGTTTCTTTTTTTCTTTTTTTTGAGACTGAGTCTCACTCTATCGCCCAGGCTGGAGCGCAGTGGCACGATCTCAGCTCACTGCAACCTCCACTCCTGGATTCAAGTGCTTCTCCTGCCTCAGCCTCCCAAGTAGCTGGGATTACAGGTGCCTGCCACCATGCCTGGCTAATTTTTGTATTTTTAGTAGAGACGGAGTTTCACCATCTTGGTCAGGCTGGTCTCGAACTCCTGACCTCGGGTGATCCGCCCGCCTCGGCATCCCAAAGTGCTGGGATTATAGGCGTGAGCCACTGCGCCCGGCCAACATACATTTTCTCTTTTAATCTTTGCAATGACTTTCCGGCACAGGTAAAATTATTCCCATTTTTCAGATGAAGAAACACATATAATAGATACTAAATCACTGTGCAGCCTTGTCAGAAAATAAAAATTACTTCTAAAACTATGCCATACAACTCATAAAATATTCTAACATACATACGTGAAGTTATTACATTTTTAAATGTTGCATGGACTTCATAAATATCTTCTACATGTTTGGTCACTGGTGGGTTTATATAATATGTATGCAAATTCTCCCACAGCATGAGTGGTCCTTACTCATACTGTAGTAGTTATGTTATTACTATCTTTGGATAGTAATACTATCTTTGGAAGTGCATTAATTTAGGTAGTCCCAGGGAATGCTCTAGAATTATTGTTTGCCAAGGCTTAACGAGCTTGGTACTCGATTAACTTGCAAATTCATGCCTCCAGTGCTTTCCTTTCTTTCTAAAGCATCTTGACCCATCCTCTGAGCTCATGGCCAGGCGTCTCACCTTTCAGGAGGGAGTAGTGGACCTCAGCATTGACTCCCCGGTCGGCATCCATGGCTCGGACCTGCAGCAGCTCTGTGCCAGGGACTATGGTATCAGGAACACTTGCTTCATAGTGGAGCTGGGTGAAGCGGGGTGGGTGGAGGTTTCCATCCTCCACACGAATGGTCACCCATACGAAGTTCCTCTTGATGGGTATTTCTTGGTCTCGGACCTATGGGCCCAAAGGGGTAATTGGGTGAGCAGCAAATGGAATTAGGAGGAGGCAGGGTTAGGGTAAGGTCAATGAACTAGAATGCCAATTTAAAATATGCCCAGTTGTAACTAACTCTCCGTATTCTTTTAAATCTTGTTCTAATCTATGCTCTTTTTCTTCTTTTATGTAAATTTGTCAGTCAATGATTCCTAGGCTCAGCTATTTTAATGGATAATTCTATTTTAGAAGAAAGGCAGAAATAGGCAGAGAAGCAATGTTTTCCAAATTACGTCTCAGAGAATAATACTCATTCTTCAAGATGTTAACATGTTATGCAGGGAAAAAAAAATTATATGGTCACGTAAATTTGGGGAGCACTGAATTAAATGCAAACAGTTTTCTTTGCTGCAGGACTTCACAGAACCTTGAATACATATTATATGCCCAAAGGATGATAAACTAGCATAAGAACCCTGATCTTTAAGACAGGAGGCCAGACTCCAATTCTGGTTCCATCATAATTAACTGTATGGCAGTGAGCAAGTCTGTCTTTCTCGGTGGGTTTCAGGTGTAAGATGAGACAAATGGGCAGGATCAGGGATAGAACTAGGGGTAGGCAAGTAGGGTGCAAAATTTAAAGAGGCCCTGACTCTTGGGGTCATAAAAATGCAGGCACATGGCCCAGAGAGAGTGAGCCCTCTTTACATTTTGTGTCCTGCATGGCTTGCTGGCCTAACCTTAGTCCTTGCTCTCAGTGGGAAAGCCTCCGTGTCCCTTCCAGCTCTGACACTATATGAATCCACATTGTGTCATGAAGTCACTGAGCAGGGAGATAGCTCTTGGGGAATATTTGGGGTGAACCCAGAGAAAGCTGAGGTTGACAGGAGTTTCCTTGGCAGCCGTCCCATCTCTACCTTCACTTGCAGGCATCCCTTATGGAAGGTGCCCTTGGCCAGCTGTGAAATGTCACAACTCTGTCTCATGTATGGTCTTTATGAGCACTGGTGTGCCTGGCTCACCAGGGAAGGGGACCTTCGGCATGTCTCCAAGCACGTCCACCCCCACACATCTGCATGCAAGCATATTCTCACCAGATTTTTCCATTTACTTACCATGACTGTCAGTGTGTGCTGGGAGGGCCCCAAGCCCAGGTCCAATTTTCCCACCGTTACCAGGACACCAGTGCTTGGGTCCAACTGGAAAAGGCTGGCACTTCCTGGGTCTTGGCTGCCATGTATGGTATAGATGAGGCTTTTGCCCTTGTCTTGATCTATGGCCTGGACTCGCAGGAGCTCCACCCCTGGCACGGTGTCCTGGGGCACTCTGACCTCATAACGAGTTTCCAGAAACTGGGGCCGATGGTGGTTAATGTTGGCAATCATGAAGATGTGGACCTAGGGAGGGAGGTGAGGGAGAAGGTCCACTGCGAGCCCCAGGGGAATAGGGACTAGGTCTGTCTGGACCTCCCTGTACCACGCAGGCCTAGCACAGTGCCTGGCACTCAGCAATCACTCGATAAATATTTGTTGAATGAATGATAGTGTTTCAAAATCAAAAGACCTTCAGATGCTGCACAGTCTAGTGTTTTTCAAAAACAAAAATTTTCTTGAAGGACCTTTCCATCAAGTGAAATGTTGTGTGAAATCCAAATGTGAGAAACAGATAAAACTCTGGCTGAAGCCAGAATAGAAATTCAGAGCCCCACTTACCCAGTCATCATCCCCCTATTCCCATGGAAGCCCCGTGGTACTCTATCTTTTATTAAAACTGCTCATTTAAACAAGCTTCCAATTATAGACAGATTCAGAGTGGGAGCAAGAATTCTCCCAGGGTCACAGAATTATAGAGTGCATTAGACAAGAACCTTGATTCTAAATTCAGTGTTCCTTGAGGAACACCACATCCACAGAAAACCTCTGTAGCCTCATCCCAACCAAGGAAGCCTTCCATCTCCTCTCAACACAGCAGTCCCCAGCTGAGGCCTCTAACCTGGGTGGCAATGGTGCGGGACCCATCTGTCACCTCGACAGTCAAGTTGTAGCTTGACCTCCTCCTGGTATCAAGAGGCCTGGCAATGACGATGCTGCCTGTGGTCTTCTCAATGTCAAAGTCCATGTCCTTATCCCCACCTAGAGTGGGAGTGGGGAGAAAGCACACACAACCTCAGTGATTTAGGCATCACAGCATAAGACAGGCTTTGGTTGTCAGGCTCAGAGGACATGGTGGTAAAGTTTACAGTGGTAAAGATAGTAAAGGTGGTAAAGGTGGTAAAGATCTGGGTAACAGGTGGTAGTTTATTTCCCAGTCCCAAAAGTGTAATTTATTCTGTCAAGTTGTTGTCAAGTTATTTTCATTTAAATTTTATTAATAAATCAAATTGTTTAATAAACTATAAGAATCCAAATGTAAAATAACATGAAGTTTTTAAAATGTCTAGTATATAGGCTGGGTGCGGTGGCTCAAGCCTGTAATCCCAGCACTTTGGGAGGCCGAGACGGGCGGATCACGAGGTCAAGAGATCGAGACCATCCTGGCTAACGTGGTGAAACCCCATCTCTACTAAAAAAAAAATACAAAAAACTAGCCGGGCGAGGTAGCGGGCGCCTGTAGTCCCAGCTACTCAGGAGGCTGAGGCAGGAGAATG
>NW_012122932.1:5909610-5917613 GCF_000951035.1 Colobus angolensis palliatus
ACTCCTAACCTCAAGTGATCTGCCCGCCTCAGCTTCCCAAAGTGCTGGGATCATAGGCATGAGCCATTGCACCTGGCCAATAATACCTGTTTCTTACCAAAGGAAAAAGAATGTGCAGAGCACGGAAGTATCAAAGGCAAAATTTATTTCCTGCTGAGGAATATGTATTCCCCCCTCCTGATGCCTTCAAAACTAGAAGAGATAATCAGTGAAGGACAGCTCAGGAGGAGAAATAGTTAGATTTCCACCTGATCTTCTCTTCTGATTTCGTTCCCTCTAAGCCACTAACCAAAGCCTTTCATTGGAATAGGCACCAGGAATGCCTATGTGATTTTAGAGGCATCCTAGAAAGAACACAGATCTAGAAGACAAAGGTCTGGTCTTCATACTGGCTCTGCTACTGACCTAGTGTTTGACCAAGAATGATTCTGTCTCCCTGGGCCAGGAGGGATGGACTAGACTCAATAAGTACATAGCATACATGTACTGCTCCCCTCTCCTTCACTCCCTGCAGGCATTACTAATCAATCAATGGTGCCTTCCCAGCCTGGTCACAGTTTCAGACTCCTTCCCTTCTCAGTGCTGAGGAGCTAGCAAAGATCCAAGGATCATCCAGCAAGGCTCAGCTCACATGTATCCTCCTCACCTGAGGCCAAACCCTCCTCAGCCACAGTGCTAGACATGCATGTGGCTCCAAGGCCTAACATGGCTCCACAAATCACCTTCTGTGGGAGGCATTCAAACCCAGTCGATGGATTCACCACCATTACTTACCTCCAGGATGTGTTCATCCTTGTTCTCTCTGTCCAGCTGCCGGGCTGTAGATAGGAGACCTGGGAGAGAGATGGTAGGGGAGAGACATGAGCAAAAGGCTTTCAGGGCCACTTTACTGAGGCAAGTTCAAGAATTACATTCAAATCTCAGATAAGAATTCTTCTGATCACTTAAAGATCATCCTCGACTTAGGATAGTTCAACTTAAATTTCCCACTTTATCATGGTGTGAAAGCGATACACATTCAGTACAAACCATACTTCAAGTACCCATACATTCTGTTGTTTACTTTCACTTCAGTATTCAAATACTGAAGTATTGAGTACAAATACTGAAGTGTTGAAATATTCAATACTTTATTATAAAATAGGCTTTGTGTGAGATGATTTTGCCCCCTTAAGCTAATGCAAGTGTTCTGAGCACGTACAAGGTAGGCAAGGCTAAGCTGTGATGTTCTGTGGGTTCGGTGTTTAAACACAGTTTGGACTTACAGTATTTTTAACTTATGATGGATCTGTTGGAATATGACCTCACTGTAGGCTGAGGAGCATCAGAACACTAAGGGGAAATGAAACTCGGGGGAAAGGGAGGGTGAAGTGAGGAGCTGGGAGAGAACAGCAGAGATAATATGTCAGGTGAAGTTCCCAGCTACTTCCTGCTTTCACTATTAGGCAGGGGTGATACATCAAAACTTCAGCAATCGGCCCACCATGAGCAGCCTCCCCAGTCAGGATGGTTGCCAGCTGGAAGCACCCAGTAGGGTTACTCGTGCACAGGGGTTAATGTCAGCACTGCTGTGATGCAGTTTTGGTTTCTTGTCACTAAAATCTATGGAACATGTTTGCATCTGGATGTCTTCTGCTCATCATTCATTTCCTCTTCTTTTAATTAACAAATGCCAATTCTCCTGAGGGGAAACCAATTGTAGTCCTTCACTATCTGGGGTGAGGCTGAACCTCCTGGGGAGAAGTTTATAGCCCAAGGATAGCCAGTCAGCACAGACTATCCCCCTAGCCCTCGCAACTGGCTCTGCAATAGACAAGGGACCCGTCTGTCTGATAAGAATCAATTCTGGGACTTTTGCAAGAGCTCTAGAAAGATACTTTTTCTGCTGGTGTGCTGAGAGGACAGGAGGAAGCCTGACAGCAACAAGAAGGACTCCTGAGGATAGATCCACTCAGAGAAAATAAGGCCAAGAGATGAGCAGAGGCAGAGTCTTCATTACATTATTCGAATGCTGGCTACACCTGTGCCTGCAGCCATCCTATGTCTGGAATTTTCCATAAAGTAAGAAAAACAATGTCTTTTATTGCCTCAGCCAACCTGCATTGGGTTTCTATCTTTACATCTGAAAATGTCCTGGCAACCAATTCAATTCTGAGAATTCATATGTTGGGAAAGGAATGGGTCAGGGGTCATGGTGAGGCTGGGAAAGCATTCAGGGTCTTTGGGATTGGGAGGCCTCCAGAAAGGACTCTACCTCCTGCCTCAGCCTCTCCCTTCCCCTCCTATGGCCCTGCCAACCCCCAACTCCAGCCTCAGGTTCCTTACAGGGGACCCACTAATCCCCTCTGTGCCTTGCTTGACTCCAGGAAGCTCCTGTTAATTCTCCCAACCTTATTTCAACCCCAGCCTCCTCTGCAAAAGGAGGAGTGGAATTGGGCGACCTTTAACATCTTTCTGACTTAAGTTCCGAACTTCTCATCCCACTTTAAGGAATTTATTCTAAGGAAATCAATGCATACATCTGGGAAGATGAGTACACACGGTGTTCACCTTAGTCATGTTTTAAAAGTAGATAATTGGACACAATCCATATAAGGGACCAGTTGTATACAGTTTACATAAAAAGGAATCTTAAGCAACTATTCAAAATACATTTTGTAGATGGGGAAATGCTGCACACAATATATTGTTGAGTAAAAGAGGCAGCTTGTCGCCCGGGCATGGTGGCTCACACCTGTAATCCCAGCACTTTGGGAGGCCAAGGTGGGCGGACCATTTGAGGTCAGGAGTGTAAGACCAGCTTGACCAATATGGTAAAACCTCATCTCTACTAAAAATACAAAAAAATTAGCCGGGTGTTGTGGCATGTGCCTGTAGTCCCAGCTACTAGGGAGGCTGAAACAGGAGAATTGCTTGAACCTAGGAGGCAGAAGTTGCAGTAAGCTAAGATCGCGCCACTGCACTCCAACCTGGGTGACAGAGCAAGATTCCTTAAAAAAAAAAGAAAAAGAGAAAGAAAAAGAAAAAGCAGCTTGTCAGGAGCTGCAGCAGAAATAACAACTATTGCCTTCAGTTTCAGAGAAACCACGAAGTGATAGCATTTTCCCCATTTATTATTATTACTATTCACTAGGGTCCTAGTACTGGCTCTTCCCATGACAGGCTGGTGCAGATGAATAGAGAGGGGGCTCCTCTGGGCTTCTCTCAGTTCATCCGTAATTGAAGAAGTTGGGCAGAGAAGGTGCTCGCTCTCTGCAAGATTCCAGGAAGTTGAGGTGGAGGTTTACATGGGCCCAGAGGTCATCCAAAGCCATGGCCTGAGAGGCCATGGCTGGTGTGGATGGTCTCTTGTAAATGAAAGCAGAGTTACTGGTCAAGGTTAATGGAACATCTGAACACTTTCAGTAAGTTTCCTGATCTTGTTTAGGTGATGAAGTGATTGAGATCATGGAATTAAGTGTAGAAAAAGAAGCTCAGTGAAGAGCCCAGAGGTTCCCTGGGGGGCTCAGTGACAGAGCTGGGAGCTCAGCAAGGGGAACAGGGATTCAGTGCTGGGCCAGAGCCTCCAGTCATGGCAATGAGAGTGTGGTGTGAGGATGTGGGCTGTCAGGGGCATGTTTTCGCCTTGTGTAGTTGAACACAAGTCATTCCAGCTTTTTCTTCCCTAACTGAAGGTTGGCATGTGAGGAATTGGAGAAGGCTCCTGAGAAGCTCCACACTCAGGCACCCTTCCAGTCAAAGAAGAACAAATGGAAGGAAAGACACACTCCTGTAATGGGAGGGTGTGGATACTGTCCCAGATTGGCCCCAAGCTGAGGTGCCTCATGGGGGAGGGCCTAGGGCTGGGGTCCCCCAGGAAGAGCGTAAGGACTAGGGGGTCTTGGCAGGTAAGCCTTCCATCTGGCTCCATCCCTTCCTTTCCTCCCTGCCCTTCTCTCCTCTCCCTTTGCTCTTTTCTCTGTATCTCCTTCACCATCCTGCTCCTCTCTTCCAGCTCTTCTCTCTCGTCTCCCCTTGTGCCTCTGAATCTCAGCCTCTCTGTCTCTCTCTCCCTGTCTCCTCCAACCCCATATGGTTTTTCTTTTCTCCTTCTGCCTCTCACCACTGCCTCCCGTGACCTTCTAAGGTCCTGTGTCTCGGGAATCAATGCCCTGTGGCATCCTGCACAGTGGCCCCTATTCTCATCCTCATCCTCCTCTCTGAAGGCAGTGTCAGAGTTCCCAAGAAGTGCCCGAATAGAATGGGGATATAGCAGAACCACCTCCATAGGGCTGCGTGCACATTCACTAAGGTGCATAGAAAACCCCTCTCGCCCTTCCTGGATGAGGTGGCACTCAGTGGACTTCACTCTTACCATTTTTCTCCTCCAAACACATGTTTCCCCAACACCCTATCTCAGACCCATATTTGACCCTTCATCTTCCCTCCTCCAACAGTTTTCCGACTGTTGTTGATTCTATCTCTGATAGATTTCTGATCTTGAACTCCTCTTATCTTGAGTCACCACAATCTAGGTCTTGCCCCAGCTACCTTTCCATCTTTATCTTCCTCTTCTTCCCTCCTGCAGCATCAAAGAACCAACCCTTTTGGAGCTCTCACATGCACAGGCATTCAGCTAAGCTCTTTCTGTAACTCTGTATATTAACTCATTTAAGCCTCACAACAGCCCAGGTGGTCTCTATTATAATCTTCATTTCACTGGTGAGAAAACTCAAGCATAGAGCAGGTAAGTCACTTTCCCAAGATCTCATTATTTATAAGTGGTGGAACTGCGATAAACCTTTAGAAAGTCCATCTACTTGTATTGTCTTCAACAAGATCAGGGTCTTCTTCCCTCTCAGATAGCACCTGTGACATCATCCTCGCCCATTTGCTCTCCCAGACTGCTGCCTCTCAAAATCCTCCCACCCTCCAGCTCAGCATAACCACCCCTGTTCCATGAAGCCCTTGCAGATCTACCACCCAGAGCAGCTTCCTCCTTCTTGTGAGTGGTCAGGGCACTGTATCTACACATATTTTACGATGTTACACCCTTTCAAACTGGTTCTATCGTGTTTATATCCAAATCTTCATGCTCCTGATGGACTGAATTTCTCAACACCTGAAATCGTGTTTTATTTGTCTTCATATAACTCCACGGCACATTGTTTAGAAGCCTCGTAAGGGCAGACACCTTTAAACATTTGCTGAGTGTGTGCATGAATCCTAAGTTTAACAAAACATTGTGGATGCTGGCAGAGATTCATTCATCCATTTAGCAATTATGTGTTGAGCTCCTAATGTGTGACAGGTACTGAAGAAATAGTGGTGGGCACCAACAGTTAGGGTCCTTTTTCTCGGGGAACTCTGAAGTCTAGTGAAGGACACAGACTATTAATGGAATAATCACACAAGTGAATATAACATCACAAAAGGAGTAGGTGGTGCTGGAAAGTGTGTTAGGGTATCAGGACAGACTTCTCTAAGGTAAGAACAGCTGGGCTGGAATCTGAAAGAAGAGCGGGAGTTAACCAGACAAAAGGAGAGAAGAGTTGCCTGCTGGAGAGAATGGCACATGCAAAATTCTGTGTGGAGGGGCCCCGACGGAGGCAGGCCATGTGACTGGAACATGGGGAGGGGCAGCAGGAGAGGGGCAAGATGAGACCAGAGAGGTCAGCAAGGACAGACAAGGCAAGACTTTGTAGGACACAGCAGAATCTGACTTTCTTTCTTTCTTTCTTTCTTTTTTTTTCTGAGACAGGCTGTTGTTCTGTCGCCCAGGCTGGAGACCAGTGATGTGATCATGGCTCACTGCAGCCTTGAACTCCCAGGCGCAAGCCGTCTTGCTACCTCAGCCTCCTGAGTAGCTGGGACTTCAGGTGCACACCATCACGCCAGGCTAATTTTTGTATGTTTTGTAGAGATGGGATTTCGCCATGTTGCCCAGGGAGCTCTTGAATGCCTGGGCTCACAGCCTCCCCAAGTGCTGGGATCACAGGTGTGAGCCACCGTGTCTGGCTTACTGACTTTATCTTAAGGGCACAGGGAAGCCATGCAAGGCATCCAAGTAGGGAAGTGGGACAAAGTAATGATGGTGATGAGAAAGGTGGGCTGGGGGCGCATTGGTGATTTGTTCTACTTTTGAAAATGTTCATGCGTATAAAGATTTCTTCCTTTCAACTGCAGGAAGGCTAAGAACATCTCTGCCCTCTAGGGCATTTTGCCAGACCTGCTGTCAGGGAACTGTTGATAGTAAACAGAACAAGGATTTGGAAGAAGCTGAGAAGTTAATGCCTTAGGTGAGAGATCTCTTCCCACTCCTGAAGAGGGAGGGACAGGGAGGGACAGGGTGGGCCCAGGTAGAGAGCCAGCTTCAGCATGTTTTCCAGGAGAAAAGCATCCTCCTCCTAGAACTACTCCCTACCCTGAGGTCAAAGGTTAACAGGAAAGGTTGGCAACAAATGTTACCAGGCAAATAGGCACTTATATCTCACTCACCCTCCTGTCTGCTCCAGGACTCCCAGCCTCATCCTCCCCCTGGTTCCCTTTTGTCCCTTTTGTCTTAATAAAGGGACTGCCCGCCCGCATTCTTCCCTTCCTCCAATCTCACCAGGTTCCATCCTTCTCGAACAAGAGTAAATTGTTAGAGATGGAAAACAGGATGTTGGGTTCAGTGGGGAATATGTCAGCCTTCTCTACAATAGGATTGTTGTTCATCCCCCAAGAGGAAGATGCAGCTTTAAGAAGCGTCTGCAGCAGTGGGACCTAGCTCTCACACTGCAGCACCAAGGAAAGCCAGGCAGGTGGTGTCAATGAGGGAGGCAGGCTGGGAATAATACAACAGGGGATGGCAGGAACTGCAGGGACCAGAGCATCTGTGCCAGGTCTACAAAGGGAGCAGCTGTTGGCTCCGGGCCACCGTGGCCCAGCGGGACTATGAAGACAGTGTGGCCCAATCCTTCCATTTTTAAAGAACAACCAGAAATCTGGAACGTTTTGTGGAATTTTCTAATTTTATGTGTTGGCTACAACTTAAAAAATAATTGTATAAAGCTTAAGCAAATCAAACAAAACACCTTTATGGGCAATGTCTGACTCATTGCTGCCAGCTGCCAATGTCTGGATTTCTCCCAACCATCCACCATCCTTGCCCGAGAAGGCTTTGGGCAGGTGCTCCCGAGATCGTTGACAACATAAGTGGATTCACACTGCCAACACTCTGGGCAGGGTTGAGATCAGTCTGAAACTAGGGTTAAGGGATTCAACCTGTGGCTTATGACTCAGGAGAGAGTCAGGTTGGGACCACTTGGAGGTCTGAACTAGTCTCAGGTTGACCAATGGGCAACCTGCTTAGTTTCCTTGGGCCCCAAGGAAAGAAACATGAAGACAGATCCTTTACATTTTCACACAGAGATGGACTTGGTAGAACAGCATTGTCAAATGTTAGCACACATTTGAAACACATCAGAATCCCTTGCAAGTCTTGCAAAAACACAAATTGCTGGGCCTCACCCTCGAAATTTGGTTTAAGTGGGTTTAGGGTGGGGCTGGAGAATTTGAATTTCCAAGTTCACAGTAATGCTGATGGCGCTGATTGGGGCCCACAATTTGAGAACCACCATTTTAGAGATCCCTGTTCAACCAGTTTTTGGATCCTTACCTGTAACAGGGTGAATAATAAAGAATCCCATGTGGTTTCCACTGGTGATGTTGAAGGTCAGCTTCCCTTTGGAACTGGAGTCTGGGTCCCAGGCATCCAGTTGAAGCACAGAGGTGCCCACGGGAGCATCCTCCTGGATGGAGGGGTAGAACACAGCTTGGGACATCTGGGGTGGGTTGTCATTGGCATCCGTAACCTCAATGTAGACTTCAGTTACAGAAGAGAGGGGCACAGAACCCCTGTCCACTGCTAATACCGTCAACCAGTAGTAAGATGCAAATTCTCGGTCCAGGGGTGCCAGAGTCTGAATCATTCCTAGGGACAGAAGTCGGCAAACCCAAAATACTTTAGAGCTCAAAGTGGC
>NW_012122932.1:5918183-5967671 GCF_000951035.1 Colobus angolensis palliatus
TAAACCCAGGAGGCGGAGCTTGCAGTGAGCTGAGATCCGGCCACTGCACTCCAGCCTGGGCCGCAGAGCGAGACTCCGTCTCAAAAATAAATAAATAAGTAAGTAGATTTCCTATGAAAAGAAGAAACTGCTTCTACCAATATAATGTGGAAGATGCTGAGATGAACATAGGGGAATTAATATCCTTATTCTAGAACCTCTCAGAACATTCCTCTGCTAAAATGGGCCCATGCCTTTAGCATGTGAGCATATTTAGGGTTTTCAGAAGACAGTGGTAGTTTATCTACTTTCTCTTGACTACTTAAACCCAAATTCCATTGATCTATTTCACATTCTGTGAGTGAGGTTTTCTTATAGTTGTCCTTAAATTCTTCATACTTTATGTCCTGGTAGATGATCAATTTCAGGGTTAGGGATTTGATGAGTAAATTGCCATTCCCTTCTCCATCATTTTCATGATTTTAAGGGGCTGAGCTTCATTTTTTAGTTCATTCCCTCCACAAATTGCTTACTATGGGCTAGCACTGTTCTAGAAGTTGAGGGTCCAAGAATGAGCAAAAGAAGATTACACCCCAAGCTCTCATGGATCATGCTGTACTGGCAGGGTCTGTGTGAGAGGGCATGGCCCATGCTTACAGCCATAGCATGACAGAGATGACCGCTGGGGAAACTGAGGCTTACAGAGGGAGCATGACTCGACCAAGATCATGTAGCAAGTATGTGGAAGAACAGGGTCTGGGATTGACTCTTAATCTAATGCTCTTTCTAATTACACAGCTTAATTAGATTAAGCTGTTTTCTTTCAGTGGCTGGAGTTAAGAGACAAAGGTTGCTGAAAGCCAACATTGAGAACAAGTTATTACAACTTGGTTTTGGTGGAAATAAATCACCTACCAAATTGCAAACTCCTTGAGGGCAGTCATCTGCCTTTATTCACCTTGGATCTCCTGCAGGTACCTATCTTAGGGCCTTACCAGTACTGGGCACTCAAAAAGTGCTGACTTACACATATTTTCCTTGAAACTTAAAAAAAGGAATGTGGTTGTGTCACATTTTTGGAGAGCAATTTGGAAATACTTGTTAACACAGAGAATGCACATTATCCTCTGACCTAGAAACTTCATTTTTAAGAATTTTTCGGCCAGGCATGGTGGCTCACACTTGTAATCCTAGCACTTTGGGAGGCCAAGATGGGTGGATCACCTGAGGTCAGGAGGTCGAGACCAGCCTGGCCATCACTACTAAAAATACAAAAGGTAGCCAGGCATGATGGTGGGTACCTGTAATTTCAGCTACTTTCAGGAGCCTAAGGCAGGAGAATCGCTTGAACTCGGGGGACAGAGATTGCAATGAGCTGAGATTATACCACTTCACTCCAGCCTAGATGACAGAGCAAGACTCCATCTCAAAAAAAGAAAAGAATTTTTTTCTGTAGAGACTCAGACATATAAGTAAAAGTATATAAATAAGGATATTATGCCTATATGGTAGAATAATATGTGGCCAATTAAAACAAATGAACTGACAAATAAAATGTGTTGATGTTATATGACATGAAAAAAGTAAATTTTAGAATAGTATCTATTATACTATATTTTCATAATAATAAAATGAACAATATATGATATATAAGACACAAAGAAAGAAACTTTAGAAGATTATAGACCAAATTGTTAATAAAGATGATATCTGGGATGATGGAACATGGGGGAGCATTCATTTTAAAATTTTATATAAAAAATTTATAATCTGATGCATTAGTTTTATAAACAGAATATGTAGTATATGTGCATATATGTGTATGTCTATATGCACATATATAGACATATATTTCCAGTAAAAACAAATTAAAAATAAAATGCACAGGAAAAAGAATCCCTATTTATTTTTTCCTTCAGCCCATCTACCCCAGGCCCTGGCACCCTATCCTACCCCACCCCCAGTACCTGTGTCCTGGTTGATGCTGAAGGCTGCGAGTCCAGTGCCAGCACGCAAGAAGTACTGAAGCTCCCCATCCAAGCCACTGTCATCATCCTGGGCAGCCACTACCATCACGTGAGTTCCCGAGGGGCTGTTCTCCTGCACCTGGCCCTGGTGCACGAAGGAGGCAAAGTGGGGAGGGTGGAGATTCTCATTCACATCCAGGACGATCACCTCCACATGGCAGAGGGTCCTGCGGGCCAGGGGCCTCCCACTGTCACTGGCCCACAGGCTCAGATTGTACCCAGCTCGCCTCTCAAAGTCCAGCTCTCTCTCCAGAATGAGCGCCCCTGTCATCAGGTCCACCCGGAAGGTCCCATGGGCGCCATCCATCAGAACATATCGCACCTCACCTGCGGGGCCCAGGTCAGGATCAGAGGCATCCAGAAATGTCAAGACAGTCCCGGGGGGCAGGTCCTCTGGGACCTTCAGCCTGTTGCGTTCTGTGATGCACTGGGGGGAATTGTCGTTGACATCCTCCAATGTGATTATCAGGTCAGTGACAGAGAAGAGCTGGTGGCCCTTGCTGGGCTGATCCCTGGCCTCCACCTTGAGTATGTACCGAGGCTCTGATTCGCGGTCCAGGTGTCCTGTAACAACCAGTTCCCCAGTGAGAGGGTGGAGGGAGAACTTCTCTGTGGGGCTTAGCAGGGTGTAGCGAACCCTGCCATTGTCTTCTGAGTCAGCATCTTTGGTTGTGAGCTCTGCAATTGTGGTTCCAACTTCTGTGTCCTCCGAGATGGTTAACTGGTACCCACCAGGAGGAAACCTGGGTGCGTTGTCATTCCAGTCTTTCACATTCACTGTCAGCAGCTTCCAGGAGGACTTCTGGGGAGTGCCCAGGTCATATACTGTTACATTGAGGATGTAGAAATTGGTGGCTTCATAGTCCAAGGGAGCAGCTACAGTGAGCAGCCCCGTCTCCAGCTCTATGTCAAAGCAGCCCTCCTCATTGCCATCTGTGATCACATAGACCAGTTTGCCATTAAAACCAGCATCAGGGTCAGTGGCTGCTAGGCGGGCCAAGGGGGTGTTGATAGGGACACTCTCAAGGACATCAATGGATTGGGGGAAGTGGTCCTCAAACTGGGGGGTGTAATGATTTATCTGATACGTGCTTAAAGAAGTGAATTCCTCATCACTGGACTCCTGGTTCTGAAGCCCAATAGAGTGGAGGATAGTCTTTGTGAACTGTGTCAATACTCCTGTTTTATCACATGTTACAGGAACTTCAAAATGAGGGTCCTTCACCACAGTAATATTCAAAGTTGTGGGTGAGGCATAGTTTTTGCCATCTGAGGCTGTAATTTTCAGGGAATAACTGGTGGGTTGACCAGCAGTAAGATTGATAAAAGAGCGTTTGAGGGATATCACTCCGGAGAAATGATTTAGATCAAAATACTCTAATTCATTGCCTGATACAATCTCATATTTTAGGTTCTGAAGCTCATCCACATCTATGGCTGACATAGTCACTATTGATTTCCCTACTGGCCAGTCTTGGTGGATAGACCCTGTGCAGTTGACTTCTTCAAACATGGGCTGGTTGTCATTCAAGTTCCTGAGCTGAAGAAAAATGGACACTTCCTTCTCCCGGCGAAAGGGGGATCCCCAGTCTGATGCTCTTACCCGGAAGGTATAAATTCTCTTCATGAGTTCATAGTCTGTGGGTTTGGAGGTGGAGATGATACCCAGGTAAGGGTCAATAGAAAATGGCAAAGCTTTTGGTCCAGCAATGGAATAGGTGACATATCCATTCTCCCCGTGATCTCGGTCAGTGGCAGTCACAGCCAAAACACTGGTGCCTGGAGGAATGTTCTCATCCAAGGTGCCATCATAGGAAGACCTGTTGAAGAGTGGGGCATGGTTGTTGCAGTCCACAATGTCAATGACAACCATGGTGGAGACCTGGCCCGGTGAGGTTCTGATGTGTAGCTGATAGTGGGCTCTGTCGTGGAAGTCCATGAGCTTCGTGGTGGTGATCAACCCAGTTCGAGCATTAAGTTTAAATCCTACATTCTCTGAAGATGGCTTTAGAACATACTGCAGGTTGGGGAAGGCTGGGGTGACTCTCACCATCACTACCCGACTGCCAGGAGGGGAAAACTCACTAAGTTGCACTCTGTAAACAGCCTTCTCAAATTTGAGGGAAGCCAATTTGGAAGGTGGTAGGTGAAAGCCCCTGATCTGGGAATAAAAATAAGGACCACTCCCACTCCTGGCCTGGAGGCTGAGGTTAAACCCATGAAGGTACTCCATCCAGTTGATGTCTTTGACAGACACCAAACTGAACTCATTGCTCCGGGCGTAAGACTTGATGGCTTTGAAGTGCTTTCCAGGGTCACCACCAACAACTTCCACTGACTCCACTTCAGCTCCTGAGCTATTTGCGTCAACCAGTACAGTGGCATAGGTGGTACCATCATTGCTGTCTGGTGGAGTCACCACCACCGAAGCAATGGCTGGGGGCTTCCTGAGGGCAGGCTCCACATGAACCACAAGTGCAGCCAGGCTGCCAAACCCATCGCCCTCAGAGATTTTGCGCATGCGGTCCACAGCTAGCACCTGAAGCTCATGCTTCCCTCGCCAGGTGACGTTAAGCTTCCCAGCCACAGTGACCACACCACTGGTGGGATGGATGGCAAACATCTCTGACCTTGTGTTAAAGGCATAATAGAACTCAGCATTCTGGCCTAGATCAGCATCTGTGGCAGTCACCTTGCAGATGGGGCTCTTCAGGGGCATGTCCTCAGAGATGGTGACTCTGTATGAAGGTGGAGAGAAGAGAGGCTTCAGGTCATTCTGGTCCAGGATGTGGACCACCACGCGGGTCAAAGCTTCCAACTCCAAGGTCTTCTCTGTGGCTTGGATGATGAGGGTGTAGCTGTCTCGCACCTCTCTGTTCAGAAGAGCTGTGTTGCTGCTCTTTGTCCTTATTCGTAGGAAGCAGAAGTTGCCCACCACATACTCCTCAGTTTTAAATGCATTGGCCACGTCTCCAGAGATGATCCGGTACCTCACTGCCCACTGTGGCTCCGCGAGGTAGATGCCCATTTTCTCGAAGCTCTCCACATAGGTCTTGGGAGAAGAGTTTTCATAGATGGTGGCATTGTAATGGGAGTGTGTGAAGTGCCAAGCAGAGGAGGAGAGAATCCCTTCTAGAGGCTTCTCACAGGTCGCACAATGGAGCAAGAATATGGCAAAACCCAGCAGGGCAATAGTCATGGTGGAAAACTCCCGAAACCCTAGGCAGAAAATAAAAGACAGGGTGCAAGTTAGGAAAAAAAAATGGTTTCTATTGCTATGGTTCTTAACTGGAGGTGATTTTGACCCTCAAGGGACACTTGGCAATGTCTGAAGATACTTTTGGCTGTCCCATCTTGGGGCCAGTGGTGCTAATGGCATCTGGCAGGTAGAGGCCGGGGATACTGCTAAACATCCCACAATGCATAGGACAGTACCTTTGTATTAGTCAGTTCTCACATTGAGAATAAAGACATACCAGAGACTGGGTAATTTATAAAGGAATGAGGTTTAATGGACTCAGTTCCACATGCCTGGGGAGACCCCACAATCATGGCAGAAGGCAAAGGAAAAGCAAAGGCATATCTTACATGGCAGCAGGCAAGAGAGCATGGGCAGGGGAACTCCCCTTTATAAAACCATCAGCTCTCATGAGACTTATTCACTATCACAAGAACAGCATGGGAAAAACACACCCCCATGATTCAATTACCTTCCGCTGGATCCCTCCCTTGATACTGGGGGATTGTGGGAACTACAATTCAAGATGAGATTTGGGTGAGAACACAGCCAAACCATATCAGCCCTGCAACAGAGTTATCCAGCCCCAATGTCAGTAGTGCATGGTAGAGAAACCCCGTGGCTGAAGAATAGCAGACTAGTTCAAAATGCTCTCTCAGAGGCACTCAGCAGCTAGAACACAGTCCTGAACTCTTACTCTTTTTCCCAAAAACTTTCTGTGACTCCTTGGGTGATGGTGAGATAGTCCCAACTCTTAGCCAGGAACCAAGTTTAGCAATCTGGTTCTAAACTACTCTTCTCTCTCTCCTTCCTACAAGGCCTTTCCATTAGGGCTGAGCTCTAGTCAAACTGAGCTGTTTCCGCACATGCAGAGGCTGCAGGAAAGCAAAGTGACCAAGATCCTGGGCCTGGTGTCTGGCTTCCTGGTTCTCAGCCCTGCCTCAGTCATTTGCTAGGTAGGTGACTTTTAGAGCAAGTTATTTAACCTCAATGAGCCTTCATTTCACCTTCTGTACAATAAGGATAAAAAAGTTATCAGTCTCATAGGATTGTTGTGAAAATTTAGTGAAATAATAAAGGTAAATGACTTATCAGAGTGACTGGTTTATCGTCAGTTCTAACTTAATATCAGCCATTATTGATAATAGGAAACTAAGGTTCATAAAAGGAAGGGAGCTGCCCAGGGCCTTATAGCTAGTGGGAACTCCTTGCACAGACCAGGGTTGCCTCCCTGCCCCAGTCCTATTTATACCTGTTTCACCACATGTCCCTTATAGACAGGGCATGACTCTGACTCATCTTGTAACCTGGAACATGAAAACTCCCAGGCTCCTGGAATGTCTGAGTTGAAATGAACATTAGAGATGATGGGGTTCTATCCTTGCTGTTCATCATAGATGAGCATAGATGGGGAAATAGAGCCCCGAAGTCAAGATCAGTCAAGCTCCAAGTCACACAGTGTGTGACCAGGTAAGAACTAGTCCCTGGGAGTTAGTTCTTGTTGAACTAATCATGAATGAATGCTTTGCCTCTCTTAGACCCTTGTTGTTTCCCACAGAGCCCATCCCTGAACTCTAGCCTGGGTGAAAATGTGAGACTCACCAGGGCCAAGGATGCGGCAAGGGGCAGGTAGGAGCGGGGCAGAGTTTGGCAGGGCCATGTGTAGGGCTGGTGCACCAGGCTGATGCCTGGCTTGCCCCGGGAGCCTTGATTCCTAGGAGCTTCGTGGCTGCCAGCCAGATGTGCTGAAGCATTCTTGGATAAAACTGGCCAGACTTGATTTTCCAGTTGCCTTGCTCTTCAAAGCCAAGGAAGAGTTAAACTTCCAAGGCAAACGAGGAAGGAGAGGCTTGGAGCCGAGCCTTCCCAGAGTCCTGTGTGAACTGGGCACAGGGTTTCCCAAGATCCTGCTGACAGCATCCCGAGATAAGAGGCAGGAATAGAAAAGTCTGCCTAACTCGGGGTCTGAAGGCCTGTGACAGAAAATAATTTCAATATGTCCCAGCCTTCCAGCTTCCCTACCACCTGCCTCCCGACTCTTGAGATTCTGTTGGTGGTGCCCTAAGCCCAGGCACCTCAGAAAAGAGAGGGCAGGAAGGAGGCAGATTCTTCACTTGAGGTCTGAAAGCTAGTGGCAGAAAGAGCTGTTGTACATTCCCCACCCTGCCTGCCCCCTACTGTCCCTCCATGCTTAGGGCTGCAGCCCATAGTGGCGCCAGCCCCAGGCAAAAGCCACACTCACCCTACCCCTGACCCAGCCCCCACAAGCAGAAGGGGACCCCTGAGTCATTCAGCCTCCAACCCCTGCAGGATGGCATTGCTTTTAAAGTTGAAGCCCCAAGGGAAAATGAGTCCTCACCCCAGTCCCAGGTCCACTGGCTCCACAGCTCTGCGAGCCCAGGGTGCACGCAGCCTCCCAGCCCTGCCTGCCCTGCTCTATGGAGAGCTTCCTGTTCCCCAGGTCAGTACCCGTGTCGGGCAGGTCCCAGCAAGATACTCTGCTCGGTGGCTGCACAGGCGCCTTGCAGCGCAGGCGCTGTTAAGATGAGCTGGAGGGAAGGGGAAGGGGAGGGGTCTCCCTGGAGGAGGATAAAATGCAGAGAGAATGCACCCTGGGATGGCAGCTTGGTGCCCATGGCCTGCCCAGGCTGTAGGACCTGCACACCTGGGGAGTAGTTTGCTGAGGGAGGGAACAGTGTCTGCACAGCTGTTTCCTGGCCCCAGGTCCAGATGAGTGAACAGGCTTGCAGGGCACAGAGGCATGTTGGGCTCCTTGTACTACTTTCCTAGTTCACGACACCCAGGCACCACTATTTTAAAATCTTGTGTAAACATACATCAATTCATCTGACTTACCTGCTTAAAATTTTCCAGTGGTTTCCTGTAGCACTTAGATTAAAACAGAAACTCCTTGGCCCATGTTACTTCTCCAGTTCACAAGCTACAGCCACACAAAACTGGGACCTGCCTCGGCGCCTTTGCACCTACTGCCTCCTTTAAGATTCTCACATGAATAGTTCCTTCTTGTCATCCAGTTTTCACTTAAATATCACCTCCTGAGCCCCTGTTTGGAGTAGCCTTCCTGCCAACTCTCTCTTTATCACTTTGCCCTATTTTCTTCATGACACCTATCACTACCCAATATTTTCTTGTTTACTTGTTTAATGACTCTCTTCCCACTTGACACTGGACTCCATGAAGAGAGTAGTTCTGTGTATCTTATTCACAGAAGAATTCCCTAGTGCTTAGAACAGTGCCTGGTATAGAACCAGGCTCAATCAATACTAGTTGAAAAATGGAAGAATCTGGACTCAGGAAATGCCATGACAGAATGAACGCTGAAAGAGCCTTTCATGATCATTCCTTCCCTTTGGAAGCTGAAAAGTAAAGTCCCAAAGAAAGAAAGAGACTTGTCCAAAGTTACAGGGTGAGAATTAGAGCCAGGTTCTTTCCTCCCGACTGCGCTTCCGGAAAGAGCTGTGGTCACTTACGAATCTGACTGTTTGAGTTCAAGTCACAACTCTACCACCTGCTACCTGTTTAACCTTAGTAAGTTACTCAGTGTCCCTGAATCTCAGCTTTTTCATCTGTGAGAGAGGGCTATTAAGAGTACTGCATTCATATTCATAGGGTTTTATGGAGACTACATAAGATCATGCACATTAATGTACTCAGCACAGTGCCTGGTATGTAGACAAAACTCAGGACATATTCGTTATTAGATTTTAATGCCATGGCAGAATGAAAGCCTGGGCTGGGTTGAGGGCGGGGTCCACTGAAGCCTCTGGAGAAGGTCCAGCCTGTGCCCCAACACAGCAGGAAGCCACTGGTCTCTGGTCGAGTCTAAGCTTGCTGGCCTAGCCACAGACTGTTCTGGGAAGCTGCGAGCAGGCGCTTGTCTGGGGTGGGGCCTCGTGCTCCTTGGCTCCTCAGGCCCAGAAAGAGACCTGCATCTGAGTGAATATGCACATTTACAAGAGGGCACACATGCATACTTAGTAGTCAATTTTTTGAATAATTGTGTGGGTACATTAGTTCTGTGTCTACCTGGCAATGAATGGACCCTTTTAGGATATATGTATGAACCAACTTTGCCTCCATGTAACTCCCAGCCCCATTTCAAAGATGTGGAAGGCGGGAGAAGGTGGCTAACAACACACAGACTCTGGCTGTGTGACCTTGGGCAAATGACTTGCCTTTTCTGATCCTCAGTTTCCCTGCTTCCTGAGATCATTTTGAGAATGAAAGTGAGTTAATGCACATAAGTGCTGAGCACAATACGTGATACAGTTTTCAACAAATATTACCCAGTAATACTGCTTTTTAGCACCTGGCTTATACTATTAGCAGTTGAGTTTGTGGATAATAAAAACTTTCAGGCCAGGTGCAGTGGCTCATGCCTGTGATCTCAGGATTTTGGGAGGCCACAAAGTCGGGAGATCAAGACCATCCTGGCCAATATGGTAAAACTCTGTCTCTATTAAAAAGACAAAAATTAGCCAGGCATGGTGGCACGTGCCTATAATCCCAGCTTCTCGGGGGGCTGAGGCAGTAGAATTGCTTGAACCAGGGAGCTGGAGGTTGCAGTGAGCCAGGGAGTTGGAGGTTGCAGTAAGCCAAGATGGCGCCACTGCACTCCAGCCTGGTGACAGAGCAGGACTCCATCTCAAACAAAACAAAACAAAAAACACTTTCAGACAAATTATTCCATCATCCCTGATCTATGCTTGTGCAGGCTGATTTTCTGCAACTTAGCGCTGTAGGGCTTTAAAGAGGTTGTGATTCAGTTCACCCTGTGTTTCAGCTCTCTACTCCAGCTTCTCAGGATCTTGATTCCAACATTTAGAAACCTGATGGTGGTAACATCCATGTCTTTATCCAACTCACTGATAAAAGTTTGAACGTGGAGAGCTCCTGCTCACTGGGGGAATCCAAGCAGAATCTGGGTGGCCACCTGAGGAGCATATTCTACTGTAGGAGGATATTTATCCTTGGGGGAGATAAGAAGCATTCTGAAGTCCCTTCCAACTCATACAGGCATAGTTCTTTGGCCTGTGCATACCTATGGTCTCTATCAGACCCTAAATGAGCCCCGCAAAGGCAGCGAAGGGATTTCCTCTGGCTGTGGATCAGGGTTATACACCTGCCATGCTTGTTTGAGAGTCAGTGTAATAAACTGATCCCTGACCTGGGTTCTGGGAGGCTGAGACCTAAAGTCACTCATTATCTGTCTGTTCTTGGTCAAGTAAGTCACCTAAGCCCTGTGGACCTTTTTCCTCATCTGTAAATAATGTGTGTGCATACAGAGGGAAGGGCTGTAATGGATCGGTGATTCCAAACCCCTCTAATTGTCCTACCGTCTGCCCCACGCATTCAGTGCTAAGACTGGCTCTTGTGACTCTCAAGAAAGAATCCTAAACATATTCTGTTTATGAAAAACCTTAAGGAGGTGAGAGAAATAAATTAAGAGGGACTGTGCTTTGAACCAGAATAAAAACTGTAAATGAAAGAATGGTGACATTCGAGGTACCTGCGAGTCAAGTCTTAGCCACTGAAATAATTTCTCTCCTTGGTAGTAGGGAGTCATTGACGGTTTTTGAGAAGAAGCAGGACCAGGACAGGGCTACATCATTGGGATGAGTAATCTGACATTAGACCAAAAAAGGGATTTTCCCGTTCAAGACTCCCACTCTGGTATGGACAGGGCTTGAACACCAGCTTTGTTGGTTTAAGACAACTGGAGTTCACTGAGGGTAGAGAGGCTTATTTACTTTCAAGAAACTTGGATGAACATGTGAGTCATTTGTTAGTTAGTAGGCAGCCATTGTTGAATTCTCATGTAACAAAACAAAGAACTGGATGTGGCCAGGAGTGGAGTCAGTGGTTGGAGCCATTGATGGGTCCTGTGACTTGAGAATGCCACAGAATCTCTCCTGGGCCTCAATTTGCCTGTCCCTGTAAAATGGAGATAATAATAGCTACTCCTACCTACTTCCCAGGACTGCAGGGAAAACAGAAAATTTGACAGGTGAAAGTACAGGGAGGAAAAATGCAGAGTAACACCTTATTAGAACAAATAATGGCTCAGTAAATGGCAGTCTGAAGGTCAGCTGGCAGAGAGGCCATCTTAGAGGGGTTGACTGTAAAAGCCAGGCCTGTCCTAGTCTGGAATTAGAAATGACTAAAAAAAAAATCCTTATCTAAAACATGGATGAAAGAGAGCTGGGACATGAGGTCCCATTATTTATTAGTATTCTTTTTATTATTGATGACAAAAATTATTCTGTCTTACATCTGTATGATAATCTGTAAGTTTTCAAGTAAGCATTTGCATGCGTTATCTCACTTGGTCTTTGGGTAGAGTATGCAGTACTTGACAGAATTAAAAGCTAAGAAAGTGGGCTCTGGGATCAGACAGACCTGGTTTCAAATCCCAGCTCTCTGTTTATCAGCTGTGTGGCCCTGGGTGGTCATTTAACCTTGCTGATTTCAGTCAAAGGGAGATGATAATGGTACCTAGCTCATGGTGTTCTTGAGAAGGCTGAATGAGTTAAAGTACGGCAAATACCTAGCACTGGAACACACTCAGTACCATTTAGTGATGTACCATCATCATCTGTACTATGACATTCATTACTCTGAATCTGTAACTGTGAAATTGAGGCTTGGATAATTTGAAGACTGTGCCTAGGTTCACTCATCTAGTAGGTGATGGATGCAAGCACCGGCACAGAATAGGAATTCACATTCTAAGAAGAGAGACATCCCAGAGGCCTGGAGTAGCTGGAGCTCACTCTAGAGCTGCGCTTTCCAGCAGAACTTTCTGCAGTGGTGAAGTGTTCTGTCTCTGTGCTGTCCAGGGTAGGAGCCACGAGCCATGCATGGCTGGCTATTGAGCACTTGAAATGCGGCTAGTACAACTGAGGAGTTGAGTTTTTAATTTTATCTTATTTTAATTAATTTAAATTTTAAAAGCCACACGTGACTTGTGTCTACCACATTGGACAGCCCAGCTCTAGAGAACATGGCATAGGAACCACAGGATTCGTGAGATTCAGAAAAGAATGCTGGGTCCACTCATCTATAAGGCACGGCGGGCACACCCAGGACCCAGGACTACACATACTATTAAAGCAGAATGAAAAGGGAGAATCTCTTAAGAAAAATTGAGATCTTAATATATGGGCTAGAAAGATAAGGGAAAAAGCTAAAATTCATATATATACTTAGCAGTATGGTGTAGGAACAAGGGGGTATTTTTTAAATGGTTAGCTTTTGGAATGAATATGTTCCCAGATTATGTCTTAGAGGAGGATGAGAATGATCTGAGGGAGCAAACTGGGAGATATTATCTGGAACGGTGGGCCTCAACTGTTAGCGCATATTAGAATTACCAGGAGAACATTTAAAAACATTTCACTCACCCTTAGTTTAAATCAATTAAGTTATACTATAGGTTTTTGGGTTTTTAAACATCTTTTCAGGAATGAGGACTACTGTAGAAAGTTACTATAGTTAATAAATTATTGAGAATTTCCTTTTAAATTTGAAAATGGAATCAATAATAAATGTTTTAGTTTATTTTAAATACAAAAGAAAGAAAAACTTTTAGGTTGAGTTTGGATATATAATAACACAAGTATTTCTCACTTAACAATGGGAATACATTCTGAGAAATGTGTCACTATTTGAACCAGAATAAAAACTGTAAGTGAAAGAATAGTGACATTCTAGGTACCTGCTAGTCAAGTCTTAGCCACTAAAATAATTTCTTTCCTTAGTAGTAGGGAGTCACTCATGGTTTTCAAGAAGTTTGCACAAGTTTGTCATTGTGCAAACATCATGGAATGCACTTACACTAACCTAGATAGTGAAGCTTACTATACACCTAGGCTATGTGGTACAGCCTATTGCTCCTAGGATACAAACTTGTACAGCTCCTACTGTACTGAATAGTGTAGGTGATTGTAACACAATGGTAAGTATTTGTGTAACTAAACATAGAAAAGGTACAGGAAAAGTATGGCATTATAATTTTATGAGACCACTCTCATATATGCAGTCCCACACTGACCAAAATGTCATGATGTGGTACATGACTATATATGCATCTTTATACCAATGATGTCATAGAACGTAATTATAATTTATAATTGTTTCATGGAAGAAGGGGCCCACGAAGACTAAGAGGCTTAGAGCGCTCAAAAGTCATAGTATGACCCTGGAGAAATGAATACTTAAAGGAAGAAAAGGGCTTCCAGTGGCCTGGGCTTTGGGGAAGAAAAGGAACAAAGTGGGGGATGTGAAGAAAGCGTTTTATTATTGAGCTTCCTCTGCTGAAGTCATTCATTCATTCATTCATTCATTCATTTAATACTCACTGAGGGCCTGCCCTGTGCCAGGCACCTAGAGCAGCGAACAAGAGAGATGAGGTTTCTGCTCTTGTGGAGACTGTATTCTAGTAGCAGAGAGAGACAATAAACAAGAGAATATTGACTGTGTCAAGTGATAAAAAGCAATATAAAGAAACATCATATGGGGCAAGAGGTACAGCATGGAGGGGAGATGCTATTTTTTAAAGGGGAGTCAGGGAAGTCCTATATGAAAAGGTGACGTTTGGGCAGGGAGCTGAACAGAGTGAGGAAGAGAGCCACAGAGCTATCTTGAGGAAGAGAGTTCCAGACAGAACAGGCAACTCAAAGGCCCTGAGATAGCAGCAAGGAAAACACTGCTGTGGGTTTTTGAGAGTGCAGATCCTGATACTCAATGAGACCCAGAGAGAGGAAGAGGCGTGTCTGGGGTCTCTCCCTGTTAGGGTTGTTTAATATGGATCTATGAGCTTTGCATTTGCTGCTGAAAAATACCTAAGCCAGAGGGAACCTCAGAACTAGAGGGCCTAGGGTGGCAGGGAGAGAAGGGAAGAATCCTGAGGGATCAACAACTCTAGCCCCACTTCTTCTGGGGCTCTCTGGTAGGAGGAGTTTGTTAGATGAAAACCATTAAAATCCATGAAAAGGGAAAGGTGAAAAAAAAAAAATCAAAGCCAACTCCAGCTTAGCAGAACACTGCCTGGTATTTATTCATTAGAAACTCTAAACACAGAACAGACTCTCCAGGAGGACTAGAAAACTTCTTTCAGATGGAGAAGAGAACAAAATGCAAAGGCCAGAATGTACCTGCTGAATGGGTCTCGTTTTGTGGGGTGCTTACTCTCCTGTGGTTCTTGCCACTTTGATCCAATGGAATCCTTTGCGAAAGGATGAGTTTTCAAACACAGACCTCAAGTCCCAACTGAGGCGACCTTGGATAACTTGATCTCTGAGCCTCTGTTTTTCTTCACCTTTGAATGAGAGATACTTAAAGCCACAATTAGATTATGTTAGGGTGACTATTATCGAAAAGACAAGAGATAACAGCTGTTGAAGAGAATGTGGAGAAAAGGGAACTGTCAGACACTGTTGGTGGAAATGTAAATTAGTACAGCCATTACAGAAAACAGTATGGAGGTTTCCCAAAAAATAAAAAATAGAACTACCATATGCTCCAGCAATCCCACCAGTGGGTATACATCCAAAGGAAACGAAATCAGTATGTCAAAGAGATACCTGCATGCCCGTGTTTGCTGCATTATTCACAATAGCCAAGATACGGAATTACCCTAAATGTCCGTCAGCAGATGAATGAATAAAGAAAATATGGCCTATATACACAAGAGAATATCATTCAGCCTTAAAAGGTGGGTAAATTTTGTCAATTGTGACAGCATGTATGAACCTGGAGGACATTATGTTAAGTGAAATAAGCCAAATACATAAGGACAAATACTGCAAATACTTTTTTAGAATCCACATATACTCACTTTTGTGTGAATTCTAAAAAGGTTAAACTCATAGAAACAGTGAATAGAATGATGGTTACCAGTGGCTGGGGTTAGGGTGGGGATTGGGGAGATGGTCAAAGAACACAAAATTTCCATTTGGAGTTGAAAAATTCCTAAGCCAGAGGGAACATCAGGAACACAGGGCTTGGGGTAGGAAGGACGGAAAGTAGGAATTCTGAGGGATCAACAAATCCAGCCCCACTTCCGGGGCTCTCTGTTTGGAAGGGAAGTAAGTTCAAGAGATCTATTGGTACAACATGGTAACTATAATTAATAAATGCATTGTATATTGTACTTGAAAATTTTCTAAGAGAATACATTTTAGATGTTGTCATCACAAAAAAATAAGCATGTAGGGGCCAGGCATGGTGGCTCATGCCTGTAATACCAGAGCTTTGGGAGACCAAGGCAGGAGGATTGCCCGAAGCCAGAAGTTTGAGACCAGCTTTGGTAACATATCGAGATCCTATCTCTACAAAACATTTAAAAATTAGCCAGGGGTTGTGGTTTGCATCTGTAATCCTAGCTACTCAGGAGGCTGAGGTGGGAGGATTGCTTGAGCCCAGGAGTTTGAGGCTGCAGTGAACAATGATCACACCACTGCACTCCAGGCTGGGTGACAGAGCAAGACCCTATCTCTAAAATGTAAAAAAAAAAAAAAATTTAAAAAAGGCATATGAGTTAATGGATGTTAAATGGCTTGGTTTAGCCATTCCACAATGCATACATTATCAATACATTATGTTGCACACCATAAATATATACAAATTTTGTCAATTTAAAATACAAATAAGCAAATATTTAAAAAAAAAAAAAAAAGAGAGAGAGAGAAAGATACTAACTGAACCCACCTCAGATAGTGTTCTGAAGGTAGAACTAGATGGTGCCTGTTGAACATTCAGCACATCCATGGCACCTAGTAGTTGCTAAATAAATGCTAGCTGCTGTTATTTTGTAACTGTCATTCTTGTTATGTTAAGTAGATTGAAACAGACCTGCTATGATAGATGTGAGAGGAGCCCCAGAGACCCATCCCCTATGCATCGTCCCTTTCTTTGTCAGTGAAATCCTCGGCCTCCCTAGGGCACAGTTTGAAGACAACTATGAGTCCAAGCTCTGTTTAATAAAGACGAGAAAACTATTCCCAGAGAAGGGAAGGGGTCACTTTAAGTTGCATAGCATGTTTGTGGCAGAATTGGAACCAGAACCCAGGCTCCCCATCCTGGGATTTTGCCACTGGCCATGCTGTTCTCCCAACCCCAGCTCCGCTGTCAACCTGTAGGATCCTCAGGAACCCACAAGGCCAAGGTCTTCTGCATTAGTCAAGAGGAGAGTGCAGGGAGAAAGAACTGGTTTCAGGATGAGACCTGCGCTCAGTACAGCCTCTGCTTGCATTGAGGGGCAAGGCCAAGCCTATCTAAGCCTCAGTTTCCCCATTTGTGAAATGGGGCTAGTAACACCTTCCTGGAGGATTTCATGAACACATGCATGGATGGCATTTGGCATGGTGCCAGTCATGCAGAAGGTCGCTAATGGGTGATGGTTGTTACCATTACAGTAGGTGCTCAAAAAATCTGTGTAGAATGTAGGAATTCTTTTCTGTACGTGTGCTGACCCTCACTTGTGCCCCAGGAGCCTTTTGTAGGAGGGTCCCTTAACACACACACATGCACACACACACACACATACACACACGTGGGTCTTTGTGACATTCCTTCTCTTTTTGCAGTGATTTGCAGCAAAGCTCAAGCAGCAACTTGAGCACCATTAAAATAATAACAGATGTGACCTCCTTCAGAGCTGAAGAGGGGACAGAGGGTGGGTGTGAAGTGGTCAGAAGAGTATTGACAGTGAAAACACCAGGTAGAAAGTGTCCTGCACATTCTATAAAAACATACATCTCCCGATCTTTTGTGCTCTGCCACTGACATATTGGGGTGATCACTCTGGGCCCCCTTCTTGTCTCTATCCAAGACACAATAAGCGGCCTTCCCAGGATCCAGCAGGCCCTGTGGCCAACAGCAAAAGGAATACTGTTCCTCTTAACTGCTGAAACAGAAGCTTCTCCTTGTTCCCTTCCGTGAGCCCATCAGTCTCACGTGGCCACTCCCAACCAGGTTCTGCCTCTAACTCAGGCAGCTGCAGGAGGTGGGGTGGCTACAGTCAGGCCACACACTCAGGCTCTGGAGAGGGGATGCCTGTGTTGGAGTCCTGCCCTGGCCCACTGCTGGTTGTATGTAATGTTGAGCAAATCATGGGACCTGACAAAGGCTCGGTCTCTTCAGGCGTAAACAAGGGAACATAATCATTCCCTCATTTATGTTATGAGGGTCAGAACTAAGAAGAAGGGCACAAAGTGGTGGGCACAGTGGCTTGCATGTGAGCCCCCGCGAGGTAGCTGCTGTGATGAAGATGACAATCCAGGGACCTCAGCCCCTACTCCTTTGGTATTATATCGGAGGGCCAAGAAGGGGGCCCAGTGAGAGAGCCCCGAGCAAATCCCCTCATTTAATGGAGACTCCACCCATCCATCTGGGAACGGAGACTAGTCCCAGCTTTCCTACCTCCCTGAGCTAACCCTCTGCTGAGCTCTCACCAGCTGCCCTGAAGACGGTGAGGTTGGAACTATGGAGAGCTTGCAGAGGCGCATGCAGCTGCTCACAGCTGACATTTATTGAACATTTATTGGGTGCCAGGCCCTGTGGTGAGCACTTGGCAGGCATTATCTCTTTTAAGCTTCAACCTTATAATTATCCTCATTTTGTAGATGAGATAACTGAGACTCAGAGAGGTTATTTAACTCCTGAGATCACACAGCTAGTATGAGCCAAGCCAGGATAAAACTCAGATCACCTGTGTGTCCAACAGTCCCCCTGGCCCGCTCCCCATGCCCATGGGTTAGAAAGAGCAATTGTGAAGGCGGAGGATGATATGATCCCGCCCCCATATCAGGGATCACATAACCTCAGATCCTCTCCTGCCAGCAAACACAGATTCTCAGCATGGGTTTCATTTCCAGTCTTCCCTCTCATTCCCATTTCCTCCAGCCTGGCCCAGCCCAGCCCAGCCCAGCCATCTGTCTGTCCTCTCCCCTCTGAGTAGAACAGCTTAGGACAAAGCCAGGCAGGCAGGCAGGTTGCTGCAGGTGGGAGCTGTGCTCTGGCAGTGGGGCAAGACAGGCTTTCTGCTGTCTGATGCATCCAGTCCTGCTGCTGAGCTGGCTGAACCTAACTGCAGAGCCAAGGCATGAGAGAGGTCAGGGATGATTTGGGAGCACCCTGAGTAACCCAAGGTGCATACTAATGAGATGCAAATGAGCCTCTGCCGGTGGGCTGCAGGCCAAGTCCCTGTGTTCAACATTCAAGCCCCCTGGGTTCCGTCCACACATACCAATTTTTCTTAGCCAAGGCAACTGCTCCACCCAGCCATCAGCAGACACAAAACTCAACAGAGCAGCTGGGCCCGTCTGTGTTCTCATCTACAAAGCTGGCCGGTGAATTGAACTGGTGATTCCTACCATTAGGAATTCCCTGAGGGGATGGGGGTGAAGGTTAAAAATATATATATTCCCAGCCCCACCCCAGATTTACTGAATCAAAATCCTTAGGGGTGGGGCTCAGAAATAGATGGTTAACAAGTTCCCTGGGTGATTTGGTATGACCGGTGTTCGAGAACTGCTGAACAAGGGAACCATCTCTTTCTTTAGGATCTTATGTTTTACCATGCCTCTTTTCAAAGTTGATATCCCAAATGTGGCCTGATCCTGCGCCCTGGCGGAGAGGGGACGGAGGACATCAGGAAAAGAGTGCAGTCTTTAGAAATTGTTCAGGCTAGAGAAGTGATTCTCAAATGTCACTGTGTTAAAAATCGCAACCTCTTCCTCGAAAAGCCTGTTTCAGGAGGGCTGCCGTGGGACTCAAAGTGGGGCTCATATTTCCCCTGTAGGTGGTCTGCTGACTGTTGGTGTGGGGAACACTGGCCCTCAAGCAAAGTGGACACAACGTTACCGCTAAAGTCAAACAGAAGAGCAGACGGGAGAGGGAACGCAACAGATCTGAGTTTCATGCCTAACTTTATCACCTGGAAGTCTCTGAGCATACACATGTCACTGTCTGCACACGCCTCTGTTCATCAGCATCTCCAACCCCAGGGGCAGCTGTTCATCTTCCTGAGGTCTTTCGATCTCCTAGATAGAGACTGAACCCTGGGGAGCCATGTTCTACTTGTAATACATAGAACTTAACCTGAAAATAAGAGAGTTCCATTCACATATGCACAGCTCATGACCCAGCAGTTCCACTTCTAGGTCAACAGAAGTGTGAACATATGTTCACCAAAAGATTCATCACAAGACTGTGCAAAGCAGCACTAGCTATAGCAGCCCCAAATTGGAAACAAATCAAATGGCTATCAAGAGCAGAATGGACAAGTATATTTCAGTACGGTCACATAATGGAATACTACACAGCAAAGAAAATGAACTACTGTTCTAAGCACAATAGAGATGAATCCCATTCACAAAATATGGGGCAAAAGAAGCCATATCTTAAAAAATACATACTCTGGTAGTCCATGTTTATAAAGTTTAAAAACGGGCAAAACAAATCTATAGATTAGATTAAGATAGAGTCACTCTTATGTGGGGGGGAAGTGGTGAGTGACTGAAAAGGGTACAAAGAAGGTTTCTGGAATAGTAGTAATATTCTATTTATTAATCTGGGAGCTGGTTAGTTTCTGGAAAATTCATTGAGCTGTACCCTTGTGATTTGTGCGCTTTTATGTATGCATATTATACCTCATTGAAAAGGTTTTTTTTAGGGGCCAGGCATGGTGGCTTGTGCCAGTAAATCCAGCACTTTGGGAAGCCAACGTGGGTGGATCAATTGAGGTCAGCAGTTCAAGACCAGCCTGGCCAACATGATGAAATCCCGTCTCTAGTAAAAATAAAAAAATTAGCTGGGTATGATGACATACACATGTAATCCCAGCTACTTGGGAGACTGAGGCACAAGAATCACTTGAGCCTGGGAGGCAGAGGTTGTGGTGAGCTGAGATTGTACTACTGCACTCCAGCCTGGGTGATGGAGTGAGGCTCTGTCTCAAAAAAAAACAAAAGTTTTTTTTAAACACTAGTAAATGACTTCAAAGAAGACTTTAATTAAAAAAGAAGAAGACATTAAAATAATAAAAGCATTTGGACTACCTGCAAATTGCTTGGGATTTCACAGCTATGGGATCTTGGACCCTTCCTGCCCCAGGAACCAGGAAGGAGACAGCTCTCAGAAACCAAGAAGCTCAGGAACCATGCCAGGGCATACCAGGGCTGTGGAAAACTGACACCTCAACGGTTCCCTTTACCCTCCCCTGCCCGGCCTGCCCTCACAGAACCACGAGGACAATGGCAAGCCCACTTTCCACAGGGTTCCCAGGCTTAGCTGGGTTCCAGCTCATTGGGGTTTACTTCCTGCAGCATTTTTCTGTTCTTGGAGCAATATTCTGGTCCATTTTCTTATTTAATTCCTTCAAAGACCCTATGAAGGAAGCAAGGAGTATTTCTATTTTATAGATGGGGAAGTCAAGGCCAGGAGATGGGAGCTCAAAAGGCTTGTCCAAGGTCATACACTGCTAGCAAGTGGCCTGGTCAAGACTCAAACACAAAACTTCAGATGCCAGATTCAGCACTCCCTTGACTCCACCACATATGGTCTCTGCCCAGTATAATAGTAATGTTGATTATAGCACCTAGCACTTAGTGAGCGCTTGTACTGTGGATGTCTCAGTGCCTTTCAGCAACCCACAGAGGCAGGTACTATCCTTTCATCTATCTCCATTTCACAAATGAAAAAACTGAGGGTCAGAAAGGCCACGTGACTTGTCCAAGGTCAATGGTCAGTGTGGATCACGGATTGGAACAAATGATCTATCTGACTTGAGTCCAAACTCTGAACCGCTAGTCCAATGGCTACCAAGCCCAGTTAGACCTCACCTCGAGCCTCCTTGGAGCTTAAAAATATATATAGATTCCCGTCCTTCACCCTCACACTCCTCCATCTAACTTTGTAGACTTAGGATGGGGCTAAGTAATTTGTATTTTTTAAAAAACAGCCCGAGACATTTGGGAAACTTGCCTCTAAATTAGGCTGCCTCTGAAATATGACAGTAAAAATTAAAAATTTAAGGTAAAGTTTAATTTAGCAACTTCCAAGTTAACTCACTGGACCTCTCTAATAATTGGAGTTCTCCTAACAACAGTAAATAGCCCCTAAAGAAGGAATGACATGGCCATCCTCAGAGGCATTGAGAATAGCCTGGCCATCTGAATAACAGTCACTCAACAGGGGCCAGTGACTGGCAAGGGGCACCAGGGGGATTTCAGGGGGCTGGGAACATCTGCTTTTTGCTCCAGTTACTGGTTAGCCACCATCTGAGTTCACCTTATAAAAATTTATCAGCTGTGGCCAGGCTCCTGCCTATAATCCCAGCACTTTGGGAGGCCGAAGCAGGTTGGATCACTTGAGGTCAGGAGTTCGAGATCAGCCTGACCAACATGGTGAAACCCCATCTCCACTAAAAATACAAAATTAGTCGGGCGTGGCAGCACATGCTTGTAATCCCAGCTACTTGGGAGGCTGAGTCAGCAGAATCACTTGAACCTGGGAAGTGGAGGTTGCAGTGAGCTGAGACTGCATCATTGCACCCCAGCCTGGGCAACAGAGCAAGACTCCATCTCAAGGAAAAAAAAAAAATTATCAGCCATAACTTACAATTTATGCACTCTGTTTTTGAATTTGTCATATACTACCAGGACAGAGTAGAGAGTGTACCAGGGATCCAATAGGGTTCTCTAATAAATGCTTCCAAGAGTTTGAGCTTCTAGGAATTTTTCAAGATGCTATAATTCTCTGAGTCAATTCCCAAGACTTCAGGAGCCCCTAAATCTATAATAGTAACTAACATTTAGAGAGTTCTTAGCTTGTGCCGACTATGCTAAGCACTCTACATGCATCAACTCTCAGCAGCTCTGGGCGATAGACAGCATTATACAACTCTCAGAAAGGTGGAATCATGTGTTAAGGTAACAGAGATGGAAAGTGTTAAGGCCAGGACTGGAACTGCAGCACCCCAGCTCCAGAGCCCACGTGCCATACTGATAGCGATCTCTACCGCTTCCTCAGGCTAAGCTTCCAGGGGTCCAAAATGATACGTTTTGCACCATTGAGCCTTGCATTTGATGGGAAGACCCTGAGGGGAGAGGATGCTGCAGGGACAGGCAGCAGCTCTGACACTGGACACGTGAGCACATGCAGGCCAACACGTGCACACATGCTGACATTACCGCACCACTGGCTTGTTCCATCCTGCTTGGCTTGTGCCCAGGCCAACTGCTGCGGGCACTGGAGCCAAATGGGAACCAGAGAATTCTCGTCTGTGAGCTCCCTGCCCCCAGCCAGCGGAAGGATAGATGGCATTTTCCTGTTGCCTCAGGTGGTCTTGCAGGGGCCGCCCAGGAACGGAAAAAGGAGCAAGGGAGGATTTTTCTCTTTTGCAGACTCACACTGGAAAATGCTTATGACATTGCCCCTTTCCGGAAGAGATGGATTTCAGAAGATAATTTGTTAATCAATGGGTAGTGGTGGAATATCAGGCACTGTGATTGGCCAAGGGGGAGAAAACAGGATATCTTAGCCTTCTAATCTGACTCCTTTCCTTGAATTGGTGTTCCACCTCACGGGCAGATAGGTCTACCTAGCCAAAGCACTCTAACTTAAACTCCTTTAACGGTCCTCCAATGTTTATAAAATAAAAGCCATGCTCCTGAAAATACTTTCTGAATTCTTTCTGTTTTAAAGAGATATATGGAAATATTTTCAGGTGCAATCATATATCTGGGATTTTTGCTTCAAGATCATGTGATAGGGGAAGAGTTGGAGGAGGTATAAAGGAAACCTAATTGTTGACCAGGCACAGTGGCTCAGGCTGGGCGCAGTGGCCCACGCTTGTAATCCCGGCACTTTGGGAGGTCGAGGCAGGCAGATCACTTGACGTCAGGAGTTCAAGACGAGCCTGGGGCGACATGGTGAAACCCTATCTCTACTAAAACTACAAAAATTAGCTGGGTATGAGGTCACACGCCTGTAGTCCCAGCTACACAGGAGGCTGAGGCACAAGAATCACTTGAGCCCAGGAGGTGGAGGTTGCAGTGAGCCAAGATCATGTCACAGCTCTCCAACCTGGGCAACAGAATGAGGCTCCGTCTCCAAAAAAAAAAGAAAAAACCAACCCATGCCCCAAAATAAACATAATTGTTGAAGCTGAGTGATAGGCTTCTTTACACCATTCTGTTTACTTCTGTGTATAATTTTCCTCCAATAGTACATTATATATATGTGACATTTTTTTGAAAATGCCATGCTCCTTGACCTGACACATACAAAAAAGGTAGGTTGGGGCCTTCAATGATCTGGCCCCAACCTATCTCTCAGACCATGTCTCCAGATGTTCCCCACCCAGTTTATAGGTTCCTGCACACATCTGCTGTTTTCTTTAACTGCTGTGCCTTTCCATATGTTATTTTCCCTCTGTTAAATGCCTTTCCCACTTTTCTTTCCTTATTTAACTCTCATTCAGCCTTTAAAACTGATGTTCAGTGCCAACTCCTCCAAGAACTTCATTGAATTTATAACCCAGCTACTGTCACTCCTCTGGGTCCCCATGCCAGCCTGAGTTTTACCACCTACCTCAAGATATTAAACCACCCATTTACGGGCTTGTCTCTACCAACTGTGAGTGTTTGGGGGCCTGACACGTTGTAACTGCTCATTAAGTGTCTATTAAGATAACAGAACCGTGTGACTTACAGGGATTAGCTTAACATTTCTGAGTCTGTATTCATGGTCTCCTCATTGAAAACCATGACAACAAGAAGCAGTAGAGGGTGATGTGGGCAGTAGTGCAGAGTAGAAGAGAAGGAGTTTGTGAAAGGGCCTAACCTGGTGACCTGCACATAGAGGGTCTAAGTCATTGAGAATTCTCACAAATAGCTCGCTGTTGACTGCATGCCGACCCAGGCAAACTGGCTATGTGACTCTAGGCAAGTAGTTCAAAAGCTATGGTTCCATCTGTAAAATGGGAGCAATGATTCTTCAAGGGAGACTTCAGAGAATTCCTAAGGGTTCTTCGAGTTGTACAGTTACAGCTATCTGTTGACCCACTGGCAATAGTGATGGAGTGATGTGTGTGTGTGAGTGTGTATGTGTGTGTTGGTGCATGTTGACAGAGAGGAGTCTGATTGATGATGTTTTTGTCCCCTGGAAGGCAGCTGACAATCTAGAGATCAACCTCATTGCTGATCCCACATTGCCTCTGGAGGATGTGGGAGCCAACTGGCCTTCAAGACTGACCTGCCACTTACATAAAAAACAGGAACACCTCCTGAACTGGGCTAGGCAGAGTGAAGCAGAGGCAAGTCCAAGTTCTGCGTAGTGGTCTGGTTTTCCCCACTGCTGTGTGACCTCAGTCAAGTTACCAGACTTCCCTAGTGAGGCCTCACCATTACCAACTGTCTGACTCAGTGATCTCTAAGGGCCCTTCCACTGGACTCTATCTATGAATGGGTTGGGGCTGATAGTTAGTCCTCCAGTAAGCAGCAGTTCTCATCTATGATTTCAAAATGAAGATTCATTCATTCATTCAGCAGATAGGCAATGAACTTTTCTTATGTGCCAGGCACTGTGCTGGACCCAGGCACCCAGGCAGTGAGCAAGACAGACCCATGGCTTATCTTAGTAGGAGAACCAATATAAAAAAAGTTACACAAAGAATTAATAATTATAATTGTGATCATTCTCAGGAAGGAACACTTCAAGGTGCTGTGAGATGATACTCACTCCAGGAGGAAGAGAGAAGAATCAATTCTTTGATGACCGTGAACATAATAAATAAGGTCCTACACATTTCCTGCATTACCTTCCATGCACACCCTCATTTCTCACATCAATTCTCTGAGGAAAGAACCATGATGATCCCCATTTTTCAAATGAGGAGCTTGAGGTTTTTAGAGAAGTTGAGGTCCAGGTCACTTGGCTAATAATATCCTGGAGTTGGACCCACACTTTACTTTGTAAACCTGTCTAGAAACCTCCATCATGAATGTGAGTGTTAGTACTATCAGTCCTAGAAATACTAGTGTTGAGGCTCTGAGCTAGCTCAGTTTGCACTCTAGGAGCCCAGGGATCATAGGAGGCTTCATCCCCACTCAAAATGAATCCAAAAGACAGGGATTATCCAGGGGGTGCAAGCAGGTCCCCAACTGTACCAACTCCATCTCCCCCCAGACATACACAGACTGTCTCTAAAACTTAGCGCCTGCCTGACAGCCTCTCCCACCTGGCCTTAACTGGCCAGCACCAGGCCAGTGCCACAGCCTGTCATAAAGCATCTGGAAGGAGAACTTACAGGCCAAGGTGAGTTCAGTTGCACTTAGGTTAGAGTATGCCGGAAGCTGAGCATCAGGCTAGCTGACATCATGGATTCAGCATCTTCCTGCAAGAAGTCTATCATGTACTCTATGGAGAGCCCTGGGGGAAGACCCTCATTTGCCTCTTACAGGGACATGGAACATTGAGCCTCTCAAGGTTCTTCAACAGCAAGATGGAGACAATCACTCCTGCTCTGTCTACCCAACAGAATAGATTCAGAAGGGATCTTGGCCGGGTGTGGTGGCTCATGCCTGTAACCCCAGCACTTTAGGGGGCCAAGGTGGAAGAATTGTTTGAGCCCAAGAGTTCAAGACCAACCTGGGCAACATAGTGAGACCACATCTCTACAAAAAAACATTGTTTTCTAATTAGCCAGGTATGATGGTGTTTGTCTGTGGTCCTAGCTACTCAGCAGGCTGCTGTGGGAGGATTGCTTGGGCCCAGGAGGTGGAAGCTAGAGTAAGCCATGATAATACCAGTGCACTCCAGCCTGGGTGACAGAGAGAGACCCTGTCTCAAAATAAATAAATATTTAATAAATAAATAAAGGGAGGAGGGGATCTTAACAAACATCCAACTGCCTTTATTTTATATGTTCAGACATAGGCCCAGAGAGGTAAGAAACTGTCCTAGGCCACACAGCCTGTGAGTCACAGAGACATGATTAATGAAATTCTCTTCCCACTCTGCCACACTGCCTGGATTTGAAACCTCAAAAATTTCAAAAGACCATGCATGCTCAGCATAGTCCCCAGAGCACAGGAAGCATTCAATGAGCATAAGCTGTAATAATTCTTAATAGGGTCCTGCAAGCAAGGCATGTTCACCTGTCCAGTGTCTGCTCCCACCTGTAAAGCAGGGCTGAAGGACTAGAAGTATCTACTTCCTAACCTACTTCTCCACTTCCCCTGAGTCCAGGCACCAGCTCCAGATTGAGGCTGGGCACAGAGGCAGCCTTTCTGAGCCCTTGGCAAACTTCTGCACTGCCTCACTGCTCCCCATGCTGGGGCAAATGGCACTGCACCCGCTCTGAGAACTGAACTCTAGCCTAGTGGTTCTGCTCAGCATTCCACTCTGGCTCTCCTGCCTCCAGAGATATGCATCAGATTTCTGCTTTCCCCAAGACAGGGGAGCAGGGCTGTTCCCACCCCAACAACTCCAGTGCTGTCTTGGTGCCACTGAGACTCACGGTCTTTCACAGCCATTAGAGACTATGCATGCCCCCATTCTACAGTCAGAGAAGCCGAGGTCCTAATCTTAGCAGCCACCGGAGAACCAGAGCTGACCAGACTATCTGACTCTCCCTTAGTCGCCGGGTAGATTTGTCTGTGATAAGGTTTCTGTGCCCACCTGGACACACACAAGAAGCCAGCAACTCTCAATTCCTGGCCCTGGCACTTCCCCCTAAAACTACAGAGGAAATCTCCTCCATGTCCTCTTAAAGGCTCATCTCCAGAAAGCCCAAGTGGGGGATTTGATTCTTCCAGGACGAGAATCCAACTTTCCACATGTGCAAATATGACCTTTCTCCTCCATAAGATCACAGTCTCAGCCTTGCCCATTGCTGGGCCCCGATCCCCAGCCGCAGACTGGCTACCTCACTGGCTTCTTTCAGTGTACCTAGATGATCCAGGCCCAGATGTCCCTGTCTTCCCTCTCTGTGCCTGTTTCAGCCATCTCCTGGTTCCTTCTCTACCTTCCAGGAGTCCCCAACTCCAGCCTGCTTTGGAACCAGACTCGAGAATAGATTAACTTTGCCCGCACCCCCCCCCCCACCCACATCTTCCCATCCTCCAGCAATTCTTACCTGTGCCCTTCAGGTAGGGGAGGGTGCCCCAGAGCAGGCTGCTGGGCTGGCGCCCCTCTCACGAGGGCCAGGCTGACAGGCTCCAGAGGGAGGTGCAGAGACTCGGAGCAGGAAGGCACGCAGCCCGCAGCCAGAGAGGCTGCTGAGAAAGTTGGAGTAGGTGTGTCCCAGCCCAGGAGGAGGAGGAGGAAAAAGGAGGTGGGAGAATTGAGGCGGATCATCCCCTCCTGCCAGCTCTCTGTCTCACGGAGAGGGAGGGAGGAAGCCAACTGGTTTGTGGCCCAGAGCTCACGGTGGGGAATCGAGTCATGGAAAATGAAAGGAGCTGAGAAATCAGGCCCATCTCCACCTCCCTTCTTGGTTTCACCGAGGGATAAACTGAGGCCCTGGACAGTTAGTTATTGCCTCGGGTCACACAGTCACACAGAGACCACGAGGGAACTAGAAAAGGTCACTTGGCTCTCAGAACAGTGTTCTCTCCACTCCTCCACGCTTCAGATCTGAGACTGACAACCACAGCACCCCCTTCCCCAAGGCTTTGGAGCCAGACAGATCTGGTTCGAAACCCTGGCACTGCCACCTACCAGCTCAGTAAGCTTGGGTGAGTTACCTAGTCTGAGCCTCAGTTTCCTTTTTTGAAAAGATGGGGATAATAATAGCTCCTACCTCATAAGGTTGTTATGAGAATTAAATGAGATAAAGGTTGCTAAGAAACCAGTAAGGACTTAGCTGAGAAAGTCCCCCATAAAAGGTAATTCTTATTCTTATTGTTTTCAGCTGTGACTTCCCCCATACCTGACTTAACCTCTCTAAGTTTGGGCTCCCCCATCTATAAAATGGGGGTAACAAGAACACCTGCTTCGTAAGATTGTACAGATTCATGAGACCGATTTTGTGTGCATCACAAAGCACGGTGAGTGACGGCTCACTGGGGTGCAGGTCGCCTTGGCTTCGATGCATTTTGTGAGGTGCCTCTCTGTTCTGGTTCCCCAGATGATTCCACTGTGCACCCTGTGTTGAGAACCAGTGTTTTAAGGGAAAGCGAGAAGAGTTAGACAAGAATCAGCACTCGTCTCCCCTGCTGCCACGGCTTTAGTTATAGAACACATTTGTTTGCTTGCTTTGTGTGTTCATGCAGAGGTGAGGCCCATGTCTACCTTTTCCCAGACACTGTACTAGGCCCTGGGGACACAGAGGTAAATGAAATAGCTCTTGCCCCATAAAGCCAAAAGCAACTCTGCAACCATTCTGTCCAATCCCCTCCCTCCCCCCAGGTCTTGAAGCCCCTCTGCAACATTCCTGGCAAATAAATGAGTCTTTGCTTGCATACCTCTAATTACAAGGAGCTTATCACCTCTCCCAGCAATCAGTTTGAACTCTTAGCAATTCTAGTTGTTCAGCTGAGCAGCAACTCTTCCACCTGGTTAATAAATAAGAATTATTCATATCGTTGTTAATGCTATTATTATTATAAGCTATGTGTCTCAAGGCAAATGACTTAAATTTGCTAAGTCTCTGTCTCCACATTTGTTAAATGGGGTCACAACTGCACTGGGACCACTCAGAACAGATCTGTTTCCCCTGCCATGTGACAAAACTGAGGCCTGGTTCTATGGCTAGGACTTAGGTGTCTAGAAGTTTAGGCTGTACCCTACGGATTAGTGAAACCTTGAAGGTTCTGGTCTTGTTGCTTATACAGGAGCAATGAGGCTTTTTGCTGTTTCCTGGCTCTCAGTGAGATGTTTATGCAGCTGCTGCAGTCACTGTGAGTTGTGCCTTCAGGGACCTGTCACCAGCATCCCGGATGACCACAGGCATCATGCAGGCTGCTATGGTGTGTTGCTCAAGATGTCCAGAGGGATTCCCCACGAGTAGGAGTCTCTGAGGCTTCCCTCCGACAAGCTGCCTCCACCCCGGATGAGAGGCCCAGGGAGTTGCAGCGTGAAGGGAGCTACTGTGATCAGCTCCCAGGGAGCCTGTGATCAAGGCTAACCTGAGCAATTATCCACTTGGCTGATTGCCACCCAAGCCTCCAAGTTTGGTCCGATTAGGCATTAACCAGAGAGGGGGTGGCAGGGCAACCCCACGGGCCCTTTGATTAGTCATGTGCAGAGTGGCAGGCGACTGTCTTCCCCTGGGGGCCCTCACTGGGGCCAAGGCTGGGCTCCAGCCTGTCCAGCGCAGGGACTGTCTGCAGCCTATTGCAGGAGGGGGAGATGGGTATCAGGATGGATTTCGGAGCCTCATAAGGCTGCTGGTATCCATCCCCTTCTCCCCAGCTCCCTTACCACTCTCCTGAGCCACTCCTGGTCCTTCTCCCTGCTGGCCCCAGCACCTTTCTGGTGGGTCTTCAGGCTTCCAGTCTCCCATGCACCAGGGAAATGGACTCCTAGTGCCCTCCAAGCACGCTCAGAAACTTCTCATTCCCTGATATCTGAAATTCTCTCTCTTCCTTCTGAAATTGTACCTCTCTGTCTTGGTATTGCTCATATTCCACTCCCCTTTGTGAGCACATCCTGACCAAGCCACTGACCTGAGCAAGAAGTAATAATAATAATAATAGGCTGGGTGCGGTGACTCACGCCTATAATCCCAACACTTTGGGAGGCCGAGGCGGGTGGATCACGAGGTCAGGAGATCGAGACCAGCCTGGCCAACATGGTGAAACCCCGTCTCTACTAAAAATACAGAAAATTAGCTGAGAGTGGTGGCGCTTGCCTGTAATCCGAGCTACTCAGGAGGCTGAGGCAGGAGAATCGCTTGAACCCAGGAGGTGGAGGTTGCAGTGAGCCAAGATCACGCCACTGCACTCCAGCCTGGTGACAGAGCGAGACTCCGTCTCAAATAATAATAATAATAATAACATCTCATCTTTATGTCAGCACTTTGCATGAATTATCTGATTTCTCTGAAATCCACAATGGATTAGGTGCTATTATCATTCTCTGTGTTTCAGGTGAAGAAACTGAAGCTCAGAAAAGCTTTAATTACTTGGCCAAGGTCACTGGTCTAGATTAAGCTAAGATCCCAGCCCCGGTCTGTCTGAAGCCCTTAACCCAGCATTTTGTGCACTGCCTGGGTCTCCCCTCTCCTCACAACCCTCTGGCAAGACCCCTTGTGTGACCCTGGCCTTGTGTGTACCTCTCTTCACTTTAACTCCTGCCCTATTCTATTTGAAGTTCCTCAGGGATGGGTCTATGTCTAACTCATTGGTTCTCAACCAAGGCTGCACATTGGCATCACCTGGGAAGCCCAGGCCCCAGATCCAAACCAATTACATCAGACTCCCTGTGGGTGGGACCCAGGCCTCAGTGTTCACAACTGATTCTGAATCCCCTTCCTGGACCTCAGGGTCCCTCTTTCAATAAAGGAGGTGTTGAACTCTGATCTTTAACATCCACCTCTAACATTCTAGAGTTCTAAAGTCTTTACAGGGGTGTTGTAGGCTTCTAAAGAAGGAACTAGAAGAGTCATGTCCATTTCCCCTACTTGCCTGGGGAAAGCTGTCTTCTTCCCTATGAACTGGGTGAGCTCTTTCTCTCTTCCTCCTGGGCTTTTCTTTCTAGAACAATATGGCTGCACTCACGGAATAAGCAGTGATGTAAATGAGGGGATGGAGCAGAGGACACTCTGACCAGGCAGCAGATTTCAGGGTGCTCATAAAGTCTGGAAGCATAGACAGTATTATTTGAATTTTTAAGACTGAACTCCCTTGACTCCTTCTGGGGCAGGCTAAAGGTTCAGATTTGTTCAGTGAAAATCAAACACAAATCGTCAGAGGAGGCATGTCACAGATGCATGCACAGGGCTGGCTGACCAACCGTCCCAGTTGGCCTGGGACTGAGGAGTTTCCCAGGATGCAGGACTTTTCAATAACTGTGACAGTCCCAAGAGAACCAGAATGGCTGGTCATCCTAGTCGAGGGAAATGCTGCATGACTGCACCGCATGCGTCGCTTACACAGGGTAGGTGCCAAGTGAGTGTCGTCCACCTTAGAAGACCAGTAGCAAGAGAGGATTCAGCCCACTGGGGACAGTTGGCTGATGGACTGGTTACATTGCGACACATTCAGTGACAAGTGAAAACTATTTTTCCAGGTTGAGGCCCCTTCCTTTACACTGCATTCTCCTTGGGGAAGGTCACAGAGCAGGATAAGAGTGGAGCTGGGAGACACGAACAAAGTAGAGACCCTGAAGCCTGGTCTGTGGACAGGAAAGCCTCTAGAGGCCCGACTGTCAAAGGGACAGGATGCCTTTAAGGAGGATGAAGTCATCCGGGGATGAGGCCACCTGGCTCTGCGGCCAGGGCTGCTGCCGAAAAGGAGAAGCAGAAGGTGGAAGGTAGGAGGGCCGTGGGGGCCAGGTTTGGGATGGCAACTCCGTGGCTGACAGACGGAACTCAGCAGGAGTGGGAACGGCCAGCCCTGGTGTTGCCTGGGGTGCCCGGGAATGTAATCAAACACTCAGCAGACCTGCTGGCCATAGGCATCTGGGCACCACCGGGCTCTCCAGCTCATCCTGACCCCCAGCCGGCAGTTCTGACAGGCTCCTACCAGTAGAAGCGTCCGGCCTTGTTGGCCAGGCCTGTGGGCATGAGCTCATCTGCTGCCAGCCCAGTCCTCAGTCGGCCTGGCCCAGGCTGCTGCTGGTGGGTGGGGCTCCAGGGTGAGTGCACTGGAGCTGGGCTGGCTGCTTCAATGGCCTTGGTTAGGTCTCCCCATTGGGACGCCTGGGAGGTGGCAGGCCACTCTGAAGACTTGAAACAGAACCTCTGATGTTATCCCCACCATTCCCTGCCCCGAGACTTGCAGTTGTGATATGGCCATGGCCCAGGGAACCAGTACCCCTTCCTTGTCCCCTTCTCCATAACCATGAACTATATTTCCAGCATCATCTCCATTTTTCCCCATTGCATAGTAATAACAACAATAATATTTGTAGTAATAATGACAATATTTGATCTAATGTATTATGTACCAGGCTGAGCATCATCTCATTTAATCCTGAAATTGATCTTCCCTATGAGGCCTTAGGTTGGTGCAAAAGTAATTGTGGTTGTTGCCATTGAAAATAATAATACTAGCCTGTAATCTCAGCACTTTGGGAGGCTGAGACGGGTGGATCACGAGGTCAGGAGATCGAGACCATCCTGGCTAACACGGTGAAATCCCGTCTCTACTAAAAAATACAAAAAACTAGCCTAGCGAGGTGGCGGGCGCCTGTAGTCCCAGCAACTCGGGAGGCTGAGGCAGGAGAATGGTGTAAACCCGGGAGGCGGAGCTTGCAGTGAGCCGAGATCACACCACTGCACTCCAGCCTGCACGACAGAGCGAGACTCCGTCTCAAAAAGAAAAAAAAGAAAATAATAATAATACTATTATTGTCATTCTCATTTTGCAGAGGATGGAACTCAGAGTCCGAGAGATTTAAGTGACTTGTCTAAGGTTATCATACCTTTAAATGGTAGAGCTAGGATTTGAACTAAGTCTATCGGGCTTCAAGATATATGCTCTTAGCTACCACTGTTAGGCTATAGTCCAACCAAATCACAGGATTTGGATTCATGGACGTGGCAGTTGCACTTGTGGATAGACCCACATTTGATTCCTACTCTGCTGTCTCTGTCTTGCAAATCTCAATCACTTTTGAATAAGGTTCCCCACATTTTCATTCTGCATTGGGCCCTGCAGATTGTGGAGCTAGTTCTGCAAATCAGCTAGCCTATGGGTCCCAAGCTACAGCCTATCACCCTCTAATGCCTATGCTGTCTCTCTGCCTAGACTGTCATTCCACTCACACCTGCCAGGTTCATCAGAAGATCATCTGCTCAGGACTATCTCTATGAATTACTAGAGGTTCCCTGCCATTGTGGAGCACAGATTGCTCTGTTCGGGCCTCACAGTGAAATCAGGACAAGATATTCCTGGGTAGTCCTCATTCCCTTGCTGTGCTTGTCAGGGGAGTGGAGCACCGGGTAAAGTTTGAACTTGAAGTTTGGCAGATCTGGATTCAAACCCAGCTCTGCAGCTGTGTGGCCTTGGATAAGTAATTAAAACTCTCTGAGGAGTTTCCTCATCTGCCAAATAGAGATGATAACAGTTCTTATCTTGCAGGGGTTATCATGAGGATTACATAAGATGATGAATTTGTGGTAATACACTAAGCACTGTGCGTTTCCTGGATCCGTTTGGTGTCTAACTTATCTGTAGATTTCCCGTAGCTCTTTGCATAGTGCTGATGAAATGTGGTGGGGCAGAGAATTTATAGATGCAAAGTTGCTTTGGAGGTGCCAAAATACCACCTGTGTAGAGGAGTAGGACATGGTTTTATGTGAAGAAACTGAGGCCTAACAAGACTTCCCAGCCTGTTCAGAGCCCTACAGCCCTCCCTTGCCCACTCGGAGGCTTGGCTTCCGCAGGTCACCTCAAAGCCAGTAGAGCAGGGGTCCTCATGGGCAGGAGTCTGCTCTCTGCTGCCTGAATTCCTGAGGCAGCTCTGGCAGCTGTACTGGCCCTGTCTCCCTGGGCAGCCACATTCCAGATATTCTGCCGAGGTTAGGAAGAGGCTGGCCCTGAGGGGAGAGACCCTGGGGAGCCCCAACCTAGACAGAGACAGCAAGAAGAGAGGCAGGGGTCTCCTGAGGAGTGGGGATTACTGGGCCACTCCAAACTTTCCTCACAGGCCAGGCCTCAGTCCCACCCAACACCCACAGTGCAGGGAGGATTGCTCCGGGAAAAGAGACTCAGTAGCCCAATGGTTCTCTAACTTCACAGTCTGTAGGAATCATCCGTGGAGACGGGAGACATGGAGTGTTTAAAAATGCACATTCCAGGACCCACCCCCATTATGAAGGGGCCCAGGATTCTGAATTTTATTAATTGACAAAAAGTATATATTTATCATGTACAACATGTTATTTTGAAATGTGTTGTGTTTTTAATTGAGCCTCCAAGAGGATGCCGAACAAGGTTTGGGAGACTGATTCAATCCACTGTATGGATGAGGAAGCTGAGGTTAAGAGAGGGAACGAGATTGCCCCAGGTCACCCAGCAACAAGGCTGTCAGGGTAGAAGCTGTGTGGTTCTCTCTGAGCCACTGCCCCTGCTGGAAACAGGAAAGAGCCTCGGGAGGAGGTCTGAGAACAGAGCAGCTCAAAAAAAGAGTTGAGAAGATGAGCAGTGTTTGTCTTCCCCTTCTTCCCCCTTCTTGCCCCATCATTATCCCTGTTCCCCCAGCCAGAAACTGCTAACTGGACTAACTCAGCAGTGCACAGAGCCCTAGACCCCTCACACTCTGGTTGTGGACATCCATCACCCACCTCTCCTAGTGAGCTTCCTTTCTTGTCATTGTATGCAAGAGAACACACCACCTTGGAGTAAAACATCCTAGGATCAAACCCCATCTTAGTCACTACTATGCTGTGTGGTCTTGGGCAAGTTCCTTACCCTCTCTGATCCTCAAATTGCCCTTTTTTTATGATAAGAGGCTGGATTAGACCAGCTTTTCTTAAAGTGACATCTCTACAAAAGCACTCCAAAGAAGCACCCAGAAACTTTGCTATTATGCAGATTCTTGGACCTCCAATCAGACAAAATAGGTGAAAATTTTTGAAGAAATCTGAACTTTAAAACAATTTATGTACACAAGTAATACATGATACCTTTTCCTAATAAAAATAATGAAACATTGCATTTAAGGCTAAAGCCCTCTCTGCCATCACTACCAATAACCTTTCTAAAGACAGCCAATATAATAATTTTGGTATGTAATCTTTCTAAATATTTACATTCATATATAAGTATACCGGTGGGAAATATACAGAAATGGGTTGGTTGTGGGAAGGAGGTTGCTGAATAACATTTTCTGTGTCATTTTGCAACTTTTTATTTTACTCAACGGTGTGTCTTAAGGTCTCTATCATGTAGTACACAGAGATCTATCCATGCTTTGAGCTTCCCAGGTTATTCTGGGGCTCATTCAAGTTTAAGAACCACCACTGTGCGGCCGTTCATGGTGGCTCATGCCTGTAATCCCAGCACTTTGGGAGGCCAAGGTGGGCAGATCACGAGGTCAGCAGACTGAGACCATTTTGGCTAACATGGTGAAATCCTGTCTCTACTAAAAATACAAAAAATTAGCCGGGCATGGTGGCGGGCGCCTGTAGTCCCAGCTACTCGGGAGGCTGAGGCAGGAGAATCACTTGAACCTGGGAGGCGGAGCTTGCAGTGAGCAGAGATCTGGCCACTCTGCACTCCAGCCTGGGCGACAGAGCGAGACTCCGTCTCAAAACAAACAAACAAAGAACCGCTGTGCTTGATAAACTGATATCTTTGGAGCCTCTGCTTTTAACATATGGGAGGGCAAAATGAGCAAGCTATTTCCCAAGAGTGAGGGAAAGCCTGGCCTGACTGGATTGTCCTTGACGCTTGGACATGGACTCCATGGCTCAGATATCCCCTGTCAAGGGTGTGGTTCCCCAAGATCCAGCTGGGACACCTCCACTTACCTTCTTTTAGCACTCTCAGGGCCACTCTTTCCATCCTTTGCCAGTCCCCGATCACCCTGATGTGATCCATGCAGGTGAGAGCTGACTCAGGCTCTCTCTGCCACCCGGAAACTGGCTTCCTACGGCTCTCGATGGGGCCTGACTGCTTTGACTTGGTGAGGCAGCTGTGGTTTCCCAATGCCTCCTCTCTGGGGATCTTCAGGCACAGACCATCTGGCTCTGTGAGGACTTAGGAACTATCTGGGTGCAGAGAGGTCGTGTTCTCCTCACTGTCATCAGGCTGTCGTTTTCTGGGTTTCTCTCCCTCCTCTGTAAAACGTTGTTTTCACTAATCTCTATGCCTAGCAAGAGCACCTAGCAAACATATGTAGGCAAGATTTGTTGAAAGAATAAAAGTTGTAAAGTTCCTTCCACCTCCTAAGGACGGTGAATTTAAGCCCTCTATTGCGAGCAAGATGCTTGCCATTGTGTGTAGCCCTAGACTGGGAACTGAGGAAGGAATGAAACTCTTGAAAAGATACTGTCCTTGCCCTTGAGTTGCAGACAGTCTAGTTGGGGGTCCAGTCATCCACCCAATGAATATTTCCCTGGAGTCTGACATAGGGCAGGAATGGAGCCAGATCGTGGCAGTCAAGGAAGGACAAAGAGTCCACTCACAATCAGTCAATGAATGTGGCCCAGGAGACAGCAGAGACCGTAGTCACATGGACTAAGGGTCCTGCAAAAAGGCCAGAGGAGAAAGCATTCAGTGGAGGCTGGAGTAGTCAGGAAAGATGAGGTAGATGGAGCGTGGAGCCAGGAAATACAAGTAGAGACAGTGCATGGCACATGGCAGGTGCTGGGTAAATATTTGCCAAATTGAACAGGCAGATTTTTATAGAGAATAGGTCATAATAAATGAATACACAGAAATAGATGAATGTATTAAGTAGATGACAGATATAAGCAGATGTGCAGATTCATGGACACAAGGATGGGTGGGTGGATGGATGGATGGATGGATGATGAACAAATTGATGGGCAAGCAAAGAGACAGATAATCTTGGTCCAGGTTCATCTGGTTTTGGGTCAGATATCCAAGTCTGAATTTGGCCCTTCTGCTTACTGACTCTTACTGGCCATGTGATAATGTGGATTTTGTGTTGAAAAACAGGGATAACCAGTCCAGCCTGCCACCCCAGGAAATTATGAGAATCATCTGAAATAGCAGATGGCAGGGAGTTCTGCACAAAGCTGTATGCCATTGTCAGAGGATAGTGGCTATAAACACATTTAAACAACATCTCAGTCCTAGATGCACATCAACAGGACAATGCAAGGGATTCAGAGCTGGTAATATGAAGCGTGACTTTTAGAGGAATAGGATGTAGGAGCTGGAATTTATATTACACAACAGTAGGTCCTACTCCATCAAATAACAGTTGAAAAAGCGGAGGGCCTAATGTTTTGGGACTGCTTGAAGTCAGCATCTGGCTTACTCACTCTATCTTGCCATCCAAACCATGCTGTTTCTCCCTGATACCACACCTTCTGCTGAGATGCTCAATGCTGGCTTCCCTCTTTAGAATCACTTTGATAAAACAGCTTCAGGGTTCATATCTAGAGCCCATCTATACTGGAATCGCTTGGATGCTGCTATTATTTAAATGTTTGTGTTCTCTCCAAAATTCTTGTTGAAACTTAATCCCCCATGCAACTATACTAAGAGATGGGGCCTTTAGGAGTTGATTAGGCCAAGAAGTCCCACCCTCATGAATGGGATTAGTGCCCTTGTGAAAGGACTGTAGGGAAACAGCTAGGCCCTTTTGCCCTTCCATCTCTTTTGCTATGTGAGGACACAGCGTTCATCCTCTCTGGAGGATGCAACAACAAGGTGTCATCTCAGAAGCAGAGACCTTGCCAGACCCTGAACTTGCCTGGCACCTTCATCTTAGACTTCCTAGTCTCCAGAGCTGTGTTCTTTATAAATTACCCAGTCTCGGGTGTTTTGTCATAGGAGCAGGAATGGACTAAGACAGATGCCTACTGACAAAGGCAAATTCTGGGGTTCTACCTCTGTCCTCTAAATCAGAGCACTTTGATGTGTCCGGATTGAGGCTGTCTGGCTTGGTGCTTTGCACACAGTGATTGTTCTGTAAACATGTTTGTTTTGCAGCTGAAGTTCCTTGCCCACATTTACTGGTTGGCATCTGGCAAGGTTGAGATTTGAACCCAGCTCTCCATCTCACTATTGCAAGGCCCCTGTCAGTGCCTCCTGCCCAGGGACAAGAAAATAACTTCAATGACCTCTCATAGCCCTTGGCCTTAAGATTTCAGACTCCTCAGCAGCTCCCAGACACAAGCCACTCAAATTGCCTGAGGATTTTGAGCTAAGCCCTCCAGCTTTCACCAGGCTTCTGTGGGGATCCTCGCAGAACCTGGGGATAAGGGAGGCCTAATGGAGATAAGTGGTTCTTGTTCCTCCTCCTGTCTGGCTGCTGCCCAGATGGAGGCCACCTAATGCCGATGCTGAAGTCCCAGGCACGAAGGTGTGGGCTGTGCCGGTGAAGTCGAGCTGCTAATTGCCCACAGTAATCCCCGGGGTAGTTCAGAGCAGTTGTTCTCATTCCTTGGTGCTCATTGGAATCATCTGTGGAGCTTTAGAAATTACTGATATCTGGGCCAACCCCCAGAGATTCTGAATTAATTGGGATAAGATACAAGCCTGGGCATCGGATTGTTAAAACTCCCCAATTAATGCAATTGTGGAGCTGAGGATCCTTGCCTAGGGGCTTGCTGTGTTTTCCAGCTGAAGTCCCAAGCATAGAATCCCATTTCCCAGATGGAAACAATGCTTCCAGCTCCCAGGAGCCTAAGCCCACTCCATACATATGTAAAGCCATAAGCCATACGGCCAACAAGTCCAGTCTTGAGGATATACCCAAGGGACGAGTGCTTAGAAACATGACAACATGTTCCAAAGCACATACTCTGTTAGGTTCTCTAAAAGCCACCGAAACCAACCCCACCTAACTTAAGCAAATGGGAGATTTAATGAAGAGCCATGGGTGACACAGAGAATGAGAGAGAACACAGGGCTCACAGTTAGGAAAGAACCAGACACAATACATGTGCAATCTGTTCAGGCGATCACACATCACTACCAGAAAAATGCACCAAGGTTGGTCCTCTCAAGATGCAGATTTATGAAAGAGGGGTTAGGCTGGCTACACTTGGGTCCCATGCAGGGCTGTGAGGAGAGTGAGGCTGACCAGGCATTTGCTGACCCTGAAAATGAGTGCCCTCTTATATTTTGCTCTGTAGGTGCTTTGGGCACCATACTTGCCCCACCATAGTGCTGGTCTTGATGCAACTTAGAAGGCACCTGAAGTGACAGCACACTGAGACTGCATCAGGTGGCAGCTGGTGCCTCCCCAAAGGATGACTGGTGGCTGTTAGCAGAAGGAGCAGAATGGATGCCAGACAGGTGAAAATACAGGTGCCCACTCCCTGAGGCTTTAGTGTAGAGTAGTTAATAACATGACTCTGGAGTTGGATGAATCTGGATTAAATCCAGGGTCTCTTCTCAATAGTTACTTGATTTGGACAAATCAGCTTCCTTCTCTGGAGCTCAGTGTGTTTATCTACAAAACAGTACTCACAACGGTAGCGTATGTTGATCTCTGTCTTCTGGATCTTCATTCCTTACACTTGTCCTTAATCAATGTGCCTCAAACTTCTCTCAAAGGGCACTTAATTGCAAACGAGAGTGGGCTTGGTTTTCTGGGGGCTGGGAGTGGAGCCTGAAACCACAGACAGCAGCCACAGTATTTCCTTTGACATGCACATAAGCCATACAGCCAGCAAGTCTACTCTTGAGGATATACCCAAGGGAAAAGTGCTTATGTCCACAAAAAGACATGCATAGGGGATGTTCATAGCATTGCTATTCATAAAATCCAACAAGTGGACACAACCCAAATGTCCTTTAGCAGTAGAGTAGGTAAATTGAGCAATACTACAGAACCATGAAAAATAGCAAGCTACTGCTATACATGACGACATGGACAAATCTCAGACAAAATCTTGAGAAAAGGAAGCCAGACCCAAAATAGCAATATGCTGTATAATTCCATGAATGTGAAGTTCAAAAACAGATAAAACTGATTCAGATGACAGCAGAAAGAATAGTGGTTACCTTGAAAGGTAGAGATGTGTATCCATTGGAAAGGGACATGAATGCAAATGCATGCCAAAATTCATTCAACTGCGCTATTAAGATTAGGGAGCTTGACCAGGTGCAGCGTCAGCCTGTAATCCCAGCAATTTGGGAGGCCGAGGTGGGCAGATCACTTGAGCTCAGGAGTTTGAGACCAGCCTGGGCAACATAGTGAGACCTTGTTCTACTAAAAATACAAAAAATTAACTGGGCATGGTGGTGCTTGCCTGTGGTCCCAGCTATTCAAGAGGCCGAAGAGGGAGCATCGCTTGAGCCTAGAGGACGGAGGTTTGCAGTGAGCCCAGATCACGCCACTGCACTCCATCCTGGGTGACACAGCGAGACCCTATCTCAAAAAAAGAAAAAAAAAAGTGTGCTCTACTGTATATCATACCAAAACTTTTTAAAAAGAGGAAATTATTGTTAAAGCAAGCACAATGATGTTTGAATAAACTGTCAAATTCATTCAAACATAGTTGTGCTTACCTTAACAATAATCTCCTCCTAAGTGTTCAAGTAAAATGGACCCTCCTGGACTACAGGTCTTGCTTCTCCAGTGAATTTCAGTCCCCATATCTCTTTTCCTCAATCCTCACCTCCCTGGGCAGGCACACTTCCTAGTTTGAGACGCTTTCCTGTCACTTAAATTTGAACCATCTCCACAAACACCTAAAGCTGAGAGTGACAAACTAATGATCCATGAACCAAAATCAACCTCCTATTCTATTTGACTCACTCCATTTTTTTAATTGAAAAAAATTTTATTCATTGCCAACATTTTAAATTTGAGAGTTTTCACACAAAAATCTGGGCTTCTTTTGAAATGTTGGATAATCCATAAAATGGGCATCTTGGCAGCAAAGGGCTGGACTCAGATGCTACGGACTTTAGATGGAACCCAAGCATTCAGATCCCCACCCAGCCTGCCTCAGTCACCTCCTTGACCTGCCCTGTTGATATTTGAGTGTGTGAGCCCACTAGTTCACATCTGACTCAAACCTTCCCTCCTCCCCTAGCCAAATTCCTCCCTGATCTCTGTCCGTCCTCCAGAAAGCCTCCCAGGTAGACCTCCCTCAACACTATTCTTTCCCTTCTACCTCAGAGGTCAGTAAACTGTGCCCCTGGGGCCAAATCCAGCTAGCTACCCGTTTTGTACAGAACCATGAGCCAAGAAAGGATTTACATTTCTGGATGGTTGAAAAAAAGTCAAAACAAGTATAATATTTTGGGATACATGAAAATGATATGAAATTTACATTTCAGTATCCATAAATGAAGCTCTATTGGCACACATTTGTATATGGATTTATTTATTGTCTATGGCCACAGAGTTGAGGAGTCCCAACTGAGACAGTCAAGCCTGAAATATTTGCCATCTGGCTCATTAAAGAAAAGGTGTGCTGACCTCCGCTCTAGTTCCCCCATCCCTTATTCCACAGGATTGTTGCTATGTTACCTTTATGCACTTTGCTGCTTGGATAATATAGTAATTTGCCCTATCTTTTGCTCTTTAATGACATTGTATCACAGGCCACCTGTGTACCACTCCCTCCATGGTGTCACCTGTGGTTTGGCGGAGTGTTCTCTGCCTTGGAGGTTGGGAGTGGGAGGCAGGGGTGGCAAGAACAGCCTGAACTCTGGAAATGGGTATGGAAGTCAGGTGAAAGATTCTGATTTAGTGTCCAAGTGTAAATGCCAAAGGAGGCAAACACTTGAACACCTGCTTCCTCTTTTAATGTCCCTGCTTTCAGGAACCTTAGGACCCTAAATCACTAGACCTGGAAGAAACTCCAGAGAGCCTTTGATTCATCCATTCACTCACTCGTCCAATATACCCTTAGCTTCCCTGTGTGTCCAGCACTGTGCTAGGCTAAGCTGCGGATTAGGACATAGTCTCTACCGGCAAGGAACATAGAGCTTAATGGGTAAGACAAATGTCTAAAGAGAGAATTACATTCCAATGTGAAAATCATCTTAAGGAGCTCTGAGCACACAGTTGAAAGAGATGCTAACTCGAATGAGATCTGAGCACACAGCTGAAACAGACGCTAACTCTAAGCCTTTAATCTTGCAGTTGAAGAAAAGAAAATGAGGTTAACCAGAGAGGGTGAGAAACTTGCCCAAGGTCACACTGCAAGTTAGTGACAGATCTGGAACTGGATTCCTTTCCCAATTCCCATTTCTTTGCAGTTTACCTTCGCATTCCTTCCATCACTCACTCATTCAACAAATATTACCCAGCCCCTACTCAATGCCAAGCACTGCTCTGGTGCTGGCCATTGAGTCCTGAGAAAGACAGACATACTTCTCACTACCAGAGCTTCTGCTGGGGGAGGGGGCCAAGGGGAAGATGAAAAACAAACACATCAGCAGATACATCAATCAGATGATTTTAGAGAGCTATACGCTCTAAAGAAATTAATGTAGAGAAAGAGTTAGAGAGGCTTGGAGGCTGCTCTAGTGTGGTGGTCAGGGAAGGCCACTCCAAACAGGTGACCCTGGAGGGGACCTGGAGGGATAAGGAACCAGCCTTGAAGATCAGCAAGGAAACATTCCAGACAGGAGAGCCTTGTTCTGTGCTACCTTCAAGACCCAACCTCTTACTCCATCCTGGGCAAAGAGATTTGCAAACTGGTAGATAGCTTGACAATATTTATCTTTTTGGGTTTTGCCTTGGTTTTTGCTTGTTTTGTGTCCATCTGCTATACTAATGGAAGCACTGGAGAGGAGGCAGAAAGAGAAAGTTCATGTTCACACTTTATCCCCTTTGCCTGGTAGGGACTGCTAACTTGAAGGGGAGGGTGGTGGGAGGAAATTCTGGTGAAGATTTGGAAAGTAAGAGGGTTTATCCCTAAGTACACAACTGACAGTAAATGAGACTCTGCAAGATACCAGTTAGTTACCACGAAGTACCAAAGCCTCCCTATAACCCCCCATAATTGCTCCACTTAATTCATTAAAGGATTATATCTGAGACTGGGAGAAGGGAGGGAGCAGTATCTGGGAGTTCTGGCAGCAGCACAATCTCCTGTGAGGCAGCAGGGAGACCTGGGGACCCCAACTGTGGCAGAAACAACTGAGTCAGGACTCAGGGAGCCATAGTTCTAGTCCTGTCTCTGCCTGTGACTGACTATGTGACCTTAATCAGTATATTTCCCTCTCTTCAATGAATGAGGGAGAATGGGCTAAGAACAGTGATTTTGAACTATGCTTCAAGGAGCCCTAGAGTCCCAAAGAAGGGTGTTCGTTCGTTTGTTTGTTTTTGGTGGTGCCTTGAAGGAAGGTGCAGCAGAAGATAGACAGGACAGATAGAACTGGGGCCCCAACTCTTTTCAACCAGAAGGACCCTACTTGAATCTGTTTCATGCTCTGGGCTTCCTCACAAGGAGGTAATACATAGAGTGAAAATGAAAATAAACACTGAGCCCTCACACGTTGTTGGGTGAATTACACGCAATAACACAGCTTAGTGCAATAATTCTACATAGTATTTGTATCTCTGCTTTATTTATTTTTTATTTTTTGAGATGGGATCTTGCTAAGTTTCCCAGGCTGGTCTTGAACTCCTGGGCTCAAGCGATCCTCCCACCTTGGCCTCCCACAGTGCAGGGATTACAGGTGTGAGCAACTGCACCCAGCCTGTATCTCCACTTTAAAAATGAGGAAACCAAGGTTCTAAGCAGTTAAATAACTTGTCTAGAGTCAGAACTAGGGTGCAAATGCTTATAGTCAAGCTCCAAATCTTCACTTTTAACCATTCTTTGATTAAGAGTACTGATGTTTTACATGACACTGACAGTCTCTTGAGGTGCTTACTGACACCGTGGCTTGAATGCCTTGAGAGTTATTGAAGGACACAAATGCACATGAGATGCTGAGCATAGTACTTGGCTCACGGTAAAGGCTCAACAATCATTAGCTATTATTATGATATGATTATTAGTATTTTAATTTCATGTGAAGACTGATTCTATGTAGTCCTAAGACATGTTGGGGAAGGACTGGAGTAAATAATCCCTAAAGATCTTCCAGCCCCAGCTGAACATGGCAAGCTGGACATGGTGGCTGAGACAGGAGGATTTCTTGAGCCCAGGAGTTTGAGGCCAGACAGGGCAACATAGCGAGACCCTTTCTCAAGAACAAAACAAACCAAAAAAACAGAGCATATATTCAGGGCAACTTGAATCTGTCTCTCAGGGAAAGAAGAAGAGAAAAAAAAAGTGGCAGAGCTGGGGCTCATTGAAGACCTCAGGACACCAGAGCCCTGCCTTCTTAACCAATATACTGTCTGTCCTAGGGCCCACTTTTATGTTTAATAGCTTTATCGAGATATAATTTACTTGTCATAAAATTTATCCATTTAAAGTATGCTAGTCAATGATTTTTACTTTACCTACAGAGTCATGCAACCATCTCTGCAATCTAATTTTAGGACATTTTCACCACCCCAAAAAGAAACCTCATACCCATTATCAGCCACTCCCCAGTCCCCATTCCTCACTTCCAGTCCTAGGCAACTAGTAATGTACTTTCTATCTCTATAGATTTGCCTATTCTGGACATTTCACATAAATGGAATCATACTACATCTGTTCTTTTGTGACTGGCTTCTTTCACTGAGCTCAATGTTTTCGAGATTCATCTCTGTTATCATACGTATCAGTACTTCATTCCTTTTTTTTTTTTGAGATGGAGTTTCACTCTTGTTGCCTAGGCTGTAGTGCAATGGTGCAATCTCAGCTCACTGCAACCTCCGCCTCCTGGGTTCAAGCAATTCTCCTGCCTCAGCCTCCCAAGTAGCTGGGACTACAGGCACATGCCACCACGCCTGGATAATTTTGTATTTTTAGTAGAGATGAGGTTTTACCATGTTGCCGAAGCTGGTCTTGAACTCCTGACCTCAGGTGATCCACCAACCTCAGCCTCCCAAAGTGCTGGGATTACAGGCATGAGGCATCATGCCCAGCCTCCTCATTCCTTTTTTAGTGGCTAAATAAAACATCATGGTATGGGTATATCCCATTTTGTTTATGCATTCATCAGATGATGGACATTTGGGCTTTTGCTACTTTTTAGCTATTAGGAATAATGTGGTTAATAACATTTGTGTGTCAGGTTTTCTTTTTTTGTGGATCTACGTTTTTATTTCTCTTGTGTAGATATGCAGGAGTACAATGGCTGGGTCATATCACAATTCTGTCTTTAAACTTTTAAAGAACTACCAAACTGTTTCCCAAAGTGGCTGTATTGTTTTATGTTCCTACCAGCAGCGTATGAGAGTTCCAGTTTCTCTCTATTCTTGTCAACACTTGTTGTTATCTGTCCTTTTTATCATAGCCATTCTTGTGGGTGTGAGGTGATGTCTTCCTTTGTATTTCTCTAATGACTAAGGATGTTGAGTATTTTTTCATGTATTTATTAGTCATTTATAATATTTGCAGAAATGCCTGTTTAAATCATTTGCCTATTGTCTTAAGTGTGTTGTCTGCATATTGTTGAGTTTTAAGAGTCTTTTATATATTCTGGATGCAAGTCCCTTATCAGATATACAATTTGCAGATATTTTCTCCCATTCTGCAGGTTGTTCCTTTCACTTGCTTGATGGTGTCATTTGAAATACAAAAGCTTTTCATTTTGATGATGCCCAATTTGTCCATTTCTTTTATTCCTTATGCTTTAGATATCATATGTTAAGAAATCACTGACCAGGCACAGTGGCTCACGCCTGTAATCCCAGCACTTGGGAGGCCGAGGTGGGCAGATCACTTAAGGTCAGCAGTTTGAGACCAGCCTGGCCAACATGGTGAAACCCCATCTCTGCCAAAAATACAAAATTAGCCAGGGGTTGTGGCACACATCTGTAATCCCAGCTACTCTGGAGGCTGAGGTGGGAGAATCCCTTGAACCCAAGAGGCGGAGGTTGCAGTGAGCCAAGATTGCACCAGTGCAGTCCAGCCTGGGCGAGAGAGCAAGAGTATTGCCTGCCTCAAGGTTGCAAAGATTTACCCCTATATCTTCTTATAAGAGTTTATAACTAATTTAGGTCTATGACATATTTTTAGCTAATTTTTGTGAATGGAGTGATATAGGGGTCCAAATTCATTCCTTCATACCTGCATATACAATTGTCCCAGCACTGTTTATTAAGAAGCCTATTTCCCCCATTGAATTGTCTTGGCATCCTTGTCAAAATCAATTGACCATAAATCTGAGGGTTTATTTCTGAACTCTCAATTGTATCCCAGTGACCCATATGCCTATCCTTATGTCAGTATCACACTGTCTAGATTACCATAGCTTTGCAGTAAGTTTTAAAGTGGGCAAGTACATGTTCTCCAACTTTGTCCTGCTCTTTCAAGATTGTTTTGGCTTTTCTAAGTCCTTTGTATTTTCATATAAATTTTTAATTAGTTTGTCAAATTCTGCAAAAAAAAGAGAGTGTCTCACTTTTAAAAGTGTTTCTTCTCATAAAATAAAGTGATAGAAGATGACAATGAGATTTTTTTTTATTTTAAGACCTTGCTTGGCAAAGAAAAAAAAAAAAGCAAAAGCAATGCTGTATTCCCCCTCCCCATTGTGGGGAATAGTATCAATCTGTGAAATCCAAAAGTGACTTAGAACGTCCTGGTGAATGGGTCAGATTTTGAGGTGGGGCAGAAAGGTGCACTGCTAAGGAGGAGGAAGGTGGAAGGCAGAGATGATTTCAAGTGGGGCGTTGAGGGGCCCACCTGGGCCCACACTGTAATAGACACACGGCAGTGTCCAAAGGGCAGTGTGATGGGATAAGAAAGACCCTATTTACATGAAACACCCAGGAGACTCCTAGGAAGGAAGTCACCCTCAGCAATGGGAACTAGAGCTCAGCTCCAAGACAGAGAAAGGAGTAATTTGGGGTACAGCCCAGTGTCTGATGCTTAGCTGTAGCTAATAATGACAAAGTACTTGCCCTGAACTAAGCACTTTACTGGCAGTATCTCATTTAATGCTCACCATGATTTCATGAGTTTACATTGTAATTGCTTATTTAATTGCCTAACACAGCATGGTCCAATAGCAAAAGCATATGAGCTGCAGACGTGAGTTTACATTTCCAGGAGCCATATTTAAAAAGCAAAAAGAAAGAGGTGAAATTCATTTTGGTAATATATTTGTATTTAACCAGTATGTTCACAACATTATCATTTCAATATGTAATCAACATTTTTGTAAGATATGTTTCATTCATTTTTTTTCTTGCAATGTCTTTAAAATCCACTATATTTTCAGATACTTCTAGCACATCTTGCCTCAAATGCTAAATTTTTGTTGGCGATATTTGACTTGTATTTAGATTTCATGAAATGTATAGCTGAAAAAGTAGCTTCACCTTCCCAAGTTATACCAAGCATACTTAAAAGCGAACCGAGTTTTTAAATTTAAATTTAGTTAAAATTAAGTGAAATTCAAAATTCAGTTCCTTAGTCATACTAGCCAGATTTCAAATGCTCGATGGCCACGGGTGGTCGGTGGCCATGGTGTTGGACATGCAAGCCAACAATCCCATTACACCGTGTCATGAGAGCTGTGGCCATGTCAGCTTGACCACTGAATCCCCTGCATTGTGTGTGCACATAGTAGGTATTCAATAAACACTTCCTTAAGAATGTGTATATGGATGAATGGATGGCCAAATTCAGCTAATAAACAAATGCACAGTTAATATCACTCCAATTTGATAGAGAAGCTGAGATTCAGAAAAGTAAAATAACTAGGCCAAATGCCCACAGCTTGTAAGTGGTAAGGAGGGAATTCAAAGCCAGGTCTGACTCATTCCAAAATCTATTGGCTGCAGGAAACATATGTGGGCATAGGAAAGGAAGGCTGAAGCTGGGCCGTCGAGCCAAGTGTCATCAGGGTGTCCACAGTGTCCTGCCAGGTCCCCACAGCCCCCCTCACTCACCTCCACTCCTTGACCTGCTGTGACAGCTTCCCCCTGGCCAAGCTCCGGGGATGCTCCAGCAGCCCAGAGGATGAAAGGCTAGTAGGAGCAGGTGACACCATAGACACAGTGATAGCCGGATGCACCAACCACTTAAGCAAAGCCCTGGGCATGGAAAACGGGCACCAGCAGCACAGACAGAGCCCTCTTTTGTCTTGAAATTGCTAAGACTGACCTTATATCTGGTCACAAGTCCTGGGACTGGCCCAAAACCGGAGTGAGAAGCTAAGAGGAAACTAGTTTTAGTCACAGAACTTCAGAGCAGGAAAGATTGACAGGATTGCCTCATTCAGAACATTTATTTTGTAGATGAGGAGGTCCAGGAAAGGCAAGGTCCTGCGTAAGATTAACAGTGAGTTTCTTTAATAGGAAAGGCCACATCTCAGTTTTCTTATTGCTGATGATATCTTGACTTCTGTTCTCTAAAATGAGGCCAGGTCAGGAATCTCTTCCAGCACCCACCAATCCTTCTGCTACCTCCGTAACACTGGATCCCATAGTGTTCTTAGGGGAAGCAGCCACAGGGCTCAAAATTTCCACTGGTTACCCTTGGAGCTGTTGCCGACAGACCTGTCCGCCTGAAATACATTTCTTCCTTGCTCCTTTCTGTGCCACCCCTGCAGTCTCAGTCTGGCTAAATCATACCCCGCCTTCAAGGCCAAGCTCAAATACCGCTGTCTCAACGAAGCTTCCTCCTATCCTACTGAACCTGTGACCCTTATTCCTTTATTCCAGGGGTTCTCCAGAGTGGCTGTTGGACAACAGAGAAAAAGGGGTGGCTTCAGGAATCCAGGGGAGTTATGATATCCACGGTTGAGGGGAAGTTGTGGAAATTAAGATTGGAAAGAAAGGCTGAGGCAAGATGGGAGAATGGGGCAGGTTTTAAAGAGCTGAAGAGTGAGGAAGCAGAGGCCCTACTCTACTGCCCGAGCGGAAGCCAGGAGATCTGCTCCCATAACAGGGACATTTCTCCCAGGGCCTAACTCGACTCCATTTTCACGAGGAGATGGAAAACAACGTTGCTTAAGACATAAGCCCTGGCCTCCCAGAGCTTCACCTCTAATAAAGGAGAGTCACTTATTCACGCATTCATTTCACAATACTAACTGAGAATTTTACCTCTTGCCAGACACCATTCTAGGCATTGAGGACAAAAACTGGTTTGTGAGAGTCTATGTGTGTGTGTGTGGGAGGGGGTGCATGTGTGGTATGTGTGTGTGGTATGTATCTGTGGTGTGTGTGTGTCTGGGTGTGGTGTATGTGTGGTATGTGTGGTGTGGTGTGGTGTGTGTGTGTGTGGTGTCTGTGTGTGGTGTGTGTGTGGTGTGTTGTGTTTGTGATGTGCGTGGTGTGTGTGTGTGGTGTGGGGGTGTGTGTGTTGTGTGTGTGTGGTGTGTG
>NW_012122932.1:5967721-5979634 GCF_000951035.1 Colobus angolensis palliatus
TGTATGTGTGCATGTGAGTGTATGTGCCTGTGTGAGTATACGTGTGTATGTGTGTATATGTGTGCATGTGAGTGTATGTGCCTGTATGAGTATACGTGTGTATGTGTGTGTATATGTGTGTGTGTGAGTGTATGTGCCTGTGTGAGTATACGTGTGTGTATATGTGTATATGTGTGCATGTGAGTGTATGTCCCTGAGGGTGCGTGTCAGTGCATGTGTATGTGTGTACATAAGTGTGTGTTTGTGTGTGAGTGTATGTGTATGAGTGTGTGAGTGTGTGCGTGTGAATGTGTATGAATGTGTCTGTGTTCTTGTTCTCTTTCCAACAGGTTTGGCCATGACTCCATCTCCCATTCGTTTCCTAAGTGCCCCCTACACACACACTCATAGGGTCCTCCCAGGCGTGCGCATGTGTATGTGCAGCTAATGGGTCTGGCTCCTCATTGTTCCCCAAGGCTCCTGCCCATCGTGGCTGTGGGTCGGTGGGATTCTGGCGTGGGCGGCAGCTGCCTCCCCTTGCTCCAGTGTGGCAGTTGCTGCCATCGGCTGGGGGTTTGTTTCTTTCAGTTTCACAGCTCTTCCCAAAACACTCATCTCGGAGCAGCTGCTCCTGCCTCTGTGTGTGTGTGTGAGAGAATGTGCATACCTCTGTGTGTGTGTGTGTGTGTGTGTGTGTGTGTAGGGTCAGAGCAGCCCCTGCCTGACCCCCTTTCTGCAGGCCTTGGCTTTTGTGTTCATTCTGAGTCCCTTGCACTTGTCCCTCAGTTCAATCAACACCCCTTCATCTCTCCCGTGTACTGGCCTATGTGTGTGTGTGCACGTGTCTCCATTTCTCCCTCCTCCCCACCTGTTCTCGCCAGTCTCTAAGGCACTCTGAAATCTGCCCTGGCTGTATGTGTGTGGGCTCATAGGTCTGTGCACGTGAACCAGTATGTGACAAGTTGTCAGGGCATCGTCTCTGCCACTGTACCTAATCCCTCATTCCCACCCTGGGTCATTTCCTTTATATTTTCCTTTGGTCCACACATGCAGAACAGCTCCTGTGAGTTGTGCACACAGGTGTGTGTGTGTGTGGTGTGGTGAGTGTGTATGTGGGGTGTGTGTGGGGGGTGGTGGTGGTGTGTGTGTGTGGTGTGTGTGTGTGGTGTGTGTGGGGGTGTGGGGGTGTGTGTGTGGTGTGGTGTGTGTGTGATGTGGGGGGTTGTGGTGTGGTGTGTGTGTGGTGTGTGTGTGTGGTGCCGGGGGGTGTGGTTTGTTTTCATAGCGGAAAGGGCAGATGGGTAGTTAATAATTCTTTCAATCCTAGAGACAGAACTGTGGTTAAGGCAAGTAAGTTCCTGCCTTAGAAGTTTCTTTTCTGGTGAGAGACCCATGGTGAGTACACCCTGACCCAGTTGACAGGTGCGGTGCACTTCATGACAGGCGAGTAGAGAGCACTCCGGGAACATGCAACGGAGGAAGCTATTTGATCTGGGGCCTCCAGGGTGGGAGACATCTCGGCTCCTTTTGCTGATGATTCGTTGCCTGAGCTTTTGCTGATGATTCTCTCTGCCTGAAATGCCTCTCCTGCCTTCCCCTGCTCTTCTCTAATCCACCCACACAGCCTCAGCCTGGCTAAATCACACCCAGACAGGCTTCAAGGCCAGGCTCACATGCTAGTGTGTCAAGGAAGCCTCCCTCCGTTCCCCTGAACTTTCACATCCCCTCTTGCCCTTGCTCCATGAGGTTTCCCGCGGTGGCTGTTGGACAATGGAGAAAAAGGCGGTGGCTTTGGGAACCATGGGAGTTGGTTGAAGGTATCACTCTCCTTGACACTGTCAGCTGTCAGTTATTCCAGGGGCCCTTCTCTCTCTGTCTTCTTTACAATAGTGAATCTGTTAGATAACTACATGTCTGCATTGCAAAATGAATGGTTCTGTGATCCCAGCTACTCGGGAGGCTGAGGCAGGCGAATCGCTTGAACCTGGGAGGCGGAGGTTTCAGCCAGCTGAGATCACGCCACTGCACAGCAGCTTGGGCATCAGAGCAAGACTCTATCTCAAAAAAAAAAAAAAAAAAAAGAATATATGATATCTGGGCAACACACACTCCTTATGAGTAAAATACATGGTAGAACCCATTGCAACTACTCAGAAGCCTTTTTGTGTTCAGCATGTGTTGGCTGTGTGACCCTGAGCGAAACTGAATTGAAGCTGACCAGAGTTTTAAAGTATGTGAAATGCACAGTGCCGGGTTCGTTGGGAACACCTCAGAAGGGCACTAAACCTGGATGGAGCCAAAAGAAAAACCTCTTGGAGGAGTGTCATCAAATGCTCTCCAACCTTGATGTGTAGTGTAGATGGGAGTGGATACAGAGAAAAAGAACCTGTAACAGAAGCTCTGAGCTTTCCTGAGGAAGTGAGGTTTCAGATCTGAAACATAAGTGGCAGCTCACCGTGCAAAGGTGCTGGAGCCTTATAACCCCCAGACATTATTACAGTACTCGAGAACTGTTTTCCTCTCCAAACCCTTTGCTGAGGATTTCCACGTCCAAACTCTGTGAAGCCAGAGTCCCGATACTGGGAGAGTGCTCAGCTCATCTGCTGTGCTCTGCCCAGGGGGCTTTCTGGGCACCGCGATGCTTCTCCCTCAGACCTAATCCCAGACGGAGAGTGTCTGAAGAAATGTTAAAAACCACTGAATTTAGTATCATCCCCTCCTTTTCTGAAGGGAGGTTGAGACTCAGAGAAAGCAGGTGGTGTTACATAGAATCACTCTAAGCACTTACTAGGTACTAGCCACTGTGCTAAGCATTTTTCCATCCAACACGAGGGAGACACAATTATTGGTCTCATGTGTCACATGAAAAAAGTGAGGTTCACTGAGATGATCGTGTCTGAGGTCACAGAGCCAGAAGGTCCCAGAGCTTTGAAACCCAGGTAGTTGACCCCAGAACCTACGTTCCTATCCAGTGGGACTCTTTGTCAGAACTTGGCCAGAATCCAGTTTCTCTTGAATGCAGTCTCATGCATTTATCATTGCAATAAAAATTCAGTCTGGCAAATACTTTATGGGAGGCCTCCACATCTCTGCAGTCGGACTGACTGACCTCAGGCAAGTCTAACTCTAATACTACAGGGCACGAAACTAGAGTACAGGTGGGCTCCAGCCCACCTGCCTTCTCTTGACTCCTTTTCCTACAAGGAAAATGGTCACACGCAGGTGTTTAGACGTCTTACCCCTTGTGACCACGCTCCATCCTCACCACCCTAATGCCTTCCCAGCAAACAACAACTTGGCCATCCCTCAGGCCACCCTTAGAGGTGTATAGCCTGCCCTTGGAGGAAAGACCCCTGGCAGAGGCCTAGAAAGTGACCTGGGGGCTATTGAGCTGGAAACCGATAGCTTGGGTGCTCAGAATGTGATCTGGAAGTGGTAAGTGGGTCACAGGCTTAGGGTAAGCCATCCCCTTTGCTCCACAGACTCCTCACCCCATAGCGACAATATAGCTGGAGGAAGAGCAGGGCAGGGCCTAGTAGCTCCGATGTGAGGGAGTTCTAAATGCAGACAGTGCCAGGGTTACAGCTGGGTCCCCTCTGCCTCATGAGCCAGCTTTCCAGCGGGGCTGACTAGTGCACATTCCTTATGCCCCTGCACAGTCACATAGCCACACAGACACACCCTAACCTTCTCCAGAGCCCTTGCCTGATTACCTGATAGTGACCTCCCCCCTCTCACCACCAACATCACCCCATCCCCACCTTGGGTCGTGCCTTGACTTGTGCAAACCACAGGTCTAAGTACTGTGCTGAAGCAGAATGAGTCAGGGGCAGAACTCAAGGTATTGAGCCTGGGAGACTGCTCCAAGCAGGGAAGAGGAAACTCTGTGGCCCCAGAGTGGAATGAATCAGGCAGGAGTGGCTCAGATCTTGGGTTCTGGCTTCTCCCCCGCAAATATGTAGAGTAGTGGGGGATGTAGGGAGAGAGACTCAGGCACCCCAGTCATGAATCAGGCAGCATTTAGGAAGTCTGATTTTCCAGGAGAATATGTAGATGTCATTTTTAGCATTGCTGAGATGCTTATGGGGGAGAATATAAGAAGGTTCCGTGTGTGTGCGCACATGCGTGTGTATATACACACGTTGTGTACATATGAATGCCTGTGTCTGTGTGTGATATGTATATGTGTGTCTGATGTGGACACATTTATATGTGTGTCTATGTGTTTGTGCCTGTGTGTATAGTACCTGTGTCACTGTGTGTGAACATGCACATCGTTCTGCCTGTGGGTCTGTATGGATGTCCTTGCCTCTGCAGCTCAGGGTGTCCCCATGCTTGGCCGCGGCCAAATGATTCCAGCGCCTATAATCTGTTGTTGTTTTTGTCGAGATGGAGTCTTGCTCTGTTGCCCAGGCTGGAGTGCAGTGTTGTGATATTGGCTCACTGCAACCTCCGCTTCCCAGTTTCAAGGGATTCTCCTACCTCAGCCTCCCAAGGAGTTGGGATTGCAGGTGCCCACCACCACCCCTGGTTTACTGTCACTACAGCTTCTACCTCCCAGGTTCAAGTGATTCTCCTGTCTCAGTCTCCTGAGTAGCTGGGAAACAGGGGTGCACCACCATGCTCAGCTAATGTTTTTTGTATTTTTAGTAGAAATGGGATTTTGCCATGTTGACCAGGCTGGTCTCGAACTCCTGACATCAAGTGATCTGCTTGCCTCAGCCTCCCAAAGTGCTGGGGTTACAGGTGTGAGTCACCACACCCGACCCAGTGCCTATAATCTTAACCACTATATTTGACTGTTGATCCTGTGGGGACAGTCACCACTTCTTATTTTCTCACTATGGTGATAACAGAGCAGACATTCAGTATATATTTGTTGAATGAATATATCAGAAAGGCCCCCACCTGAACCAGCTCCCTGAAAGCTCCAGGAGTCCCAAAGAAAAGACCCAGTGGAGAGAAGAGCTTCATTCAAGGTGATTCCCTCCTAGCTACAGGACACAAGTCTGAACTGACCTTCCTGACCCTCAGGGGCTTTTGCTCAATGTCCCCCTCTGCCCTGGTCAGAAGTCAAGACACAAAAGCTCTGGGCTCTGCCATAACCTGGCTCTATGATCTTGAGTAAGTCCTTTCCCTCTTGGGCCTCAGTTTCCCTATCTGATAAAAGAACAGATTGGACTTCTGGATATCAAAAGGCACACTCAGACTCAGCATGGGGTGGTTTTTTACCTTCGAGTTCTTTATTCAGTGGCCCCTGCCCATCTAGACACTGGATCAATGTAATCGTCCCTCTCAACTCCTTCTCCACCTACTTGTGATCCCAGCCAGGCAGCAAGCAGAGGCCCCAACCAGGCCTTGTTCGTTAGGGCCTCATGCTATTGCCGCGAGTGCCTGTCGGTAACCCCCAGGCATCATAATTCAGATCATCTTTGCTAAAAACAGGCTGGAGGACATTTGTAGGCTTGGGAAGGGAGCGTCTTGGGGAAATGGTGATGAAAAATGCAGTCTTCTAACACCCTGGCCTTCTGGGCCTGTGGAGGAAGGAAGCATTCTGTAAGCTGATTTTTCCAGAGAGCTGGGTTGGGGAGGGAGTCAGAGAAGAGGCAGTGTTGATCAATGTGTTAAACTTTTCTTTCCTTGTAACCATTTCAGGTGTGAACCTTCTCTAGCTCTGCTAGGTGCTTCCCTGCCTTTTCAAACAGGAAGCAAAGCATGATTTCATCTTTCCTTGGTGACTCAGGACCATCATAAAAACATTAACGTTTGAACTGAGTTTTAAAACACAGGTGTCCTCAAAGGCTGCAAAGATATTTTAGGCTATTTGCCTCTCACTGAAAGGCAAGGCTTTTCTTTTTTGTGTTTCATCTTCTCTCATTGACACTGTCAGCTGTCAATTATTCCAGAGGCGCTTCTCTCTCTGTCTTCTTTATGACAGTGAATCTATTAGATAACTACATGTCTGCATTGGGTATAAAATGGATATGTAATATCTGAGCAGGGGACTTTCCTGTGAGTCCTGTGAGTCTACATAGTAGAAACCATTGTGGCTAGTCAGAAGCCTTTCTCTCTTCAGCACTTATTAGCTGTATGACCCTGAGCAAGATATTTCTGACTGAGTTTTCCAATCTATAAAATGGGACTAATAGTAGTATCTGCCTCATAAGGTCATTGCAGCTCAATGTAAAGTTATGTGCAACTAAAGCACTTAGCACACTGGATTGTAACCTTAGCTACTCAGTAAATATTTGTTTTATTCTTAGCTATTTTTTTTTTACTGAGTTTTGGATCAGTGACTTTGCAAGATAAGTACTTGACTCATTTTCAGAGAATGCTATGAGCTGCCTGCAAATAATAGAAAATCTACTAACAGTGGCTTAAACAAATAGGTTTTGGTTTGTATTATATTGCAAGAAACACACAGACAGACAGCTGTTGGCATTTGTTCAGTGGCTCAGTGGTATCAGGCTGGTGTCACTGCAGTTCTTTAGGCTTCTGCCTCATAAACACAATATTGCTGCTGAAGCTCCAGACATTGCACTCACTTTCAAGGCAGGGAAAAGGAGATGGGGTGATGCTGGCTATGTCTACATTCCCAGAAGCCCTTTATGTTTTCTTTCCCAGCTGATTGCCCCTATGTTTCACAGTCTAGAACTGGGTCACGTGGCCACCACCAGCTGCAAAGAATCATGAAAAACAAGAAACAGGGATGTCATGATTAACTTACACCACCATTCCATCTCTCCTGGGGCTTAACACATTGTCTCTCCCTGCTCTCATTTCCCATCCAGGGTTATTTTAGTGAGAAGGAGAAATGGATATTGGGTCAGTAACTAACACTGTTTGCCGAGTAATTATTTTTCTTTCTTTTTTTTTTGTCTTAATAAGGAATTTGATTGCAAATGACAGAAACCCAAATCACACTTGCTTAAGCAAAAATAAAGAAATAGATAGAAAGAAAAAGGGACCAAAGAAGAACAGGAGACAATAAAAGAAATGAATTGACTCATATCCAGGGAGAGTTTGTCCTTAGGTCTAAGTATGAGGCCAAATGAGCCAACAGCATTGTCAAGAGATTGCCCTTCTCTGCTTTTTGGCTATTTTCCTTTGCATTTACTTAATTATCAGGTAGTTTCTCCTCAGCTGGTGGTCCCTGGGAGCTCTGAGTTCACACTCTCCCAGGCTATTGTTCAGCTGAGAAAAGAGTGAGTCATTTCTTTCTGTCACTACAAGCAAAAGTCCCAGGATGAATATTGATTGTCTGTGATTGGGGTACAAGCCCATCCCTGAGCCAATCACAGTGACCACAGGGAACTCATGCTCTGATTGGCAAAACCCAACTCTGGAGCATAGGTTGGGTCCATTGCCCCCAACCACTGGTTAAGCTTGAAGACTAGACTGAACCCCTCCTGAAAATCAGGGGCAGAACCAGAGGGAGGAGGAATCGATGCAGAGCACATGTAGGGCTTTGCAGCCTTCAAAGTACATTATTCCACACAGACACCTATGAATTAGGGAAAGCAGGGATTCTGGCCCCATTTTGCAGTGGCAAAATGTCTCCGAGAGGTGAAACGATGTGCCCAGAGTCATTCAGCTCACAGGTAGAAAGAAAGAGTCCCCACACCTCCAGAATCCTGGTGTTTCCCCGACACCACATCCTGAGATGACTGACAACTGGTCAACCCAGGTATTGTCCAGGAGCCATGGAGCCATGCGACAAAGTAGCCTGAGGGACCCCCAAGAGACCACTGGTTCCACACTGGCCTTTGTAAAGTACTTTACGTCCATTGTCTTGTTAGTTATACCCTGTGAGGAGAGCAGGCCCAAAAATTGAGAAAACCTGCATTTGAGTCCATCTAACTAGCTGTGAACCCAAGAAATGTTTCTTTTCTGGGCCTCAGTTTCCCCATCTGCAAAAGGAGTTAGTTGGACTCGGTGATACCTAAAGACACTTCTAGCTCCAGCTTGGTCACTGTCTCAGGTTCCAAGATTTCCCCACCCCTTGTGGTAGCTTCAGATTTTTTGCCTGGGGGAAGAGCTAGGGCAAGTTGCTGCAGTTCTGTTCTCTCCACACAGCAGAGTGGCAAGGCTCCCAGCCCAGAGTGGAGGCTTACCTAACCCGAGCAAGCTGAGCAAATCCCTGAGAACAAAAGGGGGAGAGGACCTGACAAGGGAGGGGAAGGAGTGAGTCTATTCCTTCCTTGCTCAGCAACTTTAACCCCTTCCATGCCTCCCCAGCAGCAGGAGGGCAGGCAGGGTTTCCAGACAGAGGGTAAAGAATGCATCCCAGGCATGCATGGTCTTCCAGGAACTGCTGTGCCACCAAAGCCAACTTTCCATAGGGGAGCCCTCCCTGGGAGCAACCACAGCTGGAGATGCCATTTGTCCTTCATAGACCCAGACTCAAGGCATCAAAGCCCCTCCTGCTCCACCCCCACAAAAAAGCCAGAAGAGGGCTGCATTCCATCCTTCTGCCAGTCAGGAAGCTGAAGCCTAGAAATGGGAAGGAACTTGCCCAGGGTAACATAGCTTTCGACTCACAAGAAGGGGCCTGGACTAGGACAGTGCCAGACACAGAGATGAATAAATTGCGTTCAGCGACCGGAATCAAGTCCCCCCCACCTTGCGCTCCTTCCTCTGTGCCTACTATATTGCCTTTTGGGATTCTTAAATCAAAGTTTCCATCCCCAAATTAGAAGCAGATTGTTGAGGCCTGTCCATAAATTCCTCACTTGAACCTGTAGTGACTAATTCTCTCAGGAGTATGGGATCAAACCCACCATGGCTATTAAAAATTTAATATGAAGCCCCAGTGCCTGGGGCCGTGCTTTCTCATCAGCCCTGAAACAGGGCGAAGTCTGCATGTCAGGCGGGGCCAAGAATGCGAGGCTGGAGTCCCTTCCCTGAGAAGCTTCCTGGGACAGCAACCTTCCTTCTGGGGAAATTCTCAGGAGACCTTCTGAACAAGAAGCATCTTTTTTCCTGCGCCAATCCTAGTCATAGACAAAGTGGGGAGCCCCTTGGCAGAGACAAATCTGGATAAACAGTACCTCCTGGCAATGTACCCTTGCCCCTAACATTTCCCACATACAACTGACCTTCATGTGCAACAGGCTCCCAGTCTCTAAAGGTCTTTGTGAACACAGTGTGACCCACAGAGAAAGAAGCAGAGGTGGGGGGTAGTGGAGGAGGTTGGGGGAACAGATCCAGTCTATTGGTGAATTATAAGCAATGAACACATTTTTGACCTGAGAAAGCGATCAGAGTGCATCATATTGGGAGCCTGGGCTCCTGCAGCCAATGAGGGGGCAGAGGCCCCGGAAGAGGGCTCTGGGTGACCCGGGACAGTGGGTGATGGGAGCTGTCTCACCTACTGGACTTGGTTACTTATGGGACTGACGGTCATGTGGCCTGTGAACCCAGGAATGCCGTCTTCAAGCAGCCTCCCATCCTCCCTGAGAGGTCCCTGAGAGAGATGCAAGCTTCAGGGACAATTTAGTGACTGAGTGCCACTCCGTCTGGGATTATGTAAGGCACTTAAAGTGACAAATAAAATCCGCACGGTTCCTCCCCTCAAGGTCAGTGACAGGTGAGAAATACAGAGATCATCTTACTATTTCAGATGTGCCTGAATCCCGAAGTTGAGCTCTTTGGCAAACCAGAGCCCCACAGGATCCCCGGGCTGTGTTTATAATTTACTAGACATGTACCAACTGCATCCCACATGTCTCTCCATCCCTCACAAGTGCATCTCACCTATCAGTGAGTGCTCACAGCTCTACCTCCAAAACATACACCCTGAATTTCACCACTTCTTTCGGTCCCTCGCCCTACATCCAGTCACCACCTTTTCTCTCCTGGATGATTGTTCTTGTAGTTTCTTCTCCAAGGAGCAGCCAGAGTGATTTGCTCTAAGATAGTAAGTCACTCTCCTGCTAAAACTCCCCGTGGACTTCCCACAGCCCTTAGTGGGAAATGCACACTCTCTACCATGGCCCCTGGACAAGACTTTCACCATCTGTCTCCTGCCCAGAGGACGCCCTTCCCTTCCACACTGCCCCTTATGCACCGGCCTTCTTTCCACTCCGAGAAGATGACGTACTTGTTCCTTTCCCTGGGCCTCTGAAATTGTTGCTCCTCCTTGGAATGTTTGCCCCCAGCTTCCCATCTTTCAGGTCTCAGCTCAAAAGTCACTTCCTTGAAGAGGTCCTCCCTGACCACACTAACCAAACCCCCGCATTACTCATTGCCCATCATACTCCCTTATTTTTATGTTCAGAACACTTATCAATTACAGAAATCATCTTATTTCTTTGTGTGTATGTTTACTGCCTGTCAGTCTCCTCCCGCCATGCCCCTTGAGGGTTGTGTTTCTCTTTTATTTCCTTACTACTTTCTACTTAGCATCCGGAGCTCAGTGCCTAGTAGAGTCTCCAAAAATCTTTGTGGCCTCGTTCAATGACTAGCACAATGCTCAGACATAAAATATCCGTGTGAAAAGAGCATAGAGATTGAATCCATCTACTCACTTATCAGAGGGGTAAATGGAGATTCAAAGAGGAACTGGGACTTGCCCACAGTCATACAATTCCTTCATTTATTCATATAAGCTGATACATGCAGGATAAGAAGGAGATATCCATGTGAAGATATGGGGGGAAGAGCTAGTGCAAAGGGCCTGAGGCACGACCTTTACAGGAAAGTAGGCAGGAGGTGAGTGTACCAGAGCAACCCGAGGAGGAGAGGTGTGAGGGGAGGTGGCCAGGCAGGCAGAAGCCAGGCCATGCATTCGCAACTTGGATTGAGTTCCCTCTAAGCCAGGGGTGTGAATTTCTCTGCCCACTTGTGTAAGATGCTCAGACAGCATGGGACCTGGGAGACTAGTTGGGCACCCATAAGAAGCCAAGAGTGAAGATCCTGTGATTGAGCAAGTCCCATGGGTGTGTTTGCCAGGACATCAAAGGTGCTGCAGGCAGCGGCAGCCGCCCGTCTGAGCTCCATTACCGTGTGAGAACTGCACAGGACCCGCCCAGTTAGTGTGAGTGCAGTACTCGCTGTGCAATTACGGCTGCCGCTGCTGGCTGACCACGTGCCAAATTGCTGCACAGTTAGTTACTCATGCCACAGGCTTTGGACCAATTAAGTGAGCAAAGAGGGTGGTTAACGAGGAGTAAACAATCCAAATGCCCATAATTACACTGAGGCTTTGCTCTAATGCATCTCAGCCAGGAGGTGAGGATGGGCAGCAGGGAACATGGGGTCTCCTGTCCTTTATTTTCTATGGTTGGCCCACTGAAATCTCTTTCACCCAGCCCACCCTGTCCTATACTCTGCTGTCCCTATCTGCTGATTATTTTTTTCTTGTCTCCCTTTTTTTTGGTGGAGGGCTGTGTGTGTGCCAAATTCTAAGCGCTAAGATTACAACAAAACAAAGCAGCTCTTATGGAAGTGACATTTTAAAGTCAAACAATCAGGTAAATCAATATGATGCATCAGGTGGTAATACATGCTATGAAGAACACTGATACTGGGTAAGAGGAATAGAGAGCTCCCAGGGCATGGGTGCTAATTCATATAGCGAGTCTAGCGAAGGCCTTTTTGGGTGAGTGCAGTGGCTCCTGCCTGTAATCCCAGCATTTGGGGAGGCTGAAGCAAGAGGGTCACTTGAGCCCAGGCGTTTGAGACCTCCTGGGCAATACAGCATGACCTCATCTCTACAAAAAAAAACCATATACTTTTTAAGGCTGGGCATGGTGGCTCCCACCTGTAATCCTAGCAACTTGGGAGCCCGAGGCAGGCAGATCACTTGAGGTCAGGAGCTCAAGACCAGCCTGGCCAACGTAGTGAAGCCCAATTTCTATTAAAAGTACAAAAAAAAGGCCGGGCGCGGTGGCTCAAGCCTGTAATCCCAGCACTTTGGGGGGCCGAGACGGG
>NW_012122932.1:5980109-5987909 GCF_000951035.1 Colobus angolensis palliatus
ATCTAAAATATATATATATATATATATAATATATATGTTAGCTGGGCATGGTGTTGCATGCCTGTGTCCTACCTATGTAGGAGGCTGAGGCAGGAGGATTGATTGAGCCCAGGAGGTCAACGCTGAGTGAGCTAAGATCACACCACTGCACTGCAGCCTGGGCAACAGAGTGAGGCCCTGTCTAAAAATAAAAACTTTTTTGAAAATAAAGATCTTTTTGATAAAGTGACATTTGAACAGAGACCTCCCTGAAGGAAGTCAGGGAGCCAGCCGTGCAGTTGCTGGGGAGGGCATCGCATGCAAAGGGAATGGCCAGTACAAAGGCCCTGAGATTTCTGTTTGCAGGGGTAGACCAGTGTGACTGGAGCAGAGTTAGCAATATCATAGGATGATTTGGGATTATACAGCTACAGGGAAGGATGAGGGCAGGTTCCAAGTAGGGAGAACAGTATGCTCGAAAGCCTCCAGCGATGATAAGTGCTTTCTGTTTTTCAAAGTATTTTACCTCGTTTGATCCTCAGAACAATGCTGTAAGGGTAAGAAGCATAGATTTCTTTTTCTATTGACTGCTGAGGACCAAAGCTCTAGAATATCTAACCGTTCAGCCAGGATCACATAGGAATATTCTGATTCAGAGGCAGAAATCTGTGGTCTGCCCTATCCTTTCAGGTCAGATCAGAGGCTCATTCCTTTTGACACCATGCCATTGTGAGCTTCCAAAACAAGATCCGCTCTCAGGCAAGCCTCTGAATGGGTTACAAAGTTCAAAATGGAGCCAAGCACAAGAAGAGTTGCCAAGCGTGATACAGAACGCTCTGTGGGGAGCGGGTGTAGAAAATCAGCACACGCAGCGCCTGTTGTAATTGAACCAATACAGCAGAAAAACGTAGCTTGCGCGTCTTTCGAAGAAATCTTTACAGAAACACTGAAAGGCTAGAATCCTCCCTATGTCTGATTATAATTTAATATTTCTGGAATAAAATCCTTCTAGAATATATGTCCTTTAGAATTCCTCCAAGAAACTTCCTATGGAGCTCCAGATAAACGGGACAATCTAAAAGTTAATATGAAGGATTAAATTAAAAATGCCATCCAGAAAACAAGATTCCCCTGCAAGGGACACACATAACAGATTTGCGAATGTGTGGGAGATCTGCCTCCGTGCCATCAGCTCCTACTCAATTCCCAGTGCTATCGTTATCATCATTTTCACTACTTAGTTTCTAATGGCCACCACATCAAGTGAGAGTGACTTGATGGACTGTCACCAAATTTGGAAGGAATGTTTGCAAACATTTTGTATAAAGTATACGCTATGTAGGAAACAAAATTTACTTTGCAGGGCTCACGCGGGGGTGCATCTCAAATTGCGAGGGAGTCATCTTAGACACTGGAGGGGCTGCTGACCAAGAGAGGCCTGCCATAGTTCTCAGGAAGCTGCAGAAAGGGAAGCCCAGAGACAGATTCAAAATTTAAGTCCCATATGGCAAGTCACAAAGAGAGATCACCAGCACTGATTTTTGAGGGAGCTGGTTCTGACACAGGCTGCTCTGTGCAGCACAATCCAGAGATCTATGACTTCATCATGTTAATGAGACTGGCAGGCAACGCCGGGACCACACCTCAAGTGGGCCTCTGCTGGAGCATTAGCTCCCATGTGCCAAAGAGCGGGGAGCGTTTCCCTTTAGGCTTATGCAGCAGTTCTCAAGACACTCGATCTCAGGACCCCTTTACACTCTGTCTTTATTAGGAATTGAAACTGAGAAGGCCGGGCGCGGTGGCTCAAGCCTGTAATCCCAGCACTTTGGGAGGCCGAGACGGGCGGATCACGAGGTCAGGAGATCGAGACCATCCTGGCTAACACGGTGAAACCTCGTCTCTACTAAAAATACACACACACAAAAAAACTAGCCGGGCGAGGTGGCGGGCGCCTGTACTCCCAGCTACTCCGGAGGCTGAGGCAGGAGAATGGCCTAAACCCGGGAGGCGGAGCTTGAAGTGAGCTGAGATCCGTCCACTGCACTCCAGCCGAGGCGACAGAGCAAGACTCCGTCTCAAAAAAAAAAAAAAAAAAGAAACTGAGAAGACAGCCGGACACGGTGGCTCACACCTGTAATCCCACCACTTTGGGAGGCTGAGGGGGGCAGATCACCTGAGGTCAGGAGTTCAAAACCAGCCTGGCCAACATGGCAAAACCCCACCTTTACTAAAAATACAAAATTGACCGAGCATGGTGGTACATGCCTGTAGTTCCAGCTACTTGGGAGGCTGAAGCAGAAGAATCGCCTGAACTTGGGAGGGAGGCAGAGGTTGCAGTGAGCCGATATCGTGCCATTGCACTCCAGCCTGAGCAACAAGAGCAAAACTCTGTCTCAAAAGAAAAAAAAAAAAAAAACTGAAAAGAGTGTTTTAAATATTTACATGGTAGTTTACATACTGGGTACAATTGTCTACTGCTTGGGTGATGAGTGCACTCAAATCTCAGACATTATCACTATACAGTTCATCCATGTAACCAAAAACCCTTGTTACCCCAAAGTTATTGAAATAAAAATAAATAAATAAATACACAAATAAACAATAAATAATAAATAAATATTTATGTGGTAATTTATTTAAAAATAACAATAAGCCCATTACATGTTTCACATAATCATAATATTTTCTTTTTCTTTTTGGAGACAGGGTCTGACTCTGTCACCCAGGCTGGAGTGTGGTGGCACAATCATAGCTCACTGCAGCCTCGACCTCCTGGACCCAAGTCACCCCCCACCTCAGCCTCTTGAGTGGATGGGACTATAGGTGCATACCACCATGTCCTGAACCATACTTCCAAAGTAAAAAAAAATCATGAGAAGAGTGGCATCATTTTACATGTTTGCAAATATCTTCAACAGATACCTGGATTCTCCTAGCTGCTTGCTTTGATATCATTAAGGAGGCAGCCTCTGGATAATGCCACTGAGCACTCGGGAGAGCATGAGAGCAAAAAGGTAAACGTGTTGTTGGTACTATCATGAAAAATATTTTGACCTCATGGACCATGTACAAGGGTTATGAGACACCCCCCCCAGACAGGGGTCCCCAGACCACTCCATGAAAGTCTTAGTGTAATGGTGGAAGCCAAATTATTGGGGACTTTGGGCATGGTGCTAAACCTCTTCATGCCTCAATTTTCTTGCCTATAAAATATGGCTAGTAATAACTGTCCTCATAAGGCTCTTGTGAAAATAAAATGACTTAATATGGGTAAAGTGCCTGACACATAGTAACAGCTCAATAAATGCTGGCTGGTATTATGAACCGCTCAAGAGCCAAGTCCATGCGTTCATTGTTCCCCTAGTGCAGAGCATGGGGAAGGCATGTAGGAATCTTTCAGGAATAAGTGCAGGCGCACAGGAACAACTCTGTCAGTGAGAGGACTTTCCAGCCTTTCCTAGGACCGGGAAAAGTCTTCCCCCGCCCAACCATTAAATAAGCTAAACAGATCAGAGAGGCCATGTGACTCATCAAAGTCACTCAGCAGGTCCTGTGTGTAGCTGCTGTAGCTGAGAATGACCCTCGTGCACCCCCCGACTCCACTCTACCCTCTGCATCCAAACTCATCCAAGCACACTAGGGATGGAGGTCCTGGAGCATCGATTTGGTCCTGTTGTGAAATGTACCTCATGTGCAGTCTCAGGGGCCAAATGAGGTCTACAGAAAACTGTAGCTTAAGACATCCAAGCTCTCTCCTCCCTCTGTCATGCCATCTAGAACACACTTCTAAATTGTAATTACATACTAACTTATGTGATCACTCACTGCCTCCCCCTCCTAAGTCCCGGGACCCTCTCAGTCTTTTTGGTTTCAATGGCTGTCATGTCAGGGATCTGGTAGAAACTCTATCAATATTTAGATGTCTGTTTTAGGAAAGAAGGAAGAAATAAACGATGTGTTTTCATTGACAAAAAGAAAGCAACCAACAGACAGCTGAATGTTTTCTCCAGATAATTAGGTGTTTGAGATAGTTCAGAAAGGAGGAGAGAATGGTAAAATGTTAAAACAGAAAATCAACCAAGAGTTAGGGTGTCTGTCTACGCAGAGTGCTGGTTCTGCTTAGTTTTAGAAATAATAACAACAATGATAAGGACAAGAATGGCTCATGGTTCCTGACAGCTTACCATGGACCTGGCATAGTGCTAAGCATTCTGCATGTGTTGTCTGACTGAACGCTCAGTATCTGCTGTGATGTTATTTCCATTTTACACATGGGGAAACAGTGCTTGAATGACTCCTGGAGTCCCACAGCCGGTGAGTAACACAGTGCATCAAGGAGGTGGGTCATCCTTAGAAGGCCTGGGGCATGGAATACAAGCTTGAGAAGGTGGAAGGAGACTGGGATGAGAAGCAGGTTGGGGTGCCAGGCAGTAGAGGAGGCCTGAGTGCAGGTGCTAGAAGTTCAGTGTCTCTGGTCCTGGGCACAAGTGAGCAAGGAAAAATGCTGCTGACTTCTTTTTGTTTGTTTGTTTGTTTTTCTTTTTCTTTTTTTGAGATGGAGTCTCGCTCTGTCGCCCAGGCTGGAGTGCAGTGGCGCGATCTCAGCTCACTGCAAGCTCCGCCTCCCGGGTTCACGCCATTCTCCTGCCTCAACCTCCCGAGTAGCTGGGACTACAGGCGCCCACCACCACGCCCGGCTAATTTTTTGTATTTTTAGTAGAGATGGGGTTTCACAGTGTTAGCCAGGATGGTCTCGATCTCCTGACCTCGGCTGCTGACTTCTTAATTCTGGGACCAGACACTGACTGGGGCACCAGGCACAGAGCTGGAGCACACTGTATTTTACAAAAAGAAATGCTGAGGCTCAGAGGGAGAAAAGGCCTTGCCCAAGGTCACCCAACAAGTTAAAGCCCAGCCCAGTCTTGCTCCCAGCCCAGGGATTTTGGCACTGCAACAAGTGCCCCTCTTCTGACTAACAGACTCACACACTTCCACCATGGCAGGCTCCGCGGTCCCGGGCTCCCTGCAGAGAGGATGGCGTGGGAAGGGAGCAAAGCAGCAGACTTCACTCCAGGATTCCCCTCCCAGGGCAGGAAGGAGAGGGCTGTGGGGGCATGACCAGGCCTGCTGTGGCTAACTAGGGGTTCTCAACCAGCCCCCCAACCCCAGAACAAAGCAAGGTTAATGAGAGCAAATTACAAAGGCTCTGAAAATGGAAGGGACCCTTTGAAGGCCGCCGGAGTGAGAGCTGGGATGGGACTAGCCTGCTCTCTCTGTCCTCTTGTGCAATGCGCTTCACCAGGGAACAAGCTGGCACAGGACGGTGCTCACAGAAGCATCCATCCCTGTGGTCATTGCTGGGACTCTGGGTTGGGCTTCTACTCTAAATTTTTCTACTTTCCAATTGCCGGGAAAATGAAGATTTCTGATTACAGACAGCTCAGCAGAGTTCCCCAGCCATTCCAAGACTTGGGGCTCAAAGGAGATTTGTGAGGAGGAGCTCCACCACCCCCAGAACCTCTGCAGAACAGATTAAGGCTCTGTGCATCGCTGTGCATCATCTCTGCATTGGTTCGCTTTTCTCTTTGTGGTGAGGGGAGGATATAGTAATACGCACTGACATATGTGATTAAATTCTTAGTCTGATGCTAGCACAGTGCTAAGGGGCTATCCACCTTAACCCTGACAATAAGCCTATGAGATGGGAAACATCAAATTACCCCTTTGGGTGGCTTAGAGCAGTGGTTATCAAAGTGCATTCTTGGACTAGCAACATGAGCATCACTTGGAAATGTGTTAGAAATGCAAATTCCCAGGTGCTATTGCCTTAAATCCCTTGGGGGAGCATAAGAATCTCCCCCAAGTTGCATAGCATCAGGTGGCAGCCCAGGACTGCCCCAGGACCCACACTTCTGCCCACTAGTCACTGCCGCCTGTGTCTGTGGACCCTGTCTCCCTTCCACAGGGGTCGGTAAGTGATCATGAGCTGAGAGAGGCTGAAAAGAACACAAAAGAACAGCACATTCACTACCACATTCTTTGTAATTAGAAAAGATTGGGGCCCGGCACAGTGGCTCACGCCTATAATCCCAGCACTTTGGGAGACCAAGGCAGGGGGATCACTTGAGCCCAGGAATTCAAGACCAACCTGGGCAACACAGCCAGACCCTATCTCGATAAAAATTAGAAAAGAAAGGATTGGAAACAGCCTAAACATCCACCAGCCCTAGGCTGGTTAAATAAACTATGGGGTGTTCATGTAATGCAACAACCTTTTATAGAAAAAGAGTAGGAAAGCTTTTTATATATACTATGAAATGGTCTCTACAATGGAGTATTAAGTAGCAGAAAGCAAAGTGTAAACACTAAACATAGGAAACTACCATTTGTACGAAAAAAGAGACAATATGTGAACGAATTTGTTTATATGCACACACACACACACACACACACACACACACACTGAAAGACAATTCAAAGAACTGGCAACACAGAGACTTCCTAGAGTTGACTGTGCAAAGGGATGTGAGGGGGACCTCTCATATGTGCTTTGGTACCTTTTGCATGAATTACCTACTCAATTGACAGAGTACAATTCAAAAGAAGAAGAAGAAAGAAGAAGAGAGAGGAGGACCAGACCGAGGGCTTATAAAATGCCACATACTGGGCTGAATTCTTACATGCATCATCTCCTTTAATCTCCTCAATGACGCTTTGAGGTGATTACTATTATTAGCCCCATTTTGTTGGCATGGAAACAGAGGCACAGAGAGGCTAAGTGACTTTCCTTGAGTCACAGAGCTAGTGAGTGGCAGAGCTGGGATTTGAACTGACATATGTGTGACTCCAGAGCCCAAGCCGTAAATTACGATATTACTTTATATGTGTGAGTTTATTTCATACTACTAACTCTCTTTGGAAGAAGTGATGGTTTTCCCCTTTATAAATAAGAAAATAGAGGCCCAAAGGGGTTATGTGGCTTGGCCAAGGTCACATTGCTGAAGCATGACCAACCAGGAAGAGAATCCCTAGAAAGGATGTATAATTGCTGCAGTCTGTAGCTGCACGTTCTCACTAGAAGAGAACCCTTCTCAATAGGCTAGAGGGGAAAGGCTGTTGTCCTGTATGTGTGTAAAGGCAGGGACCATCATGTCAGCTGATTGCCCAGTTTCTGGCATAGCATCTGGTACATGTTGAACACCTGAAAACTTTGGAAAGAAGAGAGGGAATGAGGAAGAGCAATGCTGACCAGTGGCTAACCCAGGCTCTGTAAGTCAGCTAGGCCAGATGGACAAACTGAAGCCTAGAGATGGGGAGGGGCTAGCTTAAACTGGTCCAGTAAGGAGGTTTCTTGAATTACTATTTTTTTATTTTTATTTTTAGATGGAGTCTCACTCTATCACCCAGGGTGGAGTGCAATGGCAATGTCTTGGCTCACTGCAACCTCCACCTCCCAGATCCAAGCGATTCTCCTGCCTCAGCCTCCTGAGTAGCTGGAACTACAGACATGCACCACCACACCTGGCTCCTTTTTTTGTATTTTAAGTAGAGATGGCATTTCACCATGTTGGCCAGGCTGGTCTCAAACTCCTGACCTCAGGTGATCTGCCCATCTTGGCCTCCCAAAGTACTGGGATTACAGGCATAAGCCACTGCACCAGGCCCAGTAAGGAGTTCTGAAGAGAATGGACACAAGGGCAGATAATATTTTTTAATGACCTGCTTACAGGCTAGGCACAGTGGCTCATGTCTGTAATCCCAGTGCTTTGGGAGGCTGAGGCAGGCGGATCACCTGAGGTCGGGAGTTTGAGACCATCCTGA
>NW_012122932.1:5988679-6002094 GCF_000951035.1 Colobus angolensis palliatus
GCATCTGTAATCCCAGCTACTCAGGAGGTTGAGGCAGGAGAATAACCTGAACCTGGGAGGCGGAGGTTGCAGTGAGCTGAGATCACACTACTGCACTCCAGCCTGGGTGACAAAGACTGTCTCAAAAACCAAACCAAACCAAACAAACAAAAAGAGAAAGCATGAATAAAGTAAATGTTAATATGGGGAGTTATTAAGGACACACAACAGTACTGGTGACAAACTGCACTGGACAACTTGCATATCAGCACCAGCTATTCTCTTGATTCCAAATGTAGTGCGGAGCTGAGTCCATGCAGGTCTCCTTCACTTGTTGAAGGGGTGTTGACTGTCTGGGTTCCCTATGAGGCTTTTGCTGACCTCCCTTCCCCCAGAGCAGCACTTACTGTGTTCCTTGCTTAGGTGTCTGCCTCTCTCACTGACAGCTAATTGAGGGCGGTGACCATGCAGTGTTCCTCACTTAATCCTTAAACTTAGGACACAGTGGGAGAGATGGAGGGAAGGAAGCAGACATGGATGCATGGATGGATAATGGACAGTTGAATATTTTCAGAATCCAGAGGAAAGATAATTCTAATTCTGATAAGTTAATACTTCTTAGAGAAAATCTATTTGGACTGAGACTTAAAGAGTAGGTAAGATTTCAGTAGGGTGAGATCAAGAGGTTAGAGAGGAGGAAGGTGGTCGGGTAGGTGAGAAGAGCCTGAGCTCAGGCACAGGGCAGGAAAGCTCAAGGCATCAGGTAGTCACGGGCAGTGGTCTGGGGTCAACAGAGCAGAAAGAGGGCTGTGGCCTGCTGCTGCTGGAAAGGCAGGTTTGAGCCAGGTTGTGGCAGGCCTTGAAAACTGAGCAAAGTGTCTGGACTCCTCCATCCTCCAGGCAATGGGGCGCCACAGAAGGTTTTGTAAGAGGAGTGACCTGCTCTGCCCTGTGCTCGCTGGCGGCGTGTGGAAGGGTGGGCACCAGGCCAGGGCCGGCTCGGGGAGGAGGTCTCACCACTTGCTGCTCTCTGCCGGGCTCTCCTGAAGAGCTGCTCAGGATCAGGGCGAGATGTGGGAGGCTGTGGATCCTCCTGCAGGGAAGGCTTCCCCCTCAGAAATGGCTAGATTGGACAGCAAGCTTTCCAGGCCTGCCTGCTGGGCATAGAACCATGAGGCCAGACTTACCCTCCACATTCCCCAGAGCACCCTCAGGAGCACTGCCCCAGTTGCCAGGAAGTGCCTCAGCTCTGGGTTAAAGTCCCGGCTCTTCCACGGACCCTGGGATTTGGGCTAGTCCCTGTGCCTCTCTCGCAGCCCCTGCGTTTCACAACTTTAGGAAGTCCCATTCACACGGGAGGCAATGAAACAATGTGCCCAGACTTGTGCAACCCAGCGGCCCTGCTTCTAATCGCAGTTTCCTTGGCTGGGCCGAAAGGAGGACGAAGGTTGGTGTGGATCATCTCTGCAGGCCACTCTAAGTCTCAGTTTATAGCAGTCTGAGCAAAATGAGGGCTTTGGTAGGAGATAGGGGACCAGGGCCTTTGCCCAGTGCCAGAGATGGTGGTAGAGAAGGTCTAGGGGCTGGAGGATGGCCAAACCCCCAAAGCAATCATGACTTCCTCCTCCCAGGGTGAGACCTGGATTTCTGTCTCTGACCCATCCTTACTCTGTTTTGCAACCATGTAGAATCTCACCCCTCTAGCCAGGTTTTCCATGAATGAACCAGGGAAAAGAGAAAATATCCCTCTTAGGGTGATAGTGAGCATTAAAAGAGGTTATGCATGTCAGGCACTTAGCGGGGTGCCTACTCCAAAATTGTAGCTCAGGAAACTTTAGATCCACCAGAATTTTTGTTTTGTTTTGTAAAACAAATGTATCTGCTTCTGGGCATTCTTACCTTGACCTACCTCAAGATCACAATCAAGCCATCCAGGGATGGCCCCAGAGCAGAATTCGCTATTTGTCAAAAGCTCCAAAGGGGTCCTGGGGTGTGAGAAAAAGGAAAGCAGGACACCTCTCTTCCCACAAACAGAATGACCCCAACCTTCCGATGAACCCATTTCTCTAGAGGTGGACATGGCAGCCCGAGGAATCTGGCCAAAGTTTCAGTTATAGGAATGAAGCTGTGATTCTTAAATTTCAGGTAGGATAATGCATGTATGGTTTATCTTCCTGGCCCCTGGAGTCAGGCTCTGTGGGTGGCATATACAGCACCTGGTTGTTGCACTAGCTCCAGCCCAACTTTCCATGGAAGGAGGAGAAGAGGCCAGCAGGGAAGACTACTCAGGGCCTGAGTGTTTCCAGCTGTCACCCGGAAGCATCTTGCAGAGGAATGGAGTTAAGTTCTGCCCTGCCCTGCCCTGCCCAGGCTGCTGGGATGGAAGGAAGGGCCAGGTGTGCGCCCCAGAGAGACAGGAGAGCCCCATCTGAACTCTGGAGATTGTTAGAGTATGGAAACCAGCAACCAAAATCCACTAGATATGGCTCCTCAGAGTTTCATGTATTTTCAAATTTTATGTGTTTTTTACATACCTAGAAAAAATAACATTATATATTAAAAAACAGCTGGGCATGGTGGCTCACACCTGTAATCCCAGCATTTTGGGAGGCCAAGGCAGACAGATCGTGAGGTCAGGAGTTCAAGACCAGCCTGGCCAACATGGTGAAACCCTGTCTCTACTAAAAATACAAAAATTAGCCAGATGTGGTGGCATGTGCCTGTGGTCCCTGCTACTTGGGAGGCTGAGGCAGAAGAATTGCTTGAACCTGGGAGGCAGAGGTTACAGTGAGCCAAAACCATGTCATTGCACTCCAGCCTGGGCAACAGAGTGAGACTCCATCTCAAAATAAAATAAAATAAAATAAAAACCAATACTAAGTTAGTCTGAAACTCAAAACATATAATCTCCAGTCCTGACTCTGCCACCAAATCTCTATGTGACGTTGAACAAGTTACTGACTCTCTCTAGGCCTCAGTTTCCCCAGCTGTACAGTAAGTACGGATTCCTTCTTGTTCTGACAAACTACCTGTCAAATGGATGCCATAATTAGGGTGGCGAGATTATAGATGCCTTTGCCATTTGCTTTTTATTTTTTATTTTCCACACTTCTTATAAATGTCCTAATTCTTTTTAAAGCACAATGTAATGGTAATTTGGCCACAACTTTTATTGTTATGAATGAAAGAAGGAAGAGAAGGAAGGAGGGAAGAAAGAAGAATTTTTTTTATTTGTTAGAAAGGCAGCTACTGAAAAATCATTTCTTCTCCTCCCCAGCAGGAAGCAAACCCCATACTCCAGGTAATTTGATAAATATGGGAACAGAGAGGGACCCTACATTTCAGTCACCTGTGTAATTCTGACATTCCAAAAGCCCAGAGCCTTAGAATTCCAGAAAGCCAGAGCTCATCAGTCTTACAAAGATCATATGGTGTCCAGTTGCCTCCCCTACACAGTGAAGTCTTAGTGAGAGGTGAAGCCAGCTGGACTTCCTGGGTCCAGTGAGGGCTTGGAGAACTTTTCTGTCTTACAAGAGGTTCGTAAAATGCACCCATCAGTGGTCGGTAAGAACGCACCAATTCGTGCTCTGTGGCTACCTTGAGGTTTGTAAAATGGACCAATCAGCACTCTGTAAAATGGACCAATCAGCAGGACATGGGTGGAGACAAATAAGGGGATAAAAGCGGGCCACCCCCTCAGCAGCAGCAGCAACCAGCTGGGGGCCCCCTTCCATACTGTAGAAGCTTTGTTCTTTTGCTCTTCACAATAAATCTTGCTGCTGCTCACTTTTTTGGTCCATGCCACCTTTAAGAGCTGTAACACTCACCCGGAAGGTCCGTGGCTTCATTCTTGAAGTCAGTGAGACCACAAACCCACCAGAAGGAACCAACTCCAGACACATTAGGATCAAAGAGAAAAGCAGGTGCCTAAGATCATGCAGCTCACCAGAAATAGAGTGGACACATCCAAAACCCGGGAAGATCTCACAGGCCATTGTAGTCTGTGACTTTATATCTTACCATAACTTCTAATTTATTTTTTAAAATAAAAAAGTACAGAAAACTCCCACAAATCCTTGACCCAGATTCACCATTTGTTTATATTTTGCCCTATTTTATTTACCATTCTCTTTCCTACAGACACACACACACAAACACACACATGCACAGGCATGAACTATTTGGAAGTAAGTAAAAGATAGCATCCCTCAAAGCTTCAGGGTGTGTTTCCCAAAGTAAGAACATTCCCTTACACAATCACAGTACAACGATCAAAATCAGGAAGTTTAACTTTGATACAATACCACCATTTAATCCACAGTCCATATTCAAATTTCCTCCATTGTTCCAATAATTGACTATCTCCCACCCCACCTCAGAACTGGTGATGTTTTGCACTCATCACGCCTGTGCTCAGGAACCTGCTTGCCTCTGGGGGAAACATGAATAAGGTCTTTAATCCTTCTTCTTCTACCCTCCCATCCTCTGAGCGCTCTTGTCCACTGCCCTCCCCACTCCAGCATACCCAGACAAGACAGAACAGGGGGGTGCCACTACGAGGAGCACTCAAGCCTGACCTGAGAGTGCAGGAGGACCCCTGAGACTATGCCAGGTGGATAAGTGCATGGAAAGCCCAGAGGACACACTTATCAGCCCTCAGTAATGCCCACCAGCCTTCCCTGGCCTCTAGGATCAAGAGCGGTGCAGGACACTGACCAGGTCAAGGAGCTTAAATTCTATCTACTTCCAGAGACAAAATCCACTCCCATGAAAAATCCACACACCCCCAGATATATTTCAACTGTGAGGGATCCATGTCTGGGAAGGGGCAAGAAGGTACTTTCTGGAGTGCTAAAAATGTGCTGTATCTGAGGGGTGGTTACATGGAGGCACACACATGCAAACATTTAACCAGCCGTGCCTGAAAAACGTCTTCCCTTCACTCTACATATATCTCAGTAAACAACGAAAGCTGTATGTGTGTGTAGTAAACAATCCCAAGGTGGAACATGGTGCAGTGGAGAAAGGCTGTGAGCTCCAGAGGAAGGGACAGGACAGCTTCTGGTTTTTTCTACCTGCCTACAGTAGTTCCTGCCTGCCACTTGGTAGACACCAAATAAATACTGTTGAATAATCAAATAAATTAATTTGATGCTGTGACTATATTTCTTAACAAGGAAATTTGTCAATGATATCTTGCTAAGTGGAATAAACAGGCTATAGAACAGTATATAAGAATTATCTCATTTTTGTAAATATTTATGTTCATATTTTGTGTATATCTAGTCTGAAAGAACACACCAAAATCCTAATAAAAGTTCTCTTGGGTGAAAGATAAAGACAATATATTTTTATTCTTTCTTTCTTCGTTTGTACTTAAATTTTTTTCTAGCAAATTAAACTGGGTGAAAAAGCAAGTGTGTGTGTGCATGTGTGTGTGTATATATATATATATATATCAGTAAATTGCTCCAGGGCAACAAAGTAGGGTCCAGAGCTCATTGGAGCCGATTTGTGAGTCTCTAAAAGGGGATTATAGCATGTAGTGCGTCTCAAGCTTACCTGACCAGAGACCATTTGGGGAACTGCTGCTCTAAAGAGAACTGCATAAAAGGAGTTGGGTCTCTGATAATTGCATGAAACCATCACAGCAAATCACAACTACTTACATCCAAACTTCTCTTATACACAAGAAAAGCAAACCTTCTGTGTAAGTTAGTGTTATTTGGCTCTTCCACCATGCAGTTGAACTGAATTCTAGCTGGTACCGGAGCTTCGCACAGTGCTGCACACTTAGAAAGTGGTCAAGAACTGCTAACTGCTGTTGTTTGCAGCTATCTAACAGGGTGCCAGGCCCTGGAGAGGCTGTTTTCCCAAGACTTCCCCTGAGATGGGATTCCTGAGGCGGTTACTGAGCACAAGCCAACGCCTCCTCTGCTCCCTAAGCTCCAGTAGAACAAGTTAGAGATAGAGTCATGCTCTGGGGCTGGAAGCTTAAAAACCTGGACTATATCCCAGGCAGGGCATGTCAGAACCCAAATGCATGTGGACTTGATAGAGCCTGGAGAGTGGCTGAAATCACAGCTGCTCAACTTACATGCAGAAGGCTCCTACCAAGGGAAGAACACTACACATTCTGAGAGGCAGAAGGAAACTGCAAAGGTAACCACTCCAATCTCCAACTTAATGTCTATTCTCTCCATGGCTTCCCCTCTAAGTGGCCCTCCAGCTCTACTGAGAACCTACAGGGTTGGACGCTCACCACTCCCCCAGACAGCCTGTTCTGTCTTCAGAACAAAAAGCTCTAGAGAAAGCTTTTTCTTTACGTTGAACTATGACTTCCACCCTTTGACCTTGGCTCTGCCTTCCAGGAGGACACAATGCAAATCACACCCTCAAAAATTTTTCATGAGATTTTTCTCCTTAATCAGAATAATCATAATGATAGCTACCATTAATGTGGTCTTTACTGTGTGCTAGACACCATGTTAAACACTTTACATGCCTGATCTCATTTAATTTTCTCAACGATCCCATGACGTAGTGTTTACAATTGGCCCCATTTTACAGATGAAGAGTCTGAGTCTTAGGTGAGATGAGGAACCTTACCCAAGATTGCTCAGCTAGTAAGTAGCAGAACTGAAATACAGAAGCCAGATTTTTCATGTTCTAAACTCCTGATGAGCCAGGCATGATGGTGCGCACCTGTGGAGTCCTAGCTACTCAGAATGCTAAGGCGAGAAGCCCTTGATCCCTGGAGTTCAAGACTATAATGACCTATGACTGCGCCTGTGAAAAGCCACTGCATTCCAGCCTGGGCAACAGAGCAAGACTCTGTCTCTAAAAATAAAAATACGGTTCCTGAGCTTCACCGTTGCACTCTGCTACCTCCTGTGCACATCCACCCCACACATGCACACCCCATCAAGTCTTCTCCAGCAGTATGCACACTGACAACTCTGCAATGTTGCAATAGAAATTCTCACATGGTTCTGAAGGACCTAGAACTTTCAGGCGATTCTGCCAACTTCTCCTCTGGTTTGCACACCTCTCTCCTGCCATCAGCACCTCCTAATGCAGCCCTTGGTTTCAGCTCCTTACATTGCTCTTGGAATATTGCCACTGCAGGGCATATGGGCTGTTTTCATTTGTCCAGCAAGCCTTCTCCTCCTCATTCCAAGTAATTCTGAGGGACCCATCAATCACATTGTCTCCACCCAAACCGCCACCACAGGCATGTAACCTGGGCTAGGCTGGCTCTCTTCCTCCCATTTTGGCACCAGTGATCCGTACCACAAGAGACAGTTCCTTGAACCAGCTTGACAGTTCTTTCTCTGGGAATCCTGTGGGGAGTTTGAGAGAAAGAAACGTCCTCTACCCCCATGGACTACTAGATTAGTAAATGAGAAGATGTAAACCTGGAGGGGTAAGGCCCTTACATTAGTTTCCTATGGCTGCAGTGTTGAGTTACCACAAATTCGGTGGACTTAAACAACATAAATATGTTATCTTATAGTTCTGGAGGAAGAAGTCCTAAAAAAAGAAGAAAAGGAGTTGGCAGGGTTATGTTCCTTCTGGGAGCTCTAGGGGAGAATCTGTTTTCTTGACTTTTTTTTTTTCAGCTTCTAGGCTCCCTACAGTCTTCAACTCATGGCTTCTGTCCCCACTCCATCTTCAAAGCTCTCTCTCCCTCTCTCTTTCTCACCTGTTTCCTTTTTCTTTTTCTTTTCTTTTTTTTTTTTTTTTTTTTGAGATGGAGTTTCGCCATTGTTGTCCAGGCTGGAGTGCCGTGGCATGATCTTTGCTCACTGCAACCTCTGCCTCCTGGGTTCAAGCGATTCTCTTGCCTCAATCTCCCTAGTAACTGGGATTTCAGGCACCTTCCACCACGCCTGGCTAATTTTTCATATTTTTAGTAGAGATAGGGCTTTGCCATGTTGGCCAGGCTGATCTCAAACTCCTGACCTCACGTGATCTGCCCGCCTGGGCCTCCCAAAGTGCTGGGATTACAAGTGTGAGCCACCTTGCCTAGCTCTCACATCTGCTTCTATCATCACATCTCCTTCTACTCTGGCCCTCTGCCTCCCTCTTATAAGCACCCTGGTGATTACATTGGGCCCACCCATAGATAATTTTATCATCTCATTTCATCCTTAACTTGGTCACATATGCAGAATCACTTTTGTCTTGTAAAGTAACATATTCACAGGTTGGGGATTAGGACATGAACACCTTTGGGGGCCATTATTCAGTTCATCACACTCATCCATGTGGAGGAGCTCAGAAGCAGCAGGAGACAGGCAAACATGTAGAGAGAACAGAGCTGAGAGATGGAAATGATAGGACCCTTGATCCAGCCATGCCTGGAGTCACAAGTTGTTGATTACATGAGCCAATGAATTCCCTTTGTGCTTAAGTTAATTTGATCTCAGTTTCTGTCACTTGCAACCCAACAAATTCTGACTACTGCACATGCTTACTGGTCATGACTGTCTTAGCCAGACTTGGCTCTTCAAGCGCAGGTTCTCTAAGTTATTGCCACGATGAGTCCGTTTCAAAAACTCCAAATGGACACCTATAGCACAACAAACACACAGCTATGTTTGAGGAACAACAGATATGAGTAGAAAAATTGGGATTAACCTGGAACTCAAGTAGTCTAGGTAAGGATGGTACAAAGAGCAGAGTACTGGGGGAAAGGACACTTGGGTTTAATGTGAGCCCTTGTGGGAGAGATCCCTGGAAATTCCATAGATGCCTTGGTTTTCCCCATCTTCATCCACACAAAGGATTGCTTGGTTGAACACTAAGGTTGCATCCCACTCTAACCTTCTGAGAATACACTTGTTGCTCTGTGTTTCTATCACACACCAAGGCACCACACCGAAAGTTAACAAGAAGGCTGGGCTCTTGTGGTACATAACCAAGGGCAATCACCCTACCTCTTTCCTGTTTCCTTTTCCTGCAGGCTTTGGCAGCAGAACAGTGACTTTGAGAGAAAGCCAAGGATGAGAAAAGGAAATGAAGCAGCTCTCTCTTCCAGCTGTTTTAAAAAAAATACACACACACTCCTACACACATACACACAGGTAAAGCCCATCTACCATGTAGCCACTTGTACCCTTGTCTAAGTCACAATCCAGGCAAGGGAATGCTCTACATTTACTTAGTATGCTTTCCTATTTTTAGCATATTGTTTTGCAATAACAAACTACTAATTTAGGGAATTTTAACAATAATGTTTTATGGGGTTTTTTCTTTTTCTGTTTTTTTTTTTAAACATAAGATGATCAGATCTCTAAGGGCCCTTCTAGCACAATCATGTGAGCCTTCTCAGGATTGTGTGCTCAAGGGCAAGGTCAGTAGAGAACCTTGGGAATGGCCAGGAGTGGCAGGGCTAGCTCGTACCTTGACTTCAAGTGCCTTTCAGAAGGATGTGTTCTGTGGGGCAGTCATTGCACTTCCAGGTCTGCTTCTAAAGTAGCAGCAGGGCCTTGAACTTTGTCCTCTTGGAACAGTTATTTTCCCCCATTGGGTCTTAGTTTTCTCCACTGCAAAATGAAAATATTGGACCAGAAATTAATTAATAAGAGCCCTTCCAGGAGACGTGAGAGAGGTTCTGGAGAGCTAGTTATGTTCTGTTTCTTAAACTGGGTGTAGGTTACACTGATGTGCTCAATTTTTGAAAATTCGTTGAATTATACACTTATGATTTGTACATTTTTCTATATGTATGTTTTTCTTCAATTAAAAAGTTTACATTAACTATTTTTTTTAAAAAAGATAGGAGGCCTACTTGTGTTTCTGAATTAGAAGAATAAAAAAGATTGGAGGGAGATGAGCAGAGATGAAACAAAATTTGATGTGAATTGATCATTGCTGGAGCTAGGAGCTGGGCATGCGGACTCCTGATGCCATCTTCTCTACCTTTGCATATGTTTGAAACTTCCCAGAGTGGAAGTTTGAAATAAGAGCTCTTCTAGCTCTAAAATACTGTCATTTGAGGGGCTCCCACTGTTATGCAAGAATGCAGAAGAAAGGACAAAGGAAAATCACAGCTTCCCTCACCCCAGATTCGAGTGTCTTGTAAAAGAGAAGGAAATGGACCCAATGTAGTCAAAAAAGAGTTATTAAAACAGAAATAAGAAGTATTGTGACTGGATGTGGTGGCTCATGCCTGTAATCCCAGCACTTTGGGAGGCCAAGGCAGGCAGATCACTTGAGGTCAGGAGTTCGAGACCAGTCTGGCCAACATGGTGAAACCCCGTCTCTACTAAAAATACAAAAAATTAGTCGGGTGTGGTGGTGCATGCCTGTAATCCCAGCTACTCAGGAGGCTGAGACAGGAGAATTGCTTGAACCTGGGAGGTGGAGTTTGCAGTGAGCAGATATCAGGCCACTGCACTATAGCCTGGTCAACAGAGTGAGAATCTGTCTCAGAAAAAAAAAAAGGATTGTGCCTCTTGAACATGGTTTTTTTGTTCGTTTGTTTGTTTTTGTCCTGATTTCAGATCTCATTCGATGTATTTGTGTCTGACAGAACAAATTAACTGTATTAGTTCATTCTCACACTGCTATAAAGACATACCTGAGATGGGGTAATTTATAAAGAAAAAAGATTTAATTGGCTCACAGTTCTGTGCTTCTGTTTCTGGGGAGGCCTCCGGAAACTTACAATCATGACAGAAGGCAAAGGAGAAGCAGACGCGTATTCAGATGGCCAGCAGGAGAGAGAGAGGGCAAAGGGGTAGGTGCTGCACACTTTGAAACAACCAGATCTTTATCACAAGAACAGCAAGGGGGAAGGCTGCCCCCATGATCCAATCACTTCCCACCAGGCCCCTCTTTCAACACTGGGGATTACAATTTGACATGAGATCTGGGTGGGGACACAGAGCCAAATTATATCATTAACTAAGAGTGTTTCACAATATGGCTATTTATTTGTATCTGTAAGAATGTCAGTGAGGTCTGGTGTTGATTGGTTCTCAGTTGTCACAGCCTATGCACTGTTGGCTCCTCTGCCCTGGCATGAGCTGGGGCGCTTCAGCTGGTAGCAGGAAGTAGGGGAACGGGCAAATCCCATAAGGTCCCTCTGGGGTTTGGCTTGACCTTCAAACAGTGGGTACGATGTCACCCTCACACTTACAAGAGTTGTGAAACATCACTGCAAACTGGCCAGGATTCACTTACTATTTAAATGTAATGAGCACCTACTCCATTGCCAGGCACCAGTCTAGGGGCTGGAAATACAGCAGTGCACAAACAGACAAAACTCCCTGACCTCATGGAGCTTCCACAATTTGATAATTCACATAATAGCTTTAAAGGCTTTTCCAAGCCAGACAAAGTGGTGCATGCCTGCAGTTCCAGCTACTTGGGAGGCTGAGGCAGGAGGATTGCTTGAGTCCAGGGGTTCAAGATTGTAGTATGTTATGATCATGCCTGTGAATAACTACTGAACTCTAGCCTGGGCAACATAGCAAGATTTCATCTCTTAAAAAAAAAGACTTAAAATTTTTGTAAATTGTAGTAAAATAGACATAGCATTTTTGTATATTTTACCACAATTAAAAATTTTTTTAGTTCAATAGTAGTTGTGAAACAGATGTCTAGAACTTTGTCGCTTTGCAGAACTGAAACTCTACCCATTAAGCAACTCTCTTTTGCTCCCTCTTCCTAGCTCCTAGTAACCACCATTCCACTTTCTATATCCATGAATTCAACTTCTCTAGGCACCTCATAGAAGTGGAGTCATATAGTATTTGTCTTTTTGTGACTGACTTCTTTCGCTTAGCCTAATGCCTTCAAGGTCCATCTATGAGGTAGCATGTGTCAGAATTTTCTTCCTTTTTAAGGCAGAATAATATTCCACTGTATATGTGTAACACATTTCATTTACCCATTCACCTGCCAATGGAGACAGGTTTACTTCCACATTTTGGCTATTGTAAACAGTGATCCTATGAACATGAGTGTACAAATATCTCTTTCAGATCCTGCTTTTAATTCTTTTGTGTATGTACCCAGAAGTGGAATTGCAGGATCATGTGGCAATTCCATGGTAAATTGTTTGAGGAACTGCCATGCTGTTTTTCATAGTGGCTGCATCATTTTACCTTCCTATTAACAATGCACATGGGGTCTAATTTTTTCACATCCTTGTTAATACTTGTTAACTGTCACCCAATAATAACTATCCTAATGGGTATAAAGACTATTTTTTTTAAACTACTTGTACTAGCTTAATTATAGAACAACTGGGCTAAATTAAGTTAGCTAGAAAGCTGGGAAGAACGCACAGCTCAAATTCACCATTTTACAAGTGACTAAATAAAATCTTCTGAATAAAGACCCCATCTAGGCATGCGTGGATGTGAATACAACTAAAATTTAAAAATGAATAAAGAGACTTGTTCAATATCAGGCCACAAGGGACTAATGGAGGTGGCACAGGTTTCTAAACCAGCAGCCAGCAAACTTTTCCCTAAAATACTAGATATTTACGTTCTGTTCCTAAAGCCTTTGCCCACCATAGTCTCTGTCGTAGCTTCTCAACTCTGCCATTGTAGTGTGAAAGCAGCCACAGACACTCTGTATAACCAAATGGGTGTAGCAGTATTCCAATAAAACTTTTGCAAAAATTTGCAAAAATAGACAATAGGCTGTAATTTTCTAATCCCTGTTCTAAACCAATAAACTAAAGTGCGGGACGAGCAGGTGTGTATTGTTCCCCACCTGCCCCCCACTCTGGTAATAGTACCTTGATTTCCTTTTGATGAACTGCTTGTCTTCCTAGTGCCTGTGATCTTGGTAGAATTGTCAGTCAACGTACTTTGCCAGTTCTGGTCAAGAGATGGGTCCATGACCCAGGCTGGGCCTTTCTATCTAAGGACTTTGAACCTTACAAAGGTACAAAGGGACAAGATGACTGAAGTTGATCCCACCTGTGTCTTTGGTGACTCTATTGAAGGGTTCCTCTACCTGGATCTCCAGAGTTGCCCAGCTCCTAGCCGTTTCCAAGCCTGTGTAATAATATTCCACTGTATATGTGTAACACATGTCATTTATCCATTCACCTGCCAATGGAGACAGGTTGCTTCCACACTTTGGCTATTGTAAACAGTGACCCTATGAAAATGAGTGTACAAATATCTCTTTCAGATCCTGCCTTCCTTCCAATTCTTGGAAGGAAGATCCAATTCTTTCTTCCATTTTGCAAGCAACCCCACATCCTTTTAGTAATTATTTTTTCTGCTAAATGACTTGAAGTCAATTTCTGATGCTCACAACCAGAGAATCCTGACTGATCATTCACTTTTAAGAAAAGATGTGCTATATAATTACTGGCCGGGCACGGTGGCTCAAGCCTGTAATCCCAGCACTTTGGGAGGCCGAGACAGGTGGATCATGAGGTCAGGAGATTGAGACCATCC
>NW_012122932.1:6002589-6013424 GCF_000951035.1 Colobus angolensis palliatus
GCCCAGCTAATTTTGTATTTTTAGTACAGACAGATTTCTCCATGTTGGTCAGGCTGGTCTCAACCTCCCAAACTCAGGTGATCCACCCGCCTCAACCTCCCAAAGTGCTGGGATGACAGGCATGAGCCACAGCACCCTGCCAGCTGATTTCTTAAAAAGCAAATTATCTGAAAGTTTAAGGACGTAACAGACTCATCAGTTGAGATTCCTGCGTCCATGCCTGCCAGTGTGGACATACCAAGCTGGAATGCCATTATCCTTCAATCTTTGTTCAACAAATACCTCCAGCCCTGCTGAGCTCTCCCTTGTGCAAGCACCTGATGCCCTCTGGGTCTTGGATTCTTCATCTGTAACAAGAAGGGACTTAATTTCCATCCAGCTCCGGACTTGGATCAGGGCCTCCTACTGTGTGCTCAGCACTGTGCTCAGGTATAAAAGAAGGCACCATGATCCCCCCGACTTCAAGGAGCTTGAGGATGAGTTGGGGAGACATGTCGTAAGCAGTGGTGACACAGAGTAGCCTATGTAACATTCAGGTGAGGAAAACAGCCACTGGGGCTCAGACAGGAGAAATTTGCTGTGGACCGGAAAGGACTTTAGCTGAGCCTTTAGAAGCAGATAGGCTTTGAATAAGGAGAGAGGAAGGCAAAATTACATGCACTTTGGAGGCCTATTTAGCACCCTTCAAACTAAGCTCAGGCAACAGTTCCTGGGCTTCATTTCCGTCCCTGAAGCAGCAGAGGATGAATGGAACCAACCTTGCCAACAGAACCAGGGAATATCTGGTCCCATTCTACTGGTGACATTATTTGTTGCATTGGGTTTCTTGTAGGTATTTTCAGTTGCTGACTGCAGGAACAGGGTGTGGACAGCTCTGTGTGTGTTAGCTAGAATATCAGAGTCTTGCTGAACTTGCTCATTTTCTGCCCATCCCAGCTGTCCAAGCACTAGAGGCAGCCCCCTGGGTCCACCCGACCCCACCCTTCAGGCAGGCAAGATGAAAGGACGGGGGCTCACATTGTGTGGTCTAGCCCCCCAGGAGGTGCCTCTGATGCCAAGTATTCCTGTGGCTAATGAACCCCGGCTGCAGGGGTTGTGGGCCGGGTGGCACAGGGAGGTAGGGGGTGGCCCTCTCTCTCCTCCTCAGCTTCCTAAAAGCCACCTGTTCCCAAACCCAAGCATTGCTTTCCGCTACACCCAAACCACCGCTACACCCAAACCCGTGGGACTGGTTATCCCCAGCACACACGGCTCTCTGTTGCTGCTTGTGTTTGTTAGTTGGCATTTGAACAGTTCTCTGTGGCTCAAGTTTGAGGCTGGCCTGGGGCAAAATGAGATTGGCAGAGGTTGCCATGGCTGCTGCACCTCCCTCCCACTGTCCCACCCATGAGCCCAGACCCCTAAACTTCCCTCTTTCTAACAAACACCGCCATCGCCCGAAACGCCCTTCCCCTTCAGGACCCCATTCTTTACTTTTTCAGACGGCTTATTGGAGAAACAACCTCTTCTAAGGGATGAAATGTTGCTAAAGTTCTTTTTCATAGGTGTCCTCCGTGGACAGCACACCCAGGATTCATGAAAGGATAATGGCTGGAGATTCCAGGCATGTGGCAACTTCTGAGGGACAGATGGAAGTAGATTATCTCCTCTGCTCTTACGTAAATCTTACATTTTTCTATACATTGTCACCCAAGGTACGTAAGATTTTATTTTCTTTTTCTTTTTTTTGGTCAGGATTTCCCTCTTCGCATAGGCTGGAATGCAGTGGCACCATCACAGCTCACTGCAACCTCTGTCTCCCTGGCTCAAATAATCCTCCCACCTCTGCCTCCAGAGTAGCTGGGACAATAGGCATGTGCCACCAAGCTTGGCTAATTTTTTTTTTTTTTTAGAGATGGAATCTCACTAGGTTGCCCAGGCTGGTCTCAAACTCCTAGGCTCAAGCGATCTGCCCGCCCTGGACTCCTAAAGTGCTAGGATTATAGGTGTTAAGTGCCTGGTCCTCTATTCATTTTCTGTTTGGCAGACACTGCGTGCACTGGCCTAGCAGGAGTGAGAACTGACTTCTTAATCAACTCAACGACTCATGTGCCATGTCATCTTCCCTTTTGGGAGAACCTCAGTTTTCCTGTGTGAAGGGGTTTCATTGAGTTATTGCCACTGGGCTCACAATTTATGAGGCAGTTCTCTGTTTTTAAAGAACTACCCATGAAGCTAGGAGACATGAGTTTCCTCCTGACTCACCCTCAGTTTCTCTGTTATTTGGGGTGGCTTTCATTGAGGTAGGGCACTTTACAATTTGCAGGATATCCAGACTGCCCTGACTTGATTCAGTGTCCAACAGATATTTCTGAGCATCTCTGAAGTGCCAGGCATGGTGCTGGTTCTGTGGATACAAGCATGAGTGAAGTAAGTGGTTTGGAAATAATGTGCTAGGGAAACGAACAATGTATTCAAAAGGTGCACAATGGCCTGGGGCGGTGGCTCAGGCCTGTAATCCCAGCACTTTGGGAGGCCAAAGTGGACGGATCACTTGAGGTCAGGAGTTTGAGACCAGCTTGGCCAACATGTTGAAATCCTGTCTCTACTAAAAATACAAAAATTAGCTGGGCGTGGTGGGGGGGTGCCTGTAATCCCAGCTACTCGAGTAGCTGAGGTAGGAGAATGACTTAAACCTGGAAGGCAGTGGTTGCAGTGAGTCGAGATGGCATCACTGCGCTCCAGCCTGGACCACCACATGAATGAAACTCCGTCTCAAAAAAACAAAAAAGAGAAAAGGGAAGTGCACAAGTTCCTTGCAGATGGAACTTAAACTGTGAGGTGGGAATGAATAGAAAGAGCCCAGGGAGGAAGGTAAGATGAGGATTACCACTGCCATTTTACAGAGAAACCTTGGAGACACCGACTGACCATTCTAGACTGAATGGTTAGAGGCTCCCTCCCTGAGAAAGTGGTGTTTTAGGAGAACACTTCCTAACAAGAAGAAGCCAGCCTTGGGAAGAGCTAAAGGTAGCTTGTGCAAAGGCCCTGAGGCAGGAACCAGCTAGGCCACTGGGTACATTTGAAGACCAGAAATAAGGTCAATGTGTCGGGAACTTAGTTACTGCAGGATATGAGATTGGAGAGAAAAATAGGGTTGAATCTTTAGGGATTTTGTTGAGTGTAACAAAAAGTCATTGGTGGTTTTTGTTTTGGTTTTGTTAATTTTACATTTTAAAATGATCATGCTAGCTGCTGTAGCATTATCACCAGCACCACTTTGTACCTCTTTTTTTTTTTTTTTTTAGGTGGAGTTTTTCTCTTTCACCCAGGCTCGTGGGAAGTGGTGTGATCTCAGCTCACTGCAACCTCTGCCCCCAGGTTCAAGCAATTCTCCTGCCTCAGGCTCCCAAGTAGCTAGGATTACAAGCATGTGCCACCACGCCCAGCTAATTTTTGTATTTTCAGTAGAGACAGGGTTTCTCCATGTTGACTGGTCTCAAACTCCTGACCTCAGGTGATCCGCCTGCCTCAGCCTCCCAAAGTGCTGGGATTACAGGTGTGAGCCACCTGGCCCTGGCCCACTTTGTGCCTCTTTGGTGCACTGTTCACTTTGTAATCAATGTGAATGAAGACCTCCAGAGCTGTGCAAGGTGGAGCAGTCCCTATAGTTCTTCCCAAGCCCTGTGTGCTTTCAGGATCTGAGAATCCAGTGTTAAGAGACTTTGGGGTGGAAAGAGTCTTCCCTAGGGGCTTTGATGATGTTAATCCTAAATCATCTTGGAAAAGCCCAAGGGGAGCGCTGGCCCCTCCAGGGTGTTTTTATTGATCTCTGTAAACACTCCCTTCTCCCAAGCTCTTTCATTCGAGAGGCCAAGCCAAGTGGAGGCAGACGCTCGCTCACTCTCTCCTCCCTTCAAGCTGACACTCTGTAAGCCTTTAAGCAGCTTGTAACTCCATCATCTCAGCGCCCCTTGGAAGCAAGCAGCATCAGATTAAGCAAATCTGGGATCCAGGCGCTGAGGAATTTGGGGCCTCTCAGGTTTCTTGGCAGGGGTAACAAGTACCTGCAGAGACTCTTCTTCAGAACAAGTGAAACTAATCCCTTCCAGGGGCAGAAAAAGGCATGCTTTTGGCAAAAGACTTCATAAAATGTTATCTCAACATCTTCTGAAGTTGGAGCCTTAGGAGGGAAGGCAGTTGCTAAACCAGGTGGGAAAACAGATGGGGTGGGAAGCAAAGACTTAGGTGGGTTCCCACATCGGTTCGGATCCAGGGTTGCCTCCAGAACCAGGTTTCTTGGCCTGAGGAGGGTGGCCTTATGCCTTTTCCACTCTCCTAGGACTAGACAGGGAGAAAGAAGAATGTGGAAGGGAAGGAAGGGGAGAAGAGAAGAAATGAGCTACTTCAGTTCATGGCCCCAATTCTACTCCTCAAGCTGGAAAACTTAGAGGAAAGAGTTGCAGATGTAAAGTTACAGATGCAAGGAAGCTTCAGTATCATCCAATCTAACCCTCTTATTTCTTATTTATTTATTTATTTATTAAGACAGGGTTTCACTCTGTTGCCCAAGCTGGACTGCAGTGGCACAATCTTGGCTCACTGCAGCCTCCTCCTGTGAGGCTCAAGAAATTCTCCCAGCTCAGCCTCCCACACAGCTGGGACTTCAGGTGCACGCCACCATGCTCAGTTAATTTTTTTAAATTTTTTGTAGAGACCGCGTCTTACTATGTTGCTCAGGTTGGTCTCAAACTCCTGGGCTCAAGCAATATCCTCCCACCTCAGCCTCCCAAAGTTCTGGAATAACAGACCTGAGCCACTGCACCCAGCGAAGCCTCTTATTTCATGGATGAAAAGACCAAGGCGCCGAGGATGAGTACTTTCCAGTGCTGACCAGGAGACGAGATGGCCTTCTCCTGTGCCAGAGGAAGTTAAAAGTGACGCATTTTGAAGGAAATTTTGGCAATATTTGTCAATGTTTTAGACACGCATACATTATTTGGCCTAGCAATTCCACTTCTGGAACTTTATCCCACAGAAATCCTTGTACATGTGTACAGAGATGTATGTACCAGGTTGTCCTCTGTGGTGTGCTTTGTCAGTGCAAGACACCTCAAGAGACAGCACAGGGTGTGCTTATCAGTAAGTGCAGCATTAAACTGCTACATTGGTATTACAAGATACCACGCAGCCACTGGAAGGAAGGAGAAAATATATCTCATTACTATGGAAAAATTATGAGTGACATTGATTGATTGATTGAGATGGAGTCTCGCTCTATCGCCCAGGCTGGAGTGCAGTGCCGTGATCTTGGCTCACTGCAACCTCTGCCTCCCAGGTTCAAGTGATTCTCTTGCCTCAGCCTCCCAAAGTGGTTGGGATTACAGGTGCCTGCCACCAGGCCCAGCTAATTTTTGTATTTGTGTGTGTGTGTGTGAGATGGAGTTTTGCTCTTGTTGCCCAGGCTGGAGTGCAATGGCACCATCTCAGCTCACTGCAATCTCCCCCTCCCTGGTTCAAGCAATTCTTCTGCCTCAACCTCCCGAGTAGCTGGGATTACAGGCACCTGCCACCATGCTCAGCTAATTTTTTGTATTTTTAGTAGAGACGGGGTTTCACCATGTTGGCCAGGCTGGTCTCCAACTCCTGGCCTCATGATCCGCCCACCTAGGCCTCCCAACATGCTAGGATTACATGTGTGAGCCACCATGCCCGGCCAATGAGTGATATTTAAAATTAAAAACAAAGCATGGCTGGGCAAGGTAGCTCACTCCTGTAATCCCAGGATTTTGTGGGGCCAAGGTGGGTGGATTGTTTGAGCCTAGGAGTTCAAGACCAGAGCGGGCAACACAGTGAGATCCCATCTCTACAAAAAAAAAAAAAAAAAAAAAAAAAAAACTAGTTGGGCATGGCACACACCTGTAGTCTTAGCTACTTAGGAGGCTGAGCTATGAGGATCACCTGAGCCCAGGAAGTCGAGGATTCAGTAAGCCCATGTTTGTACCACTGCACTCCAGCCTGGGTGAAAGCGTGAGACCATGTCTCAAAAAAACAAAACAAACAAATAAATAAAAGCACATAAAATGTATTGTGTTATCCCACTGATGCAACAAAAGGTATATGTATACGCTTATGCATTATTTTATTTTTATAGTTTAATATATATTTTTCCAGAAAGAGATGCAAGAAATATTCATAGTTAATTTACTTCATTTTACACCCGTATGCAGTTTGAAGTTTTTGTTTGGTAGATTTTTATCACATGTGTATTACTTTCATTGCAAAAAGAAAATTGAGATGGAAGTTGCTTGGCTGGGATCGTGTAGTCATCCAATTACTTTGGGACTGGAACCAGACCAGGTCTCCTGACTTGTCTCTTTTGACTTTTGCACACTGCCTTCTCTTCTAAGCTCAACGGCCAGACTCAGGGCAGGGAGGGCTCTGCCTCTTGTTCGTCTGTCCAGTGGCTGAGAACTGGGGGTATGAAACTGTCAGTGCACAGGGATGATGACATTTTAGGTTTTTGGGCTTCTGCCTATTGGATTTCTTTTCTGGCTGTGCCACTAAAAGTAGATATTGAGCAAATGACAAATTGCTTCTCTTTCCTGAGACTCAGTTTCCCCACCTGCATAGTGGTGGCGTGGGCGTGGGTGGTGAAATGAAGCTCACTCCTTCAATGTCCTGAGAATCTTTTAGCTCAGGCTGCTGCTCCTCCAGGCTGGGAAGCACGCGGCGCAGGAGTTTTCATTCCTTGAGCCAGGCTTCCCCCTGCTGGTCTCTGCCGGTAGCACTCGGTAAGCTTCCAATAAAGTGTTCTAACCGGCCGTTGGCGGGGCAGGGGCTGGAGAGCTCGACATCCTGCAGTGGATGAGACAGTTGTGCACAGTGATGAATTGTCTCACCTCCTGCATGGCTTTCCAATAAACAGATGACCTGAGCTTGGAACTAACTCCCCTTTAGAAACATTAACAAAGTGGTTTGGGTTTGTGCCGTTTTGTGTTGTTTTGCTGTGCAACAGAGATGGTCTCTCTTGCCCAGGCTGGAGTGCAGCAGTGGCATGATAATAGCTCACAGCAGCCTCCATCTCCTGGGCCCAAGAGATCCACCCACCTCAGCCTCCCATGCACCTGGGACTACAGGCCGGCGCCACCACACCTGGCTTGTTTTTGTTGTTGTTTTGCATTTAAGATATATCGAATTGCAAAGACCCTGTAAATCAAAGGATGCTTGAACTTAGCTTGGTCCAGAGCCAAGAGTTGTTCACCATCTCACAAAATCATGTCACCAGTTCCACTTGTGTGGGAATCACCTTTTCAACCCCCTTGTGTCCATCTGCATTTGTAGCCATAACTCTTTGCAAATATGTAACCAAGGAGCTCTGAGACTACCTTTAAGAGATGGAGAACTAAATATTACTAAATTAGCACAAAGATATATGAAATACAGACATTTTATTTCATTTATAAAGGCTGTTTAAGATATATATTATTGCCATGTTTTATGTTTTTAAATTTTTGGTAGCACAATAATAAGAAAGCTATATTGTGAAAAATTATGTTCTTAACTTATTTATGTATCTTTTGGTTGCCTGGTTTTTTTCTGCCTGACTGATGCTGTCCCCAGATATCTACCACATAAATTTGCTATGCCCCTTATAGTGTAATTTTTCTTTTTCTTTTTCCTCAATCATCTTGTGGTCCCCATCACCTCCTAAAAGATATGGTGTCCAAGTCTTTTTAAGAATCAGAGGCCAAGTGTATCTTGGACATGTGGGGAGTTGCTATGGGCCTCCACAACAGTATGAGTGGCTGCATGTCCTCAAGTGTCACTAAAGCTCAAGATTTTGACCCTACACTTATACACAAGGCCCAACTCGTTTGCAAGACTCACACCTCTCCTCATCTTCTCTTATTCCACACTTTGCAATTTCTTTTGGTGTGCCATTCCCTTCTCAGTTAAACTTATTATCCTTCCTCTGTTAGTATACATGAATAAGTCATTCTGTTCTTTAATCCATACCTCTGTTCTTTTTTTCTCTGTACTTCCTAGATGGGAATGACTTCTGCTCTATCTATTCTCTTAAATCTAAACTTTATTCTTCTAAGTAGGCATACACATCTGACAGTTCCATTATATCTTCTAAAGAGAGCATGCCTCAACATTTACGTACTGAAAAGTTTTGTTTTATCTTTATTTATTTATTTATTTTTATTTTTGGACAGAGTCTTGCTCTGTCACCCAGGCTGGAGTGCAGTGGCACAATTGTGGCTCACTGCAACCTCTGCCTCCTGGTTTCAAGCAATTCTCCTCCCTCAGCATCCTGAGTAGCTGGGATTACAGGCCCCTGCCGTCACGCCCGGCTAATTTTTTTTATTTTTAGTAGAAATGAGGTTTCCCATGTTGGCCAGGTTTGTCTCGAACCCCTGACCTCGGGTGATCCACCTGCCTCAGCCTCCCAAAGTTCTGGGATCACAGGTGTGAGCCACCGCGCCCAGCCAAAGTTATGTTTTATGATAACTACTTGCATTTCTCCTTTTATTTTACAGTTAAGGTGTCATATTGATTTGTTAAATTTAACTTATCCTGTCTATGAATTTTATTGCAGAGTAGTAGGAAATATTTGTATTCATTTAAAGTGGAAAGACAATCTGCATGTCTAGAGGAGATATTTGCAACATTTACAACTGGCAAAGGTTTATTACCAAGAATATATAAAGAAGTCTTGCAAATCAACAAGAAAGAAGAATAAAGCAGAAAGAAATGGACAAACGAAAAGGCATTTTATAAAAGAAGAAATGCGCATGGCCAGCAAACATATGGAGATGTTCAGCCTCATGTGAAATGTAAATCAAGACCCAATAAGATAAGCTTTTATGTCCACTAAAATGGCAAAATTTTAATAGCTAGACAATCCAAGTATTGCAAAACATATGGATCCATGGGATCTCTTACAAATTGCTTACAAGGGTATACATTAGGACACTCACTTAGAAAAACAGTGTGGCATTATCTTGTAAAATCAAACACTCACATAGCTGCTGTGCACGTCCTTGGTCTGTTTGCCCTCAGACCCACTCTTTGCTATGCCCTTATGTGCTCAGTTTTCCAGCAGGATCTTGGCAGCCATGTCATCTTGCTTCCAGTTGGGCTCAGCCAATAAAAGAGAGAGAATGGAAGGTGGAAGGAAGGGAGAAGCCAAGGTGTTTCTCAACCAGCACCCTCCCCCACTCCTCTCAGGTAACATCCCCTGTGGTGGCCACAGCTCTCCCATGGGTCCAGTTCCCACAGGAAAGCCAGTCATGATTCTAACTTGTACCAGGTGACCCTGGCCCTGGGCTCTGGTGACACTAACCCTTTATTTCTCTAGTTCTAGGGAGGGGTAGTAACAGCTTCCTGCTATTATTAATTTATGGGCTGCCTCACTGCCTCCTGTGAGGCTTCTCAGCTATTGATTACCATACTACTCAGCAATAAATAGGAAAAAACTATTAATACATGCAACAACTTTGTTGGACCACAAGAGAATTTTACCAACTGAAAAAGCCAGTCTCACATGGTTACATACTGTATAATTCCACTTATATAACCTTCTAGAAATGACAAAATTATTGAGGTGAAGAACAGATTAGTGGTTGCCAAGGGTTAAAGACGGGGTGGGGTTGGAGAAGGAAATCAGTGTACCCAAAAAGGGGCAGCCAGAGGGATCTTTGTGGTGATGGGACAATTCTGTATCTTGACTGTGGTAGTGGTTATACAAATCTATATGTAATAAAGTTTTATGTGTGCATAGAACTATGTACATACTCAAACAAATGCATGTAACCCTGGTGAAATCTGAATAAGATCTGTGGATTGTGATCTGGTTTCGATACTGTATTATAGCTATCTAAGATGTTATTATTGGGAGAAAATGGGGGAAAGGTACATGTACTTTTCTGTACTATTTTTGCAACTTCTTGTGACTCTGTTAGTACTTCAAAATTAAAAGTATCTGAAAATCCGTAGAGTGGTTTCTGTTTTTTCTGATTAGACCCTGACTGCATTCCTATAACCCCACGATTCCTTCCACTCCTAGCTATATATTTACAAGATAGGCCCCAGAGAAACTCATAATGCATGTGTAGCAGTTATTCATGATAGAAGGAAACCCAACCACTCATAAATAGGAGAATAAATAAATTGTGGTACAAATGAACAAAACCTTATACAGCAGTGCAGATGAATGCAATATGCTATATACAGCAATATGGATAAGCCTGAACTCATAATGCAACGTTGAATGAAAAGGGCAGGGCTCAGGACATTACTTACAATTATTTTATCAATGTAAAGACAAAGCACTTGTTATAAAATTTAAAATTATCTAAAATGATACAACATATTGCTTAGATATATACGGGTGTATGTGTGGGTGTGTTTTTGCTTATGTTTCTGTGATATTTATTTATTTATTATTTTTTCCAAATCACTAGACAATGTGGGAATGATATTAATTTTTAAACATAAAGGAAGGATAGGCCGGGCACAGTGGCTCATACCTGTAATCCCAGCACTTTGGGAGGCCGAGGCAGCTGGATCACCTGAGGTCAGGAGTTCAAGACCCAGCCTGACCAACATGAAGAAACCCCATCTCGACTAAAAATATAAAATTAGCTGGGTGTGGTGGCACGTGCCTGTAATCCCAGCTACTTGGGAGGCTGAGGCAAGAGAATCTCTTGAACCCAGGAGGTGGACGTTGCAGTGAGCCAAGATTGTGCTATTGCACTCCAGCTTGGGCAGTAAGAGCAAAACTCCATCAAAAAAAAAAGAAAAACCATAAGGGAAGGATAAACACAAAATTCAGGAGAGTGGTCAGT
>NW_012122932.1:6013769-6047735 GCF_000951035.1 Colobus angolensis palliatus
AAAATTAGCTGGGTGTGGTGGCACGTGCCTGTAATCCCAGCTACTTGGGAGGCTGAGGCAAGAGAATCTCTTGAACCCGGGAGGTGGACGTTGCGGTGAGCCAAGATTGTGTCATTGCACTCCAGCTTGGGCAGTAAGAGCAAAACTCCATAAAAAAAAAAGAAAAACCATAAGGGAAGGATAAACACAAAATTCAGGAGAGTGGTCAGTTCACGTGGTAGACACAGAGAGAGACAGGATAGAGAATGAACACAGGTGTCGCCACTGTTCCAGTTCTCAGGTGGGGAGGCAGGCTCATGGGTGTTCAATATATTATTTGATAGATGATAGAAAGATAGATAGATAGATAGACAGACAGATAGATGGATAATGGCTAGATGATAGATTGATATATAGATGATAAATAGACGATAGATGATAGATATAGATGATAGGTAAATAGATGATTGATAGATAAATAGATAGTAGATAGATTCGTTGATCGACTGATAGATAAAAGCAAAAGAGAGTCAGGCAAAGACTGACCAAAGACAGTGAGTCTTGAATTAAGGATCACAATGAATGGTTCTATGACTTGAGGTCTATTGCATTATCTATATCTCCATTTATTATTAAAAGGAGGTATTGAGTCTAGTAACTCTGGGACCTCTGATCTAATGAGAACAGACTTCTAAGAAATCCATGTGCTCTCGGATTCAGAAAACTGATGCCCATTCTTGTGCCCCATCAGGGTTCTTCTGAAAGCTTTTCGGCTTCTCAGACTTCAGTGTCCATCTGTCCTGTTCCTAGGTTCCAGGGCTTTTTCTACTGTGGCCTTCCCAACCTCTCATTAGTTAATTCATTTTCTTAACACATCTTGCTGAGCATTTAGTATGTTTCAAGTGCTCAGACCTGGAGACACAGCAATGAGCAGAAGAGACCAGGTCTCTGTCCTCATGGAACTTACCTTTTGTACTTTGGTGGGGCAGAGTGGGAGGGGGTGAAAGGTGGTCAGGCAACAAAAGCAAATAAACAAGAAAATAATTACAGCTTGTGGTCGTTGATATGAAGGAGAGATGGGAGTGAGAGGGAGAGACAGCAAAGCCTTTCTGAGAAGGAGGCATCTGAACTGAGAAGCTGAGGGTGCAGAAAAGGCAGGACTAAAGCTGGGGAAAGAGTGCAGTTCCAGAGGGGACAGCGAGTGCAAAGGCCTGGAGGCAGGACAGACTTTGGCCTGCTTCAGGAACAGAAAGGAGGCCACTCTGCAGCAGTGTACTGACTGAGGGCATAGTGATAGCAGACTCCAGAGGTCATTCACAGGGCACCAGCTGTGACCAAGATACAACCTGAGTCTCCTGGCACTTACGTTCCTGGTTGCACAGATTGCTTGCTTCCTGGTGGTCATAATTTCCTCTACTTCTCTGAATCTCACCCACTCTTCAAGACCAGGTCATGGGAGGTCTGGGAGGACCATCTCCTCCCAGAACCTTCCTCAACTCTCCCAGCTCTTGGGAATGGGGGGCACCTAATATGTGTTTGGAAGTGGGTGACTCTCTTCACTCTCTTACCTCCAAGCCAGTATTTCTTAAAGTATGGCTTTCTGACCATCTGAATTACAATCCCCTAAAATCTACCTAAGTTTTAAAAGTATTTTTAGTGAAATATTTGAATTATAGTGAATAGAATACTGATTATTCATGTACTTAATATCTGCTTCTAAAAGCCTTACCATTTGTCCATATTTGCTTCTGTTTTATTTTCATTTATTAAGAAACAGAACACATTACAAATACATATGTGTGCTTACCAAAAGGTCCCAGTCTGGACCTACTGAATCGGAATTCCTGGAAGTAGAGCTGGGAATATGCAGTTTTGCAGATTTTATATTCCTTCCTCACTCCCCTTCCCTTACCCACAGGGATTTTTTTTTTTTTTTTTTTGAGACAGAGTTTTGTTCTTGTTGCCCAGGCTGGAGTGCAGTGGCGTGATCTTGGCTCACTACAACCTCCACCTCCTGGATTCAAAAGATTCTCCTGCCTCAGCCTCCTGAGTAGCTGGGATTACAGGCACGTGCCACCACACCCCAGCTAATGTTTTGTATTTTTAGTAGAGATGGAGTTTCACCATGTTGGCCAGGCTGGTCTCAAACTCCTGACCTCAGGTGATCCATCTGCCTTGGCCTCCCAAAATTCAGGGATTACAGGCATGAGCCACCGCGCCTGCCCAGTGGTTTTTAGACATAGTGAATATTGACAATTACTGATATGTGCCATTTTCAATGTATCCCATCCAAGTAGTTCTTCCTTATAGCTCATCCAAGGGGTCTTTGCTATGCATGAGAATCCCCTGGGGAATTTTCTAAAAATACAGATGTCCAGGCCCCTCCCTAACCTAGTAAACCAGACTGGGCAGGGATGTTAAGAATCTCCATAATGAAAACCTTGCTGGTGGGTTTTTAATGGTAGCAGAGACTGGGGCAGAGGAGGACCCGCCTCCTGTCTGAAACACTCCTGGTGATCATCAAAGTGAGGATTCAGATGTCCTTCCATTTGCTGTCTCCCAGAAGGATTCAACAAGCCTTTCCTATGCCCCTGCTGAGTACTGGGCAGAGCTGCAACCAAAAGACAGTGGTCAGGCATGATGGAGAAGCCCTGACCTATGTCCAGGATGCAGTCCGAGCTCAGACATTAACTCAGTAGGTGGACTTGGAGGTACGGTTGGCAGATCTAGCAAAGAAATAGAATGCCTGCTTAAATTCAAATTTCAGATTTCCAACAAATAATTTTTTAGTAGAAGTATGTCCTAAGTGTTGCATGGGACATATGTGTACTAAAAAATGATTTGTTGTTTATTTGAAATACAAATTTAACTAGGAGTCTTTTGTTTTATCTGGCAATCCTACTTGAGGGAGTATCTTCCGCGTCTCTGAACCTCTGAACCTGTTTCCCCATCTGGGAAATGAGAGGGTTGGACTAGATGTCCTCTGTGGGTTCTGATAGTTTGGATGTTAAGACGCATTGCACAGGCCTAGGAGCTTTTCTTCTCAGCCCCAGCAGGGGGCGCCCTAACCCTCCTCAGCCGCCTCACCAGCTAATGGCTCAGCCAGGAGGCAACCGGGTCCTCCTGGCTCTGGGGGACCACCTGGAAACCAGGTTGTAAGAGCTGGGAGAGTCCAGGTTTGTCCATCCCTAGGACAGCCTATTCAGAAGGAGAGAAGGGAAGATCAGAGTCTCTGAAGATAGGACCATCTCACCCAGCGCCCCGTCTGCCAATATTTAGAAGAGAAGACTGAACCCCAAGAGGGGTAGGCACTTGTCCAGGTTCACACATCTGTCCTGAAAATTAGATTCCTATCACCCCGTCCAGGACTCCTTTGCATCCCTAGAGTACCTTTGTTTTTCTGTTTCCAGTTGGAAGTGTTTAACCCTTGCAGTCCTGTAACCAAAACCAATGCAGACCCCAGCCAGCCCAGTACAGCCTAACAGGACTAAGACAGCCCTGAGTCCCTTCACAGAGGGAGTGTGGTCTGGAAGAAGGAAACATTACGACTCATGGATAAAGGATCAGTCTAGGCAGTGAGGAAAGAGCAGATCCCTCACATTTAAGTTGGGAGTGGTAGTTAACGATGATGATGATAATTATTATGGTGACTATAATGATTATTTATTGGCTTTTTCTATGCTAGGACACAACAACCTGTGAGGCAAGGATCATTATCATCAGGATTTTTACCGATGCGGAAGTAAGTTCAGAGTGTTGGATCACTGGACTAAATGAGGCTCCACCCAGTTCAGCAGCAGGAGTGGGAGGGAGGGCTGCTTCTATTCTCTGACCCCTTTGACTTGGGTGCCTCCAATTTCATCAAGAGCCTGGCTAACTCCTCCTCAATGAATGGTACAAGGGGCCAGGATTATCTCCAAAGGACCCACACCCTCCCACGAAGAGTCAGTGCCTGAAGGAAGGGAGGCTCACCACTTCAGTTTAGGAGATGATTTTAGGAGAGTTATGAACTTGGCATTAACATTGAGTTAATTACAGTTCAATTCTCCTTTGGTCTTTCTATCAAGGAGAACGTCTCTAAGATTTCTTCTTTTAACAAGAAACAGAGCATTATTTAAGAAGCATGAGGCACATTTATAACTGCATAGCATTGTTTTTTCATTATATGTGTATTTTTTACCATATTTATCTTTAAGGTTTATCTCTTTGGTAAATGATACTAATTTTTCATCTAAGGTAATACAATTTATTTTAGATATTAAAATTTTTGTTTTTTAAAAAAATTGATTTGAAGTGGGGAGAAGGACAGATAGAAGGAAGTTATAGAAGCTCTGCCCTTAAGGGTTCTGGATTCTGAGGGTCCCTGTTAACTCAGCTGATTAATTTTGCTGAAGCCAGCAGGGCATGCAGCCTTACCCTGTCCTCCCAGGGCCCTGAGCTGATTCATACAGCACGGCTCTTTGATGCTGACGTTTTTTTGAAAACTGTGGCGCTCCCTATAGGGAAACATCCAGATATGAGGGAGGAAGCTCTGGGTTCCAGTTTTCCCCCTTTCTCAGTGCCTCATCACGTGACCAAGTCACCCAAGCTCCCTGAATGTCAGTAAGTTGTTGGCAGAGCTACTGTGATAGTAACGTGTATTCCATGTATGATCTATCCCGGGCTGACCAAAAGGACAGACTGCATCATTCAGTTCATAGGGCAAATGTTACATCTCCCACCTACCTGAAGGAGCAGTCGGACCAAGTCATTTTCCATTTATTTCCTTTACAGCACATGTTTTTATCAGAAACTGTATTGCAAGCTTATGTATGGTCTGCCTGCTAGAATGTTAGAAAGCTCCAGGGGAGCAAGGATCATGCACGCTGCCTACTCATAAGACCCCCTAACACATTGCAGGTACCTGATGAATGTTGCCAAATGACTGAATGAGCCAATGCTGAAATTTACTTTAATCCATCTCTCCACAGATTTCTAGAGATTATGAGACTAGTGCTGGGCTTACATTCCTTAAATGGCTAGGACCAAATGGACAAATCTCTCCTACTGCTCTCCCTCCCATTGTGTAGAAGAGAATACCAGAATACAGTTTGATTTTTTAGGAGCTTTTATTATTTTAGCAATCTTAACATAACTTAAGAGAGGGGAAATGACATCTGGAGATCTAGGTATGTGGCCCATTGCAATTGAGCACATTTTCTGGGTCTGTTTCTCTAAGGGGAGTCTCAAAACACCAGCTCAAAATATGACACATATGACACAAAATATGAACATGCATGAGCTTTGAAAAGTGCTCTGTAGTCTTAATGATGATCTAGAAGAGCACTGTCCAATAGAACTTTCTGTGATGATGAAAATATTCTACATCTAACCTGCTCAATAGGGTAACCACTGATCATGCACGGCTCTCAAGCACTTGAAATGTTGCTGGTGTGATTGGGGAGCTGCATTTTGAATGTTAATTAATTTAAATTTAAATCTTAAAAAGTTATACGTGGGTAGTGGCTGCCGTACGGAACAGTACAGCACTAGAATAATGCTGTGTCCTCCTGTTACACACACTCATGGTCTCTCCTACTCTCCCTTTATTGCGCCTGTGACATCTTGCAATTTATATTTGGTTGTGTCATTATTTAATGTATTCCTCTGGACTCTAAGCTCCAAAAGAACAAATGTTTTGTCTACTTTGCCATAACTGTGTCTCCGGTGCTTGGCATGGGACCTGGTACAGAGTAGGTACATCATAAATATTTTGTGAATGAATGAATGAATGAATGAATGAATAAATGAACGACTATGATTAATAAAAGAACATAGCTGCTCAGTCTGGTGCTGATAGTGGTGGTAGTGATAAAAAGGGTTAAACCACAGGTCATTAAATGAAAACAGCTAAGTTAGTGCTTACAGGAACCATACACTCCCTGTGTGTAAACATGTCGGTGTGTGTGCAGGTGTGTGTATGCAAAACATAATAATGTGTTTGCAAAGATTTGTATTTTTGTAGTCGTGTGTAGACATGTATGCTCATGTGTTTGTGTGTCAGGATAATAAGGTGACTAAGACTAAGACACATGCAAATCACCCAGGAAGGCAGTTTCTAAGTCATTACTTTTTATTTTGAAAGATTCGTGAAACTCTTCACACCATGGTGAGAGTTTGTATGATTAATAAGAAGCAGCTTTTTCATGAAATGCTTGGAGGTGAACGAGTTCTCAGCCTGTGAGATCCGACCATCCCATTAACTTTGAAGTTTCTCTTGATTAATAGAAGAAAAAAAGGGAGAATGAAGAAAAGGAGGAACATGCTAAAAACCTTATGACAGTCATCCGAATGCAGGAAAAGAACAACCAATTCACCAACTCCACTTTTTCTATTTTACAGCTTTCTACATCTCACTCTTGATTTTGGCCTTCCTGGCTGAAACAGCCTGGCAGTCCCCAGAGCCCCTGAGAAGAGCCCTGATTCTCCAAAAGACAGAGGAGGATAAGCCCTGCAGGATGCACTGACCACTTCCCAGAGAACTGACAGTCCATGCTCCCAAAAGTTTGAACCAACAGCCTAGTGTGAAAAGAAACTGCACTGAAAGGTAAAGGAGGAAATGGTGACGAACTGGGCTTATGTGAGAATGTCTATATTTTCATAACACAGCCCCAGAATCTTTCTCTCAGTGACAGCCTCAGGCAAACCACGTTCTGGTTGGTGGGTTCTGCAGAGACCTCTCCCACCACTGAGCCGCTAGTCCCAAAACCATCCTTGACAACATCGTGTGTCTGTTACTTCCCTTTGCCCACCTCCAGGCCACCTGGGGAAGCCCACAGGCAGCCAGTACCCTGAAATGAAATGAACACAAAGTCTGACTCGGTGAGTATTAGTTTCAAACAGAATACTAGAGAGAAAAGTTGAAGCTGCAATGTGTGTTTAAGGCAGAGCCCAGCAGATCCATGTCCACCCACATGCCAATAAGACAATGGGCAAAGCTACAAATGGCAAGAGAAAAATGGGACTATTAATGAGTGTGGAAAAGGCCTTAATAGTTAAGTTACAGCTAAGAATGTCATGTCTTGGGTTAGAATTTTCATTTTTAGCACCGTTAAAGTATTCACTTAAATCTATGTTAGCACCTTGTCCCCAGGCAGAACAACAAACCATCCAAACATTTTAAACATTGGGGGAAACAGGAAGGGGAGGGTTAAAGAGAGAGAATCCGGTACTGCGGAAGGAGTGGATTTAGATCACAAGATCCTTGTCGATATCCTCTGCAAAGCAAGAAAAGAGCAGGGTTAAAAATAAGGCTGTGTCGATGATGACGCACTTCCCAAGGAGTTGGTGGACTCCCACCCATCCCCAGGGACAGGGGTCTAGGTGGCCATCCAAGGTCACCCAGGAAGTCAGTGACGGAGGAACCTTGCTCTCCCTGTCTCTGGCCTTTCCCTGTCTCTTACACACGCTGCCAAGTTACACTTCCTGTTTCCTCTCTGTGTGCCTGCCAGTTCCCAAAATAGTGTTTAGCACAGGGTGAGTGCTAACGCTGGAGGAAGGGAAAGAGAGAGAGACAGTCGGATGGACAGAGAAGGATCAGGAAGATGCCCAACAAACCGGAGTCAAATAGGCAGACAGAGCAGAGACAGGCAGAGAGGACAGACAACAGACAGACCAAGAGAGCAGAGAGCGTGAGGATGACAACCCAGAACCCTGGGAGCAGTGCTTCTGCCCATGCCTCTTGCTCCTTTGTTCAGACACTCACTCTGCTTGATGCCGAAGCAGCCGGCCCACTCATCCAGGGCGATATACTTGTCATTGTCCAGGTCACAGGTCTCGAAAAAGCGGGTGGTGCAGTGCTCCATGGGGATGAGGGGAGCGCGCAGTGGGGCCAGCTCGGTGTGGGAGAGGTACCTGCAGGGAAGAAGGCAGGAGAGGGTCTGAGGCATGGAAAAGCTCCACACCCAGCCTAGGGAGGCAACCGGGGAGTTAGCCTGCCCCAGAGCGTGGAGGAAAGGATATTTAAAGCAGGACAAAAAGCCAGAATCCCAGGTCTACCCCTAGCTCTGCCACTGACTGCTCTGAGACTCAGAGAACAGCAGTGCCCCATTCGGAACCTCAGTTTCTCCTTCCAGCAAAGAGGAGGAGTTAGCCGTAATTACTAACAGCCCTTCCAGCACTACGGTTTCATGGGCTCAAAAACAAAGGTCTTTTTGGTGTTTTTGACTGTTTCCCAATTGGCTGAGAACTGGGGGCACAGAAACTTAAAATCAAAACTCAGCACTTCTGCTATGGGTAGATCAAAATCTGGCATGACACAACCCTGTATATTGTCTATGGACACACATTTATGTAACTATAAATGCCTAGTAAAGGGTCTAAAAAGACACACCAATCTGGTGACAGTGCCGCTGTCTGGGAAAGAATGTGGAAAGGGACTGGGATTGGCAGTGAGGGTTAATGGGAGCTCTAACCATCTTCATAGAGCTTTACTTGTATATCCCGTAATGTCTGAGAGGGAGGTCCTTTGGATGTCTCTCCCACTGTCCTCCCTCCCTATTCTCCCTGCTGGCCTTAGACTCCAGAGCATGTGTATAATTTTTTTCTTTGTTCCCCAGAGCCCCCAACTACTTCTCCCTAAAACACTCTCCCCGCCAAGGATCTCCAGGGAACAATGTGACTCCAGTTGTCTTCTTAACCACTAGACCTCCCGGCTCCACCCAGCTCACCAAAGAAATCACACAATGTTTGAACTGACAGGAACCTTCTCCTCCCCTTCATTGTACTGGTGGAAAACCGAGGCCCAGGGAGGGGCAGGGATGCAGGCAAGGTCACCTACAGCCCTGGGATGGGAGGAGGAAGAAGTGGGTCCCCTTGCCCAGGCTGGAGCCGTTTCCCAGATGTGCAGTCCTTGCACCCCATCTGGAAGCCTCCCTCCAGGCCCTCTGTTGCAGTGGGATCCAGTTGCTTTGCCTGAGCTCCAGATGTTCCCCTTTGACTTTTCCCCTCCCTGCCACAACGAATGACTCAGTTGGATCCCAGCCATGGCAAGAGCCTGGGAGAGAAGAGGCTGCGAGATTCCCAGAGCTCAGGAGACCCCAGCCCTCGGGATCACTGGCAGAGTTGGCGGACTCCAGGCACATGGGCTGGATAAAGAGCAAGGGGTGAAAATCCTAGAGAGGAGGTTCCCTGGGTATGTGAGCAGGGCACCCTTTCTTTCTCCTGTGTGTGATGCTCTGCTTCCACAACCCAAGGACAAAGTGAAAACTACTCTGGGAAGGTGCAGGTGTGGCTTGCTCTATCTGAGGCTGAGCAGGGGCTCTCACTTCATCATCACAAGAAAAGTTCAGAAGGTAGTGACAGGGTTATGAACAGAGTATGAGTCCATAAGGACAAGGACCATGCCAGCTCTGATTGCTGTTCAGTCCCCTGCCTAGAATAGTGCAGGGCACAAAATACACACTCAGTAAGCATTTGCTAACTGACCAGCTGCCTGCTTTTTCTGCAGTGCAGTTGCACAGTGCCTCATAACTCATTTGGACAAGGGACAAGAGTCCTCAAACTGGGGGCTTGCAAAATAGAAGGGATTTTTTGGATAGCTTCCAGCGTCAGTTGCGCCCTGTTGGGGCTGGGCCTTAAGACAGGGCTTAGACAGTACCAGGTGGCTGCACTGCCCCTGGATGTTCTGCTGAAGGACAGGGAGCATATGGCTGACCCCACCTTGTCCCCTGCCACTCCTTGGAGCCTGGTACTCCTTCCTAACTCACACTCCTTCATTATCCAGATATCCACGCCTAGTACTTGCAGGATTATGGAGCTATTTTAAGCTCCTACTGACTTGCACCTCGGCATGAGAGTGTCTTATTGGCTTCTTTCTCCCAAGTCCACATCTTTTCTCCAGACGTCTCATCCTTCTGCTCCAATCCCCAGGCAAACTGTGGATGCCGGGGCTGGGAGCAGCAAAGGCTGCTGAGAGGCTTTCTGGCCCTAGCTAGTGCACCTGCCAGCCTTCAGCCATGGCTCTGTCCACTCTAGGGTCTGGGGTCTTACCCATCAATGGGGTGCTGGTCCAGCTGGCCGAACTGCCAGTGCACAGGAAAGATGTACATGTTGTAGTTCTTCTCAAAGTCCCGGGCCAGCAGTTCCACGGGATGGTCTCCTGCCTCCAGGCGCTTCTCATTCTCATGGATCTTCTTCACCTGAGGGAGTAGAGACCGTGTGTGACAAGAGGTCCACGGAGATTGTCTGGACCAGTCGGGCCCTCCCACCCCTGCCAGAAGGCCAGAGCAGGCAGAGACTAGCTAGACCAAAGCTCACAATGAGGGGAAGGAGGTGTCATAGATGGGTACCAGCATCTCATTCACAAAAACAGAAGCCTGGGATGATCTCAAAGAATTCGCCGTATAGCTACCCACATCAAAATCACCTGGAGAAGTCCAGGCACACTGGCTCACGCCTGTAATCCCAGCACTTTGGGAGGCTGAGGCAGGCAGATCACCTGAGGTCAGGAGTTTTGAGACCAGCCTGGCCAACATAGTGAAATTCCGTCTCTACTAAAAATACAAAAATTAGCCGGGCGTGGTGGCATGCCTGTAGTCCCAGCTACTCGGGAGGCTGAGGCAGGAGAATCACTTGAACCCGGGAGGTGGAGGTTACAGTGAGCCGAGATCGCACCACTGCACTCCAGCCTTGCAACAGAGTGAGACTTCGCCTCAAAAAAATAAAATAAACATAAATCACCTAGGGAGTACTTAGAATGCAGCTTCTTAGGCCTTGCTTTTTAGAGACACTGTTTCAGTGGCCTGAGGTGGGACCAAGGAACCTGCATTTTATCAACATCCTGCGGTATGTAATATGCTCTTTAAAGTTTAAGATCCACAGCCTCCAAAGGAAAAAGGAACAGGGCTGTGTCTCTTTTGTTTAATGCTAAGTTAAGCAAAGGGAGCAGGTCTCTGGGAGGAGAAGTATGTGTCCTGGTGTTCAGGGGTGAATGCACGCTTCAGAGCAGGATGCCACCCTGCAGTTGGGGGCCCAGTTCTAGGAATGGGACTGGATCTTCGCCAGCACAGGGCCAGCAGGGCCAGAGAGACCACTTACCCGCAGCTTCTGCTTCTCAGTCAGAAGGTTGTTGTCTTCATCCCTCTCATACAGGGTGACCAGGACATTCTTGAGCCAGTCCCGCATGCGCAGGGGGAATTCGGTCAGCTCAGAGTCCAGGCAAGGGGGGATGTCTAGGTTCCAAACATAGGGGTGGTCAGCGCAGAGCCTGACTCTCCCTGCCGAGAGCCAACCAGCTGCCTGGGCCGTGCTCCCTACCCCAGGACCCCCACACACACCACCTGCATTGGTGGCCTTGGCACAGTGGCTCAACCTTTCTGGGCCACAGTTTCTTCACAGGACAAAGAGCAGAGGAGATTATGTATGGGAAGAATGCTCTAAAAATGCATTGTGCAAAGGCATGGCTGCTGCTTTCTCAGCCTGATCTCCTCAGATCAAGGAAACGGATGGCTCCTGATGGCTCCTGCACCTAACTGGGTGCTGGGCTTTGGGTGTGATTCTAGCTGAGACGGCTTATGTTGTTCATGTCAACCATTGGCAGGTGTTTGAAGCTGGGAGGCTGAGGGATCACATATCCACAGGCCCAGCTTGGCAGGGAGTGGGGAGTAGAGGAATCAGGAATGTGTAACCACCAGAATCTTCTTAGAAATGATTCCAACCTGGTCTTTGGAACTTAGAATCACAAATGCAGACCCGAAGATTTCATCCAAGTCCACACTTTTCTTTTTCTTTTCTTTTCTTTTTTTTTTTTGAGACAGCGTCTCACTCTGTTACCCAGGCTGGAGAGCAGTGGCACAATCACAGCTCACTGCAGCCTCGGCCTCCTGGGCTCAACCAATCTTCCCTCCTCAGTCTCCTGAGTAGCTGGGACTACAGGCATGTGCCACCATACTCAGCTAATTTTTTTTTTTGAGATGGAGTCCGACTCTGTTGCCCAGGTTGGAGTGCAGCGGTGCGATCTCAGCTCACTGCAAGCTCCGCCTCCCGGGTTCACGCCATTCTCCTGTCTCAGCCTCCCGAGTAGCTGGGACTACAGGTGTCCGCCATCACGCCCAGCTAATTTTTTGGAATTTTTAGTAGAGACGGGGTTTCACTGTGTTAGCCAGGATGGTCTCGATCTCCTGACCTCGTGATCTGCCCGTCTTGGCCTCCCAAAGTGCTGGGATTACAGGTGTGAGCCACCGCGCCTGACCCAAGTTCACACTTTGTACTGGACTTGTTAGAGGTCAGCATGGAGAGAAGGGACTTGCTCAAGGCCACATTGTCAGAGCCCCATCCAGCAGCCAGGGCAGTGTGGTCGCCTGGGGGCTTAGGGTCTGCTCTTCCCTCATCACTGGACCATGGAAAGTCCCCTCTGTGAGGCCACCTTCATTATTAGCTGGGGGCTGGGAGAGAACATCTGGTGATAAAAACCTTAGGAGTTGGAGTGAGTGGGCAACACGCCTCAGGGGAAGCAAAGTCACTTCGTAAAGGCTCCTTAAGACAGGCACTCTAGTCTCATTGTCCAGGGACTTCCTACCCACGCTTCTTCCCCTAACCCTGCTTCTCTACTCTGTACCTTCTCAATTGCATACCCGGGGCCCCACGAGGAGAACTTTGTTTCCCCTACGTACTTTTCTGCACCCTGTGCACCTGAGGGAGGTGAGTGGCTGTCCTCATTGCCATCGGGCCAGAATATACAAGACCCACAGTGTGGATGTTGCCTTGGAGTGGGAGCAGGTGTGGTCTTGGAGGTCTCCCATCACAGGGAGGATGCTGAACAAGGGACTTGGCCCCACTGAGTCTGTAGCTGGGATCACTAACCAAAGATCAGACCGCACCCTGGCATCCTTCCCCAGACAACGGGCTCCCAGGTTTCTGGAAGAGGATGCTTATCCTCTCTCTTCAGAGGGCAGATAGGAATGTAATGGAGTAAAAGGTGATGATATGACAGTACCGAGTAACAAGCCCAAAGCAAACTGACAGGCATAACCCTTATTTTAAAGCATTCAAATTTAGATATTTCAAACTATTTTGTAGGCCCAGGTCAAACATCATTTTTGCTTTACGGTGTTGAAGCAAGAAAAATGCAAGCTAGCCTTAGAGAAGAACTTCTTCCTCTTTAGAGAAATGAAATGCGGTTGTCTCAGATGCTAGTGAGAGACTCCAGAAACCCTCCCTGATGCTGACCTTCCATAGTCGCTCAGTCCTTCCCCAGAAAGTACCCTGACCTCAGAGGTGAGAGGAGCCGACTCATAGACGATTACCTCATTTTATAAATGGGGATGCTGAGACTCAGAAAGGGAAAGAGATTTGCCCAAGATCACCAGCATGGGGGTGGCAGAGCCAGCATCAGTGCCAGCTCAGAGCTCTCTCCCCAAGACGGGAGTCTGGAATGGCCCAAGGACACTCACATTTGCAAGGCCCGATGTAGTCCAGGTGGAGCTTGTGGCCCTTCTTGGTGCCCTCCAGGGTGCACTTGGTGGCAAAGAAGTGGCAGGAAGAGTCGAAGGTCTTGTTGTCATTGCTGCACACCTGTTGGCAAAGGACAGAGCACCCCCTCCTTCATTCCCAAAGCCCTTAGCTGATACCACTATCCTTGTCCATTTCAGAGATGGGGATAGCGAGGGTTAAGCAACGAATGTCATTAGCCCAAGGTCGTACAGTGAGTTGCGGTAGGGCTGGGACACAAATGCACTCTTTGGGTTCCCAGGTCAATGCTCAGCCCAGGCTGAGAGCCATCAATGGTCTTTGAGCAGAGGCATGACTGAGTCAGGTCTAAGACACAGGGAAAATAAAATCCTGGAAGATATTTGAAGAGAAAGTTAAAGACGGGAATGGGAGAGAAACAAGAGTGTTCAAAGAAGAGTTAACATAGCAGGCCTGGAACTGTTATCCTTAGAAAGGCCTGCTTGTAAGGTCAGCCTGTGGCTTGTGTCTGGGAACTTAGCTGGGAAACGGTTCCCTGCACTGCTGTAAATATTTCCCTAACTGATAAGAGTGGCTCACTATGCCTGGACTGTTTGTACAAACAATCTGGTTCATGCTGAACATCTGCTTTCCTTCTGGAAGAGTGAAATTCTGGTGCATGCTAGGCAAAGGGTACCTATGTGACCAGCCTCCAATTAAAACTTTGGGTGCTCTCTAATGAGCTTCCCTGAACAGAAACATCACTCACATGTGGCTGCATCTTTGTAGCTGGGGTAAGAATGCACTCTGATGACCCCTCATGGGAGTAAGTCAGTCTTCACTCAGATTCTTCCAGACTCTGCCTGTGTCTTTTTCCCTTATGATCCAGCTGTATATCCTGAATATGTCGCTGTACTAAACCTTAGCTGTGAGTACAACTGTATGCTGAGCCATTGGAGTCCTAGTCAATCTCTGAACATAGGAGTGGCCAAGCAGAGATGTTGAGGGCTGGACGAGGGCAGTGGCCGTAAGTAGCTGTGTTAGGAGGAGGGGAGCCTGTAGTTGAACATCCTGACTGTACTTACTTAGTATAGCTTATATGTCACTACAGAGGGAGAACTGATGGGCACTGGTGACTGGGCATTGGCAGTGGGGAGGGTGAGGAAGAAAATGTTAACAATGATATTAAAATGTGGAACCCAGAGGCTATGTAGTCTCTGGAGAAACTGAAGATGGAGAAGCCAGATGGAGGTTGTAGGAACAATGTTGGCCCCAGATTTGCTGCCATGAGATAGACTGCCACCAGCATGATGGTGGGCAGGAGTAGGCACTCAAAAAATATTTACTTGGACAGAGGGATGGATGGATGGATGGATGGAGGGAGGGATGGGTCCTACTGGAGAGAAGGGACATATTTGAGAAATAATTTAAAAATAAGTAGCATTTATTGGATACTTGTTATGTACCAAGCATTTTCTGACACATCTCCACAACAGTTCTATGAGATAAGGACTATTTTTATCCTCTCTTTGGACGTGAGAAAACTGAGACCCGAAAAGGTCCGGCAACTTAGCTGAAATCTCACAGCTAACAAGTGATGGAGATGAGGTTTGAAGTCAACCTTCGGTTTGGCCCCAGAACCCGTATATTTGGACCTGATTCCTTGCTGATGCTCTTATACTCTTAGCTCTAAGAGTGTGGCATAGGACTTGGAATCTGTTGGTGCTGTTAAAGTCTTACTGGTTGCTGGAAAGATCCAGTGCCAGGCAGAGCACTCTGACTCATCCCCTCTTTCCTGCTGGGACTAGGTCTAGTAAGGGGACTTCTGAGACTGGCGCTGCCCCCATAGAACCACCAAGCCAACAGTTTCCTGAGCAGACATCCTGTATTCCGAAGTGCCCAATCCCTACCCCCGCCCCTGTCTCTCAGCCCTCACCTTCTCAAACTCGCCAATGGGGGCCGGGCAGCTGGTGGGGTCCTGGCACACACACATGGGGGTATTGTTCTCATCCAGCTCGCACACCTTGCCGTGTTTGCAGTGATGGTTCTGGCAGGGGTCTGTAGGGCAGAAAAACAAGGGAATCAGCATCACCTAGACTAGCACATCTACCCCCATCCTACCTGGACAGATCTCAGGGATGACAGTTTTTGGCAGTGGTCCCCACTCTGGACTTTGGGCAGCCCTGAGTCCTGCCTGCTCTTACACTGAGCCTTGCAGTCAGCATTTAGGGGAGCAGCTGGTTCAGCTGGGGATTGGAGGTTTAGCTCGAGATAGAGGTCAGACACTTTTGAGGGGCTGGAGGCTCAGTCTGGGACCCAAAAACACTAGATGCCATATGGCCTTCCTGAAGATTGAAGCAACCATTGTGTTCCTGGGTCTCCACTGAACAACTGCAGTGAGGCATTTCTGGATTCCAGAATAGGCTTTCTAGAATGGCTTAGAAAGTCAGCTGTTGACACTGAGCCAGGGAGCGGTGAGGCCCAACAAAACAGACTTAAGCAGCTATAAACGAAAAGGGAGAAAAGCCCCAAGGTCCATGCTAGACAATAGAGCCTGGTAAACACCGGATGAGGTGGGCGTGGAGGCGGGAAGGAACATGACTCAGCAGACGTCCCTCTGTTCCAACAGAAACCGTGTGCCCAGCTAGATCGAATATCATTAACTATCCCCTCAGGATGAGAGCTTAATAATGTGGCCGTTACCTAGCGATGCTTTATTTTGGGTGTTTTAATAATCCTTTAGTGGATGCCTACTCAGCTTGTCTGTAAACCTTCTGACAGCCCTGGGAGGAGGTTCTGCTATCTTCATCAGCCCTATATGAGAGATGAGAAACTGAGGCTCCGAGATGCTAAGCAAGCTGCCATGGAGAAACCTAGGTTCAAAGCTTGGTTGGACTGCTTCCAAAGTCCATGCTCTTAACCCCTTGGGTACAAATGCCTTGCACCTAGGGCTGCAGCCAGAGCCCCTAGGTCATTTCTCTCCCAGGGCACTAACACATGGATAGCATGGTATGGTTTATGTCAGGTTGCATTTCCTCAGGACCTCATTTCCTTGGGTTGTGTGAAATAGAATGAGCTTATGAGTGTGCAAGTTCCTGATCTCTTCTCTCAGATCTATTCCTCTGTGGGGCACGGGCTGAGACAGAAGCAATGGGGGATTTTGGCGACCAGATGTGATCAGCAACCTCCGTGGGACTGGGAAACTCAGCTTTGGACTCAGGGCAAAGAGCTATGAGGGGAGAAGGCCATTTTCAGCTGGAGAACTCTCCTCCCTACCACACACATGCATGGCCTGGAAACCGATCTTGCCGGGATCCCAGGGGACTCAGTGTCACAGTTTCCCAGTCATTAAGTCAAAGCCGTGTTTCCTCCATAGCCCACTGAGGACCCCACCCTGCATTTCTGCTGGAAGGAGCCTCATGTAGGCTGTCCTCATGCCCCAGACCCAGGCAGCCAAGGGCAGCTTGGATGTGCCAAGTCACAGGGAAGGGACGTACTTTCAGCTACCACCTCCTCTTCGGTTTCCTCTGCACCGTCATCAAATTCTCCTACTTCCACCTGGACAGGATTAGCTCCCACAGATACCTGGAATTGAGAGAGAAGAATGGGTAAAATGGTCCCCGCTCCCATCCCAGACCCATAAGGGTAGCTGAAGGGTTCCAGGTCACAGAAAGCACAAATGCAGGGTTGGGAATCCAGATTTAATCTATAGGCCTGTTGTGTTTCGCAGTATGCCTGGGATTCTGTTGAGCTGCCTTAGAGGCCACCAGGGGTGTTAGGGAAAGAAAGCGTGAAAGGAAAATATATCTTGGACCCCAAAATCACTAAGCTACGGGGAAAAGTCAAGTTGGGAACTGCATAGGACAAACCCGCCTCCTATTCTATGCAGTCATCCCTCTGAGGCTCACCCGAGACAAATGCTTATCTGATTGCTTCCTCTCCCCTATTGTTTATGTAAAAATGCAAATTCACTGAGCCAGATTAAATTGTGTATTCAGGGGAAGGCTGATCAAAGACTCAAAAGAATGCAACCATTTGTCTCTTTTCTTCTTCTAACCTGGAAGCCCTTACTTCTCAAGTTGTCTTGCCTTAGCGAACTGAACCAGTGTACAACTTAGACATATTGATTGATGTCTCATGTCTCCCTAAAATGTATAGAAGCAAAACGTACTCCCGACCACCTTGGGCACATGTGTCAGAACTTCCTGGGGCTGTGTCATGGGCTCATCCTTAACCTTGGCAAAATAAACTTTCTAAATTGACTAAGACTTATGTTTACAAGAGGGTGTCAAGCCTCCACCCCTGCCAGTCACACCCAAGCATCTCCCCTTTCCTCTGTGTGTGTGTGTATGTGTGGTTTTTATTTTTTTATATTTTTTTTGAGACTGAGTCTTGCACTGTCGCCCAGGCTACAGTACAGTGGCGAGATCTTGGCTTACTGCAACCTCCGCCTCGCGGGTCCAAGCAATTCTCCTACCTCAGCCTCCTGAGTAGCTGGGATTACAGGCACACGCCACCACGCCCAGCTACTTTTTTGTATTTTTAGTAGAGATGGGGTTTCACCATGTTGGCCAGGCTGGTCTCTAACTCCTGACCTTGTGATTCGCCTGCCTCGGCCTCCCGAAGTGCTGAGATTATAGGCGTGAGCCACCGCACCCGGCCTCCTGTTTTATGTTTGGGGAAACTGTGGGTAAACATGGAAGAACAGTTGTTCTACAGCTTAAAAAACAAAAAGTTTAAGGTCCTGGCCCCCAAACGTAGGGTTCCGTTGAAGGTTTGGGAAGCATTCAGGAGTGTTTCAGGATGTGGGGGATACTTAGGGTTTGCATCTATGCTATGTGTGTACATGGAGATGAATGCCCCACTCTAGCATTGAGACCCACAGCACCCGCCCTAATTTCTCAGGGCACAGATACAGGTAGAGAGGGGCTAAGGGGCTGTAGTCACTGCCCACATACCTCGGTCACCTCTGCCACAGTTTCTTCTACCACCTCTGTCTCATCAGGCAGGGCTTCTTGCTGCTGTTGGAAAGAGAAAGTAGGGTTCAGAGGGGTCAGGAATAAGGCCAGCTGCACCTCCAAAGTGCCTGTGGCCTGAGAAACAGGCTAGGGGAGCTTGGAGAGCAGCTCACTGGAGATCCCCAAAGTTGTGTCTCACAGACTGCCATGGGTGAGGGACAGGACAAAGAAGGAGCCAGTCATGTGAGCACCGTGGAACACTCAAGCAGCTCTCATTTTATGTATTTTACATCCAAGGTGTCTACCTAAGATTTAGCTTGGAAAAGTATTTCTGCTGCTTTGATTCTTATAAAGTCTGAAAATCACTGATCCAGACCAATTCCCTCACTTTACAGTTAGGAAAATTGACATCCAGAGGGGATGACACTGTGAATTTTAACAGATATCATCTTCCTCACAGTCTGATATTATTATTATTATTATTATTATTAGGCAATGTTTCTTGCCATTTCAACTTGGAGTAGGAGAAAGCAAGAAAACACACAACTTTGAGGCCCCTAGGTGGCTGGGGCTGCTTCAAAACTTAAAGCCAACTTTGAGAAACTTTTGCCTCCATCTACCAGCCTGATCAAGATTGCCAGGGTCTGCCATCACTCCCACTTCTTAGTGAAGAGAGGATGAGGGGATCACAGGTTGAAAGAAATTGCACTTTTTGCCTGTCCTGTTTCTTTCTCCTCTCCTGGTGAAGGCTTCCAGATGGGCTGTGGATAACTACTCCTGTCCTCTGCATGCAATGCTTGGAGAAGTTATCTGTCAATCAAGGGGCCCCACCCTCCTCTGGCCAAGAAGTTGCCTCAGGACCCAAGCTCAGCCAGACTGGCTCTCATTTTTTGAATTTTTAAAAATCTTGTTGGCACATTCTCTCAAGATGTGAAAATTGCTGGAGTTGATTCATTCAGATAGCAACATCTCAGAGACTGTCCATTAGTTCTTAACTCCCAAAGCCTAGATTTGCCCTTTTCCAGTCCTCCCCAAGGCCTTTAACATAATAATCTACCTCTGTATCTTCCCCTCCTCCACCAGTTTAGTTAGATTGAACTGTTGCTTACAACCAAACAACCCTCACTGTTTCAGAAGCCAACACGTTCCTCTCTCTATAGCTTGAATCTCTTCTAACACCACCCCTACCAGGAATCCCCCACATCCCGTCTCCTGCCTGCTTGAATTCCTCATACGACAAAGAGGTCATTTCCTTCTAAAGCAATCCTAGTTCATTGCTGGGAGGCTCTGACTACTAAGAAGTTTATCTAACATTACATGGAACTCTCTCTTCTCTGAAACATCACCCAATGGTCCTCATCCCAGTTTTTCTCCTGAGCTTATTAAGAAAAACAAATCCTAAGAAAAAAAAAAAAGACAACTAACTTGAAATGGGGAAGTCCCTGTTCCCTTTCAGCATCCAGGGCTGGCAGGCTCAGAACCCCTGGAGCTAGTGGTAGGAATGAAAATAAGAAGATATGATATTTAGGTACTTACAGGGGCTGCCAAGGCCCTCCCGGCCAGGCAAAGAAGAAAGAAGATCCAGGCCCTCATGGTGCTGGGAACCCTGTGGGGAGGAGAGATTGAGAGTTCAGTGAGGGTGAGACTTCCTTATGGAGATTTCTGAATTCCTGATATGTGCAAGATAATGTTAGATGGTACAAGTTAAATGATAGTGAAAAACATGAGAGGAAGTTGGTTCCATTTAATAGTCTTTCAATTCTGCTTATATGAGAAGAAACTCTCAGTTTGGTGCTAAGATATCTTGAACACCTCCTTTATACTCATCTATCTCCTTTTTTTAACAGAGAGAACAGGCCTCCAGCTCAGAGCTTCCACAGGAAATTATATCCAGCTGGAACTGAATAAAGTTGTTGTTCTTGTTTTTTTTAAATGTGTTTGTTTTTACAGTTTCCTTCTATTTATGACAAAGGTACACAGAGTTTTCCATTTATGGTAATGATACAAAATCTGCTTTCATAATACATTTATTAAAGTTTTAAAAAAGTGATTCAACTAAGGTGATGGGCTAATTAGCTAAGTTTGGGCAATGCCAAACCAGACCATCTTCAAGGTCCCTTCAATCTCTGATATTCTAAAATTATTTTTTTCCCTAAACCCAATCTCTCCTCCTCCTCCTCTGTCGCCTCCTCCCCCTCCTTCCTACTCCCTCTGCAATGGGAGAAGTTAATAGGCAGCAAGTTCTTGCCAGTTTGAGATAATGAGATCCACATTCTAAAACAAAGAACAATAGCCTTGGAATGTAACCCATGGAAACTTGAGGGTGGCCACATTTTTCTCCATTCTACCCAGAAGGGATAGCAGTTCTTTAGTCCTGTAAGGAAACCATCCAGATGCTTCCATGTGTTGCAGAGAGGATGTGTTGAGATCTTGAAAATACCCCTGTTCTGGTAACTGTTAAGGCCTCATTCTCTAAATGGCAAGCTCTAGACTCTAATACTCTCATGACTATAAGGGATGTTGGAGCAGCATCTTCTCTGAGGATTCAAAACCAAAATACCATTCCTAACAGAGGCTCTGTGGTGGAGACACTTCATTTCTTGAGCTAACTAAATGGCTTTTCATTCTCAAGTGACTTTAGAAAGTTCTTTCTTTTACTGATCTAAATCTGCCTCCCTCAAACCTTCTGATCTGTCTACCCTGCCTCCCCTGCAGCCACAAAGAACAAACCTGCTCTCTCTACCCACAAATAGTCTTCCAGTCAGGAGCAGCAATGGCCATGTCGTCCCTCTTTTTTCTCCCAAAACCTCCCTGTCAGGCTCATCATCCCTTAATTCTTCCAAGACTTTTCAACTGACCAAATGGTGGTGGGAGGTAACCTGGCATCGTGGAGAAGAACACTCAGCTTGAAATTAAATGCCAGGGGTTCTTGTTCTACCACAGTAGTATCTTGATGTACTGGTTAAGTCTTTTGGTCTGTCTAGACCTTGGTTCCCCCACCTATCAGTTGAAAGGGGTAGAATACGTGAACTTTGAAGTGGCAGCCTCGGTCCTTAAAAGGCTCTTAAAACACCCCAAGAACATTCTGATCTTGACACATATCATCTCCTCTGGGATCATTTGGCTTCACTTGTACTATAGCATTTGGGAAGCAGAAACAGGCAGAGGAAGAGCCGACTTCGTAATGGTCCTTTCTTGGACTTAAAGAGACACAAAACCTCACCCCCTATTGCATGGAGTGAATGAAATAAAACTAACAGAAATTTAAAGGACCTGGGGGTTTGGTATTGCTTCACAATGATCCCAAGTTTCAGAGGAGTCTAGTCTTCCCTTTGGAGGCAGTCTGTGGAATGTTCCTCCCCTCACACAGTTGTTCACTTGTTCCCCAGGCTTAAGTGGAAAAATCTCCCTTCTTGCTTCCCCTTTTGGAAGACACAAGATAAATAACTCCTGCATGTGGCTTGGGACAAATGGAACAGAAAAGAAAACATCAAGGAAGGACTTTCTGAGATAGTTTGAAGTCAAAGGATCAAAGTGAAATGGCAGCTAAAACAAAACAAAAAAAAGTCACCCTGTCTGAGCTACAATGACAGGGAAGTCATGTTATTGAAGAAATAGCCCAGCTAGGACTGGAAATGTAGTAAGCTTCAGATTAGAAAGACAGGAAGACAGACATTTCCCTGAGTCTGTGTCCTGCATATGAGCAGTGTAACCATGCTTCCCTGTGACCAGGGGAAGGTTTCACTGGGCAGTTCTTCCATCTATCCTGCCTCCCCATCTTCCTGAATTCCTTTTTCAGCTGCACACTCACCCTCCCTTGCCACCCTCATCCCTGCTGTTGCAGCCAGAAAAGAAAAATAACTCTAAGTCTTACATTGCTGCTTCACAGTTTCTAAAGCACTGTCACATAACACTGTCTCCTAGAGCTTTCTGACAATGCTGGGAAGGAGGCAGACAGTCATGGAAGGGTTCTTAGTCCCGCTGTCCTAATGGGGAGTCTGAGGCTGAGAGGGAGGAAGCACTTGTCCAAAGTCATGCAACATTCAGGCCCTCTCCAAATAGGCAAGCGTTCTCGCTCATGGACTTGGGGTGAGCCTAACAGGAATTATGCTCAGACAGGTGGGAGTAGGGGAGAAATACAGAGAGACTGTTAAGAACAGAATGCAAAATCTTGGAATACTCCCTCAAAGTTTTGGAAGAAAACTGTAAAAACAAACACAAAATTTGGGTCCTGCCCAGTACCCGGTGCTACACCACCAGTCCCAGAGCGCTTTTCCCCCAGATGATGAGATGGGAGGGAAGGGAAGCGGCTGAACTATTCCAGATGCACAGCCATACTCCCTGCTTCCCACGGGATACCTCTCTGAGGCTCTCTAAACCACCACTGACCAAAGAGGCCTGCGTCCATCCTGCAAAGCTAATGGAGTATAACAGTCACCCCAGCAAGGTCAGAACACAGTGTCAAACCCCAGTATTCAGAACTCACCAGCTGTGATCCTTTGCCAATCAAACCTAGGTGTAATGTGCCTGGTGAAAATTTAAATTTCCTTCATATAAATGACCAATATTAAATGAAAACACCCTCCTTTGTATTTCTTTAGTCTGTGATGATGCATACATTTATCATTTTCAGGGTGTTTTCATAATCCAGCATCCGACTGGGGACTCAAGCCATATCTTTCTGCCCAATAGTACAGATGAGAAGACCAAGGCCTAGAGGAAAGGAGAAACCTGCCAACAGCCGATAGCAGTGAGTGAGTGGCAGGATTAGGGTGAGGACCCATGCAACCCTACCCCACCGCTGGCATGTCTCTACCTCTGCACACTATTTCCCTTGGCAGTTACCCACTCCCAGGTGGTCACCTGAATGGGGCTCAGTTGGGTCTTGGACTGGCCTGAGTTCCTGGGAAGGAAAATGCCCAGGGCCAGGGGAGGAAGAGGAGGCATATTTCCCTTGGCTTGGTGGCCATCAAATGCAGACAGTCTTAGCCCCCTCCCGGCCGCCACTCACTGCCTCCTGTTCCGTACATTGAGTCCCTTCCTTTTGCCTTTATTTGCTCTGGAGACTGCTGAAAATCCGTCCTTGGCTGCCAGCAGGACCTGAAGCTGAGGTCACTTCTCTCTCTGGAAAGACTCTGAGGATGGAAAAGTACAGCCAGCCCCCAGGTTTGTCCCTCAAAACATAAAGGGCCTCCTTGGATGCTAAAAAGCCACTGAACATTAGAATAGGGGGGATACCTCAGAATCATAGAATCATGCACTGTGGGTCTCAGAATGATAGACTCTTAGAATGTGAAGCAAAGAAACTGAGTTGCCATCTTTAAATCTTATTTGAGTGGAAAGAACTTATGGAGTAATGCAACCCAACAGGACTTCCCAAGATGATGAACACATTCTATATCTACATGGTCCACTATGATAGCTACTGGTTACGAGCGGTTATTGAATGCTTGAAATGTTGCCAGTGCAAATGAAGAACTGAGTTTTAAATTGTATTTCATTTTAACCAATTTTTTTATTTTAAAATTTTATACAAAAGGACTGAGGCCAGTCCTAAAAATCTTACTTAACCCAGACCTTGTTGAAATACTGTAATAGAGAATAGTGGAAAACATCTTTTTTGTTTTTTGGTTTTTTTTGAGACAGGGTGTCCCTCTGTCATCCAGACTGGAGTGCAGTTGGTGCAGTCTCAGCTCATTGCAAGCTCTGCCTCCCAGGCTCAAGCGATTCTCCCACTTCAACCTCCCGAGTAGCTGAGACTAGAGGCACATGTGACTACACCCAGCTAATTTTTCTATTTTTTTGATAGAGATGGGGTTTCACTATGTTGCCCAGGCTGATCTCAAACTCCTGACCTCAAGCGATCTGCCCGCCTCAGCCTCCCAAAGAGGTGGGATTATAGGCATGAGCCACCATGCCCATCTATTTTTTTTTTTTTTTGAGACGGAGTCTCACTCTGTCGCCCAGGCTGGAGTGCAGTGGCCAGATCTCAGCTCACTGCAGGCTCCGCCTCCCGGGTTTATGCCATTCTCCTGCCTCAGCCTCCTGAGTAGCTGGGACTACAGGCACCCGCCACCGTGCCCGGCTAGTTTTTTGTATTTTTTAGTAGAGACGGGGTTTCACCGTTAGCCAGGATGGTCTCGATCTCCTGACCTCGTGATCCGCCCGTCTCGGCCTCCCAAAGTGCTGGAATTACAGGCTTGAGCCACCGCGCCCGGCCCATGCCCATCTATTTTAATCAACTTAAATATAAAGTGGCTAGTGGCTACCATGGTAGACAGAGTGGTAATAAACTATGAGGCAGTACAGCATAAAGGTAAGCTCATGGGCTCTGGAGTCAGAATATATAGGTTCAAATCCTGGCTCTGCCACTTAGCAATTGTATGACCTTTAGAAATCAACTTTACCTCTTGGGGCCTGAATTTGTTCCCCAATGTGTAAAATGGAAACAACAACATACCAATCTTGAAAGGCTCATGGGTGATTTGCCCAAGAGAATCCAAATAAAGAGGTAAGCAATGTCGTCGTTGGGAAGAACATCTTAAAGTCCGAGGATCCCAGAATCTCCATCCCCCGAAAGAATTCAGTGCAAAATTCCAGTGCTTTATAAGCCCAGGGAGAAAGGGGTGTTTGGGTGGAACAAGGGCATATTGCCCCTGTTGGTCTACGTAAGTCCAGCCTCCAGAGGATACAGTGATGAAGACCAGGCCCAGGGCTGGCCTCTTACTCGGGCAGCTGATACCAGCCAAGCATCTCACTCTCACTATTTGGCTTGGAAACAAGGGCTTCAAAAACACATGTTGCTGGTAAACAAGCCCAAAGTGAGGAAAACAAGTCTAGAGGCTAATAAAGGAAGCCAGGAGCCAGGCCCTCCAGGGAGCTGGGACTCAGAAGGAGCTTGGGCTCTGCTGACGTGGGGACCGAGCCAGGCAGGCCAGAGAGGTGGCCACATGCAGCTACAATGGTGCTCCAGCTCACACCCCCGCGAACAGACATAGCAGCTCAGAAGTGGCCTCATGATGTGGAAGTCAGGAGAGCTGAGAGCAAGTCAGCATGTCTCCCAGCTCACTGTGCGAACTTAGGGGAGTCTCCTCTGCCCTCCAGAACTAACACCCCCAGCTTGTCTGTTTAAGGTCAGTGCTCAAAATTATGTAAGCCAGAAAATCCTTTATTTCAATGAAATCTTCTTCAGAGTCCGATATTTCAAACAGCTGAAATCTTTTAGCATGTGTTGAAACATATGAATGACTATTATCTATTTAATCAGTAAGTGTGAAATTAAAAAACAAGAGCAGGCTGGGTGCGGTGGCTCACGCCTGTAATCCCAGCACTTTGGGAGGCCGAGGCAGGTGGATCACCTGAGGTCAGGAGTTTGAGACTAGCCTGGCCAACATGATGAAACCCCATCTCTACTAAAAATACAAAAAAATTAGCCAGGCGTGGTGGCAGGCACCTGTAATCCCAGCTATTCGGGAGGCTGAAGCAGGAGAATCACTTGAACCCAGGAGGCGGAAGTTCCAGTGAGCCAAGATTGCGCCATTGGCCACTGTACTCTGGCCTCGGCAACAAGAGTGAAACTCCCTCTCAAAAAAATCCACAAAAAAGAAAAGCAGCTAAAAATGGAGTGGAACTGAGGACTGGGAGTCCTACACACAGGGACATTCCCTAAGATACCTTGGAACATCTGTAGTTTCTCCTAGGAACACAGTGTGGAACCCTTGGGCAAGGTGGTCCCTTAGGTTCTTTTCAGCTCTGATTTTCTGGAACAACTTAGGCAAAAGCTTTTTAGAGCATTACCTCTCTCCACTTGCCCCTTGACTCCCTGCTTCCACTTCTATTTCCTGTTGGAAGAGAAGAAGCTAAAGGAAACTTTTAACGTGTGGTAGCTAAAATTTAGGACTGGAGAGCTTCTGGGGCAGCTCAGAGATGCTCCAGAGTTTGGGGCCGGAATCAGCCTGAGATTCCATAAAGACATCTGAGATGCCACGTTTCACTGTGGCTAGCAGAGGCTGGGGTGGAGCTTCGGGCTTCCTCCTTGGCTCCCTCTAGGGGACCGCTGTTGCATCGTGGTGACCACAAATGAAAGGGGGAGAAATAACGTCAAAGTGTCCAGGCTGTTGCATCTAGAAAGGCCTCCGAGATCCCAAAGATAGCAAATATGTGGCATATGTGGCAAACATGTGGCCTCCACCTACCTCTCCTGCACATGTGGCAGACATTACTAATCAATCGCCTGACCTCTTCCCCTAAAGCCTAGAGAGGCATCAGAATCCTGAACACAGTTCTTCTGACAGCCACTACCGATGGATTAGTGATGTTGTCAGGCCACATGAAACCTCTATGTGATGTCTCTTATTGTAGAGATAGAGAAATTGAGGCTTAGAGAAGGAAAACAGGCCGGGCGCGGTGGCTCAAACCTGTAATCCCAGCACTTTGGGAGGCTGAGACGGGCGGATCACGAGGTCAGGAGATCGAGACCATCCTGGCTAAAACGGTGAAACCCCGTCTCTACTAAAAAATAAAAAAAAAAAAAAAAAAAAGAGAAGGAAAATACCTCACTGGAGGTCACATGGCAAGCTGGTGTCTGAGCCAAACTTCCAGATTGTCAAAAACATCCAGATGTTTACTTTGCTTTGCTTTTTTAATCTGATAGGTCTGAAATCCTAATGCCATGACTAACACAAGATGATCCAGGGGGATCCCCAAATGAGAGAAGTTAATACCAAGTTTCTGAAAGAAACCAGCTCTGAAAACAATTGTTGTCTATGTTCATGTTTTCCTTGCAGACAACAACCTCTTAGCTTGATGGGTGAGAGAAGAGATGATTTCCTGTCTAAGCTGCCAGCTGAGGAGAGGCTGTTTTTCTAAATAATTCTGTCAAGTCACTACTTGCTGGCCCTGGCCTTGCAGAGTCCAGCTTTCCCTGGGTTCAGGATTGGGGTTGGGAGGGAGGGAGGGAAGGAGAGAGGGAAGCATCAGGTTCTGTGCTGTAGAAACAAGGTCCTCAGGGTTGCTGAAAGCTCAAGGCCGGTTTTCTCTTCTTTCCTTTGAGACTGACTTTTGGGAGGGAGCCAGCTAGAAGCAAGGGGTCAGCCGCCTACAGGCACATCGCGCAGGGCCTTTGGGCCTAATGACAAAGCCATGTGGGCTGGAATAGGCACTGCAGGCCAGCCAAGGGGAGAGACAAAGTGCTGCTCACCACTTAGTATCTATGGGACTTGTGTGCATGACTGTGTTTCCAAACTGAACAAATGGGGATTGGGGGAAGGCAAGGTGAACATCTAAATGGTCCAAACACCTGGAAGTCTGGCTCAGACTCCAGCTTGCTATGTGACCTCCAGTGAATTATTTTCTCTTCCTGAGCCTCAGTTTTTCTCTCTCTGAGACACAGAGTGATATATGTAGGTGATACATGTAGGTTACACTTCTGTCTCATTGTCATGATCCATATTATGTTTGACTGTGCACATCCATGCATCCATGTGTGACTACAAGTTGCGGTGTGTGTTTGTACACCTGATGGCATGTCTGTATAAGTTACATAGAGCCTGACTGAGTATCTGTCTGTTTCAGCCTATAATAGGCGAGGATCAGAATTTTCACATTCATTAAGATATATTCCTGGAACTTGTCTATAAATCAGTCATCCAGGAAGAAGTATGTGAGTGAATGACTTTCTGTGTCTGCTCCTGTAATGAGGCACTTATTTTTAGCTGAGCCAGTGGGTGCCTGTTGATGAAATCAATGTTTATGCTCTTTAGCCCTATGAGTTTGTACCTGTCCCTGTTTATCTCTGCATATTTATCTACCTACCTAAATGACTTCGAAAGCCAAATATTCTACTGTTTACCTCACATCCTCAGCCCTTTCCTTTCCTTCACCATTCTTTCTTATTTATAGCTTGTTTTCAGCAAGGAAAGCTGTTCTCATGAATAGCAAACCCCAGTCACACTATTGGTTGACAAATCTCTACAGATGGATAAGGATTACAGCATGATGGTTATGTAACCTAAGATCCCCTAGCCCATCCTTTCTTGTTTTCTTTTCAACTGGGGGTGCAGTAAGGGGGTGTTAGAAATGCAGGCCAACTATTCCTTCGAATAAACGCTGTATCTGGGATTTAGGTTTACAGGACTTCAGAGTTAGAAGGGTGCCTGGGAGATCATCTAGCTTAGAACCTCTATTTAACAGATTGGGACACTGCAGCCTCAAGAGAGGAAGTGTCTTTCCCGATGTCAGGCACTGTGAGTCAGAACACACTTTTTTTTTTTTTTTTTTTTTTTTTTTTTTTTTGCATCCTTGGCCAATGCTTTTCCTACATAGAGGGTACAACAGTCTTGGGAAATACACAAGAAGGTCCCCAGATCAAAATGAAGGTAAACAATATTATGATTTTAAACGTTTTCCTGTCAGCACTTCTAGTAAAGGGAAGTTCTACATGAACCCCAAGATAATGGAGCTGCCAGGAAAAAAAAAAGAAAAAAAAAAAGCTGAGAATGATTTCACCAGGTCTTTGGATGCCATTAATCCATCAGTTCTGAAACCCTTTGCATTAAGAGGGAACGCCACAATTTGTGCTTCCCTGGGCATTATCCCATTTCTTCCACACACTATCTACCCTCTAGAGGTGGCTGCTGTTACTGTTCTTTAACTGTAGAGGGAATGGGGCCCAGAAAGAAGTATTAGTTCAAGGCCAAATGGTACCTTCAGGGCATAGCCAGAGCTAAAACCCAAGTCTTCAAACACCCTTGCAAGAGATTATCACGGCCCAAGGCTTCCCCGGAATCCTGAGAGATCACAAGGGCAGGGCCTAAAATTTGCTGCAGTCCTTGAATTTGGGGGTGGGGTACGTTCAGACTGATGTTCTTGGAGGGTTCTGAGCGTCCCCTCCCAGCCAGCAGGCAGAGACCCTGAAAAAAAGGTTACCGTGGCAACTCGCATTCCTCGGAGAGTGAGTCAGGCAGAGAAGAGCCTTCTGGTGGGTGGGACTTGGAGAAAGTTTCAAAAGTTGATTCCTTCTCCAGGCAACCCCCTTCTTCCCCTCCCTCCCCCTCTTTGCTCTAGGCTTTGTCGATGTGGCAGCTGATAGCTGTGAGTTAACTCTCTCTTTCCTCAACCACTCCCTTTTCAAAAGGCTTCACCCTCCAGCAAATACACACGTTTGTTACCAGTCCTCACTCCATCCCCACGTCATGCCCTCTAATCCATTTGAGAATATCTTAAAGCTGAAAGTTGTGAGCACCCATATTCATTCTCTCTCTCTCTCTCTCTCTCTCTCTCTCTCTCTCACACACACAGTGCATACAATTTTTAGGGGCTTACAGATGGCTTGAGGCCCATTCAAAGACCACTCCATAGACCCTGGTTAAGAAATCTTCCTTTGAATATTTTAGAGGACACAAAGCACCTCAAAGAGCCTTCAGTTTCAGCCTTCTTTCTTTACAGATGGGGAAGCTAAATCCAGGGGAAACACTTACCTAAGGTCACACATAAAACGCGTGCCTGAAGCCTGTATCCTACTTCTGCTTTGCTTCTCACTAAACCACCAGCACTTGGGGCATAGAGAAATTTAACTCTAAAGCATTACTAGCGAAAACATTTTCTCTAATGAAAAAAATGCTGTCCTTTTCTGAGGAAAATGCATGCCTCTCTGTTCCCTTTTGGGTAGACTGGGATTCCTGGAACACATAACTCAACCCAGTGCCCCCTTGCCCTTGGAGTCCTTGGAGTCCCTTTCCCTAAGGAAGTCCACATGACAGCCAGTTCGTGGAGCCAGTGGCAGTGAAGAAAGGTAGTGGGTTTGTCTGACGAAGCCCTGACACCCTGACAGGCTGGACACCAGTCTTGGGTGGAGTATGGAAGGGGACCCTGGAAATCTCTCCCTCTTCCTTTCTTCCTTTCCCCCTTCTGAGAACATCTCCCCCAGCACACTCCACCTCCCATTACACCCACGTCTTGCTTGAGGATATCTGATGTCTGGGTTCTTCAGATCTAGATAAACTAAGGGCTACTGCCTGTGTTTACCATCCCAGGGAACTCAGGACAGGAGCAACACCTAGCAGAATTGGCAGAATGGCACTGGAGTTTGTGTATGTGGGGGGACGGAAGGTGGTGTTTGGGAGTGAGGAGAATCAGAGGAAAACAGAAGGCTTCCCAGAGGTGGGGATTAATGGTGAAGCCTCCCCCTTTGCCTTTCGGAGATCAGATGATTGTTCGTGCAAAGTCCCTTTTGGAAAACAGAGCCCCTGACCAACACCCAAGTCTAGGAGGTTTCTTCTCCTGGAATAAGGAACAGGAGGACAGACGCTGGTTGCTGGCCAGGTCCCTATGGCAGCTGTGATGGGATCAGATTCCCAGGAAAGGAGGAAGCTGCCACATTTGCAAAGGGAGCAAAGAGGACAGGCAGGCAGCCTCCGAAACCAGAGAGACAGACACAGGGAGAAACAGAGAGTGAGAAATACTCCCCCGAAGACATAGTGAGATTATTTTCTGTAAACCTATAAGGGAAGACAAAGTTACACAGTGAGTCCACCTTCTGAAAAGCAACAGGCAGACAGGACCGAGGACCATGCTCTTAAGGGGAGCCGTGATGGAGCTGGGAGGAGAGGTGCATCCTCAGCACAGCTTCCCTCCCTTGCACACGAGCTGACGGCGTGAACTAGAGTGTCGGGGTTGGTGCAACTATAGAAGGGAAAGGCTGGGCGGGGGTCACACATACCTCAGTGGCAGGCAGGCAGGCAGGCGGCAGGCAGAGCGCGCTCTCCGGGCAGTCTGAAGGTCTGCAGGAATGTGGAGGGGTTTAGAGACAGGCAACAGGAAACCACTCAGAGCTCTGGGCTGGGTCTATCTCCCCTCCACCCCACGGTCCCTCCTCCTCCTGTCTCCTCCTTCCCCCGACCGCCTCCTTCTCCCACAGCCAAAGCTGTCTCTGTCTTTCATTTCTTTCCTCCTCTTTTTGCGGTGGGCTGTCTGCCTCATCTGTTCCGGGGCTGCTGCCTAAACGGACTCACAGAGTGCCAGGGCTGGACAGGCCTGGAGGGATCACCCAGAACAGCCTCTTTCTTGTTCAGAGGGCAAGTGAGGCCTGGAGAGTGCAAGGAATTACCCAATGGCCCCCAGGGGCAGAACCAGGCGCAAATGTCTTGATCTTCTAACCAGTGAGCTTTACAGGAGTACTCCCTAATATTAGGCAATGCTGAGAAGGGTGAAGCAATTCAAGGGGCTTGTATTTGCCACAAAGGCAAGGCCAGGACTTGCCACTGTACAGACAAGACAAGCTACTACTAGTGGTATCATCCTTGATGATTTGGAACTGGTCTTAAAAAAAAAAATCCCACTCAAACTCCACTTGTACCACTGATAGGCATGTAAGGGATTAGACATCTAATTGGTGGACCTGTGCCACCAATATTGAACAGATAAGGTAACTGATGATATTGATGATAATCATAGGAGTAACAATAGCCAAGGTTTACTGAGGACTTAATAATCTTCCCAGCAACCCCTTATCTTAGACATTGTAATTATGACCATTTTAATAATAAGGAAACATAGAGGCTAAGTAACTTGCCTGTGATCACCTGGCAAAAAGTGGTATGAGTGGGCTGATTCTACATTTCAACTTGGGTCACTCCTGTTGTATATGAACTGCTCAGTGAAACAGGTCTTGGCTGAATATTGATTTTGTGCCTAACACTCTGGGAGGTATGCGAATTAATACCTGGCCTTGTCCTCAAAAATTTTAGTGGTTTCTGGTTTTGTTTTGTTTTTTTGAGACAGAGTCTTACTCTGTCGCCCAGGCTGAAGTGCGGGGGCATGATCTCGGCTCACTGCAACTTCTGCCTCCCGGGTTCAAGCAATCCTCGTGCCTCAGCCTCCAGAGTAGCTGAGATTACAGGTGCACATGCCACCACACCCAGCTAATTTATTGTATTTTTAGTAGCAATGGGGTTTCATCATGTTGCCCAGGCTGGTCTCGAACTCCTGAGCTCAGGCAATCCGAATGCCTTGGCCTCCCAAAGTGCTAGGATTACAGCTGTGAGCCACTGCACCCAGCTTAGCTTTGTGGTTTCTTAAGTTGTTTTTTAATTTTTTTAGACTAGTTAAGTGCAGAACTGAGAAGGGAAAATGAGTACAACAAGGAATTCAATCTGTAACTGACTGTAAACAATCAACCAATTGAGATAACTCACTACTCAAGGAGCTTTGGATCTTGCTGAAAGGTTGTGCCTTACGCACACACCCACTTACACGAGTGATACAGACTCTAAGGCTTATCCCAGGGCTTCAGATTGGTGGATTCCTGAAAGAGGTGGACCTTGAAGCATGGGTTAGGTTTGAATACCATGGGAAGGGAGAAGGCAGAGAACACTCTCATGATACACTTCCATCCGCTGTGGCCCCTGTCTCTCTTACCATTCTCTCCTCCTACCACTGTCCTCTGTGCCCATGCTGCTCTGGTCACACCAACTTCCTTCCAGTCCCTCAACTACCCCAAAGCTTCTCCCACCCCAGGATTTTTTTTTTTTTTTTTTTTTTTGAGACAGACTCTCACTCTCTTGCCCAGTCTGGAGTGCAGCGGCGCAATCTCAACTCACTGCAATCTCCACCTCCTGGGTTCAAGTGATTCTGCTGCCTCAGCCTCTCAAGAAACTAGGATTACAGAAATGCACCACCACACCAGGCTAATTTTTGTATTTTTAGTAGAGACAGGGTTTCACCATGTTGGCCAGACTGGTCTCGAACTCCTGATCACAAGTGATCCGCCCACCTTGGCCTCTCAAAGTGTTGGGATTACAAGTGTGAGCCACCGTGCCCAGAATCTTTGCACTTGCTCATACCTCTGCCAGAAACACTCTTCCACCTGATTTTCCTGTGCCTAGTCTAATGTCACCTCCTTAGAGAGGCCCTCCCTGGCCACTCAATCTATTTGCCTCTCTCACAGGCACAGTTTGTCGCCTTACACTGTTTTATTTCCTCCCCATCACCTGTCATTCTCAGAAACCATTTGTTTCCCCCACTAGACAGAAGCTTGGTGAGAGCAGGGACTTCACATGTCTATTCACTGCTTTGTGCCAAGCATGTTGACCAGTGCCCCACACAAAGCTGGTTTGCAATATTTTATTCAATAAATAAATGAACTTCCACTTGCCCATCTGAAAAAAGAGGGGGCTGTCTTTTACTAGGGTTCCAGCCTGGAACAGTGCCCCACACCCAAGAGACCCTCAAACCACTAAAGTGGAATATAAAAGTTAGGGTGTTTGGTCCTTTTGAGAACCTGAAGGAAGCCATGAACTTTCTCTGCAGAAAAATCCACAAACACCCAAGAAGGAATCTGCTCCAGATGACCCCCAAGGGCCAGGTGCAGTAGTATGTTCCTGGAGTCCCAGCTACTCTGAGGCTGAAGCAGGAGGATTGCTTAAGGCCAGAAGCCTGAGACTAGCCTTGGTGACAGAGTAAGATGCAGTCTGTAATAATAATAATAATAATAATAATAATAATAAGGCCGGGCATGGTGGCTCACTCCTGTAATTCCAGCACTTTGGGAGGCTGAGGCAGATAGATCACCTGAGGTCAGGAGTTTGAGACTAGCCTGGCCAACATG
>NW_012122932.1:6047785-6064267 GCF_000951035.1 Colobus angolensis palliatus
TTTGGGAGGCTGAGGCAGATAGATCACCTGAGGTCAGGAGTTTGAGACCAGCCTGGCCAACATGGCAAAACCCCATCTCTACTAGAAATACAAAAGAAACTAGTTGGACATCATGGCACGTGCCTGTAATCCCAGCTACACGGGAGGCTGAGGCAGGAGAATAGCTTGAACTCAAAAGGCAGAGGTTGCAGTGAGCCGAGACGGCGCCACTGCACTCCAGCCTGGGAGACAGAGCAAGACTCTTTCTATAAATAAGTAAATAAATAAATAAATAAATATCCCCAAGGTCTCTCACCCTGGTTCAAAAGCCAAGAGCATTTGACTGCTGAATACAGGGTGCTGGTGGACTCTCCAGATATCTGTTTTGCCATCTGGACAGATGTATATTTTTATAGGATTGGTTGCTATAGCTCCCAGGCATTATAGGGACTAAAATTAGTGGAAGCTTTGTGTTTTTATTCATAAACTAAAATGATGATTCTGATGAGGATGAGCCAGTGGAAGTCTTCCCAGTTTTTGGCTTGTGTTCCCATGTGGCTTTCGGTTCAGGAATTGGAAGTCTGGTTGGGGCTGGGCTGAAGCTCTGGGACAGAGATCCCTCCTGAGGGCCACTTCCAGGTCTTTATGGGGACACCCTGAGCCAGAATCACTCCCAAAAGGAAAACTTGGTAGGTGTTATATCTACGGATAAGAGCATACGTCTGGGTGTGGTGGCTCATGCCTGTAATCCCAACACTTTGGGAGGCGGAGGTGGGTGGATCACCTGAGGTCAGGATTCGGCAACCAGCCTGACCAACATACTGTAACCCTGTCTCTACTAAAAATACAAAATTAGCCAGGAGTGGTGGCTCATGCCTGTAATCCCAGCTACTTGGGAAGCTGAGGCAGTAGAACTGCTTAAACTCAGGAGGCGGAGGTTGCAGTGAGCTGAGATCACACCATTGCACTCCAGCCTGGGCAACAAGAATGAAACTCCATCTCGAAAAGTAAAGAAATAAAATTTAAAAAAAAAAAAAAAGCACCCTGGGATAGCAGGAGCCTCTGAAGCAAGGATGACTCTGACCTAGAAAGCAAGACCACTAGGACTAAGGCTGGTCTTCCTGCTATCTGCCAAGGGCTTTATAGGAAGGGAGAGAAGCACAACCCAGCCAGGTGTGATAGACCTGGGTGTGAGTCCCCGCTCTGCTATTGAGTCACTGAGTGACTTTGGGCTCATCCCTACCCCTCTCTGAACTACACCTTTTCTTTCTTTCTTTTTAATTGTGTTAATAGAGGCAAGATCTTGCCAGGTTGCCCAGGCTGGTCTTGAACTCCTGGCCTCAAGCAATCCTCCTGCCTTGTCCTCCCAATGTGTTAGTGTTACAAGCATGAGCCACTGTAACTGACCCTACACCTTTTCATTTATAAAATAGGTTGGACAGCAGAATAGTAATAATAAGAGCCAGCATTTATTAAACACCTACTATGTGCCAAGCACCAGCTAAACTATTTGTATATATTGTCTGATTTAACCCTTATAAATCTGGAACTGTTATTATTCCCATTTTATAAATGTGGAAAATGAAGTTCATATCAATAATTTGCCCAAGTTTATGCACCAAGTATATGGTAAATCAGAGATTCAAATCCAGGTTTAAGGGACACCAGAGCCCAAGTGCTTGACTACTGCACACTACTTCCCCCTCAGTTCCTCTCCAGCTCTGACATATGTGGACTTCAGACCACACAACCCTCTCCTGAGTCAAGTATGTTGCTGATCCAACATTAGGCTGAATCAGCTTTTCATCTTGTAAAGCAAACAGTCAGTATATTGGGGTCCCTGCTGCCTTCCCACTGCCCCCTCCAACCACTCTCCAGCTGTGCTTTTCTAGGCACTTCTCACTTTACCCTGATCCTGCCCTCCTGACCTAGCACCCCAACCACAGCCTTAGAACTCAAGGGACTGCCTGGGAAATGTCCACATGTGCCTGCCATCCAGGCTCCCTACACCCCCAGTACATTAGCTACCTCATTCATTCATTCAATCTTTGTTGCGCTTTGCATCAGGCGCTGGGGATATGGCAATAAACAGGACAGACAAGCCTCTACCCTCGTGCACTTTACATTCCGATAGGTGGAGGCAGGCCATGAGCTCATTTCAGGTTGTGATCAGTTTCATGGAAGAAATAAGGAAGATGAAATGAAAAAGCAGTGGAGGATGACTTAGGTGGAGTCATTAGCATAGGCCTCTTGGAGGAGGCAAGATGAGAAAGATGTTGAAGGATGAGTCAATGAGAAGGGCTGGGAGAAGAGTACTCCAGGAGAGGGGAGAAAAAGCACCAAAACCCTGATGTGAGGAGAGCTTGGCTTTTTCAAGTAACTGCAAGTGTGCCTAGAATTACCTATTGGGGGAGATTTCCCTTCTCCTCCTGTTCTTCCTTGTCCTTTTCTCCTCCATTTTCCTCTTATTCATTCCTACCCTTTTTACACCCTTTTTACACCCTTTTAGCCATTTCAACGTACTTTCTTGTCCCCTATCTCAGTCCTGTGAAACAGTTAGGGTAGGGATTAGAACCTATAGTGTAGATACGGAGAAACTGAGGCCTCTATCCCTCAGGGAGGCTGGGGCTCAAAACCGGGTCTCTTGACCCCTGGCTAAAAACCAGATTCTTAACCACACCAAGAATCTTCTTGTCTTTCTGCTCACTGACTCCGGAGACTCTGTCACTAGCTCTGAGACCAGCCTATGGACCATCTGATGAACCATTTCTGGGAGCTGGACTGAGGCCAGGTAAACTATTCCGATACAGGAACAGGAATACCTGGACAGGGAGCAAGAGGTCTGAACTCTGGAAATAGATCAGGAAGGCTCTGTGGATTTGGCTTCTGGCAAGAAGGAAAGCAACCAAGCATAAAGTTAAACAAATAAAAGCAGGGCCAAGAAACATCTCCTAAGGCCATGCATTAGAAACAGCATCGGGATCTCAGCAGTTCAGATCTCCAGGTCATAACTCCTGAGTGGGCCTTTCAGGTTAAAAAAACTCAACAAAACTTACATAGGAGAACTTGAGAGCCCATCAGGGACCAGGTTTCATTGGAGCAATTGTTACTAAACTGAGAAGAGAGACAATCACATTCAATATTACAGAGCAGACGGTGGGCCAAACTCTTTATGTCCATTATCTCATTTAACACAACACTTATGCAGAATATTTGTTTTCTATCATTACTATAGTAAATTACCACAAACTTGGTGACTTAAAAACAACACACACTTATTATCTTATAGTTTTGGAGATCAGAAGTCCTAAAATCAAGGTGTCATTGGGCTGTGTTCCTTCCAGAGGAAGGATTAAAATCTGTTAATGAAAGAATCTGTTTTCTTACCTTTTTGTTGTTGTTTTGTTTTGTTTTTTGAGGCAGAGTTTCACTCTTGTTGCCCAGGCTGGAGTGCAATGGTGTGATCTTGCCTCACCGCCACCTCTACCTCCCAGGTTCAAGCGATTCTCCTACCTCAGCCTCACGAGTAGCCGAGATTATAGGCATGTGCCACTACATCTGGCTAATTTTGTATTTTCAGTAGAGACGGGGTTTCTCCATGTTGGTCAGGCTAGTCTCAAGCTCCTGACCTCAGGTGATCTGCCTGCCTCAGCCTCCCAAAGTGGTGGGATTACAGGTGTGAGCCACCGTGCCCTGCCTGTTTTCTTACCTTTTTCAGCTGCTTGAGGCCACCTTCATTCCTTGGCTTGTGAACCCTCACTCTGTCTTCTAAGCACATCACTCCAACTCTGCTTCTGCCTTGACATCTTATCCTGACTTTGACCCTCTGGCCTTCATCTTTGAAGAACACTTGTCATTACATTGGGCCCGCCTAAATAATCTAAGATAATCTTCCCACCTTTAAATCCTTAAATCAATCTGCAAAGCCCCCTTTGCCACGTAAGATAGCCTATTTATGGGTTCTGAGGATTAGGGCATGTCCATCTTTGGAAGGTACATTATTTTGTCTACCATAGGTGGGTACAATTACCATTCCCATTTTAAGGATGAATAAAGAAAAGTTCTGAGAACTAAATCACTTGGTCAAGGTTCCACGGTGGAGAAGCCAGGAATGCACACAGGTAGCTCCACTTCAGAGCTCTCTCTCCATGGCTTCCCCATGCACTCCACTGCCCATTCTGCCCTTCTGGCCATGGCTGCCTTCTTCCCCTACTGGCCCCAAACACAAACCCATTCATCCTTTGAGCTCAGATTGGATCTCTCCTATTTTTTCGAAGCTTATAACTGATAGGGCCCTTTAGCCCTATTCAATCCCAGATTTTCCGTGTGTGGCTGGGAACATCGAGGTTTAAAGAGCCCAAGGTTACAGTGTGGACAGCTAGGCCTGGGGCCTCTGTCTCCCAGGCTGAAGCCAATTCTGGCCTGATCCAAATCTCCAGAGGCAGGGACTGGGCAGGCTGACCTCTTTGGGATGAGGATTATGTATCAGAACTCTCAAATGTACTCTTTGTGTGGCTGGCTGAATGTCAAGGCTGCCAAGCTAAGAAGGTTCAAGCACATTGGAGGCTGACTCAGCCTGTTGCCTTGTTACTGTATCTTTCCCCAGGCAGGCCTTCTCATTGTCTGAAGGGCACAAAGAACCCATTGTCATCTGGCCCTGGGTCCCCCAAGCAGAGCATCCACCAACCAGGCCAAGGCCAAACAGAAGAAGATGAAATTTAACCTCAGCACTCTTCCCACTTACAACACACCCACTGAGCAGTTGAAGGTTTCTCCTTTAGTGCTTTGTAGCACTATAGGACTTTTTTTTTTTTTTTTTTTGAGACGGAGTCTCGCTCTGTCACCCAGGCTGGAGTATAGTCGCACAATCTTGGCTCACTGCATCCTCCGCCTCCTGGGTTCAAGCAATTCTCCTGCCTCAGCCTCCTGAGTAGCTAGGATTACAGGGGTGTGTCACCACACCCAGCTAATTTTTTGTATTTTTTAGTAGAGACAGGGTTTCACCGTGTAGGCCAGGCTGGTCTCAAACTCCTGACCTAGTGATCTGCCTGCCTTAGCCTCCCAAAGTGCTGGGATTATAGGCATGAGCCACCGAGTCCAGCCCACAAACGACTTTTATCACTCTAATCTTATTGAGTGGCATATTTCGTCTACAAAGTAGAAAAGTCAGGATTCACTAAGCCCATTTTGGGCTTGGGCAGATAGACAGACTTGCCCAAAGTGACATAGTTGGCCATTGTGGGGGTGAAATGAAAGCTCCCAAACTCTTAACACTCAGTCAAGACTCTTTCCACTGAACCCACTGCTTCCACCCAGGGTCCTGGTAAGAGTTTGCCAAGGCACCCCCTTCTCACAGAGGCTCCCTCTCCACTGAGGTGACAAATGTTAACAATGTGTTGGCTGCACCTTCTCATGTTGACACAAACCCACTGGTCTTAGTCTGTTTTCGTGTTGTTATAACAGAATACCTGGAACTGGCTGATTTATAATAAACAGAAATTTAATGGCTCATGATTCTGGAGCTGGGAAGTCCAAGATTGAGGGGCTAGCATCTGGCAAAGGTCTTCATGCTGTATCATGCCATGGTGGAAGGGCAAAGAGAGAGCGAGAAAGAGAGCAAGGGATAGAACTTGCAACCTCGAACCCTAATTGATGTTAATCAACTCGTAAGGGCAGAGCCCTCATGAACTAAGCATCTCCCGATAGGCCCCACCTCCCAACACTGTTGCATTGAGGATTAAGTTTTCAACACATGCTTTTAGGGGTACATGTTCAAACCATCGCATCACCCAAGGAGAAAGAAGCACTCATTTGAATTCTGATTTGGGTCTTCCCTTAGTAGGACCTGTGTCCTGAGGCCCTGCTTATACTCTGACTTTAAGCAGTTCTCTTTTCCTTTCCAAACCTGAGTGTTCTTATCTGTAAAATGAGCATGATTAAAACATTTCACCCTCCTGGGTACAAAGTCAGTGTAAGATTCAAGTGAACATAGATTTTAGGGAGTCAGTAAATATAAGAGGATGCTTAGGAGGCCTAGTTTTTGAGTCAGATCTCTGGGTTTGGGTCCTGGGTCAAAGTTATTCAACTCTGGAAGACTTGAGGCATGCTATCAACCTCTAGCCTCAGCTTCCTCAAGTGTAAAGTTCTTGTGAGGTGCTTGTGAGGATTAAATGAGATCTTATATGCAATGCATTTGGCCCACTGCTGCATGTCCGAAGCACTTCAAAAATGTCAGCTATCTTATAAGTAGATTATCTAATTTAACATTTTCCAAAGTGTGTTTTACAAAATATTAGTCCTATAACATACTCCAGAAAGATAGGGGGACCCTGGGTTGAAGTGCGTTTGCGAAATGCAGCACTCACTACCTTCCTTGCGGATATTCCTGAGGCACCTTGAAACCTTAAAAGCTCTGAAAATGCCTGCTGAAAAGAAAATGTTGAACTCTGTTAAAGCTATCACAGAGTCCTCTTTTTCATGAGTGTTTAAGGCATTCCACAGAAGTTTGTTTCCTAACAAACTCTTTGGGGAATGTTTATTTGCTCCAACACCCTCATTTGAAGAAGAAACTAAGGTTCAGAAAGGTAAAGTGACTTGGCCTGGGTCTCCCGGCCAATAAATAGCAGAGCTGGGACTTGACTCAAGCTAACTAACTCTTTGACCTATTGCTCTTTTTATTAAACCACACTGAGAAGAAAACACCTTCGGCTGTTGATGTGGCCAGTCACTCTCCAAAGGTTAAAGATTTGTATTATTGGTTTCATAGCCCTTCAGCCTTTTTCCAGGGCTCTGTATCCATGACTTTGAGGGTGCAGGGCTCCCTGCTGCTCTGGGGAGGGTTGGAGGAGCTCGGCAGCAGATTGGCTCAGTCTTCCCCAACCCCCGTGTCTGTAATATTGCCGCTGCTGGTCCAGGTCCAGGGAACACTCACACACAGGCATCAATTTTCTTCTGAAACCCCACACGCCTGGAAATCTTCTCTGAAGGAGGGGAAAAGCCCAATAACCCAGCCCTGACAACGTGGCAGCTCTTACACGTTCCTTGACGTGGCCCACAAACCAAACCTTTCTTCAGTTTAGCTGCTGTGAGGCCAGGAATAACTACGGCCCCGCCAGCCCAGAGACGTGGCAGCCTATACTACATGACTCAGCCAGCCTGAGAGGCAGCCTGAATGCTCTGTCCTCTGGGGTCTCTGGGCTGGGGCAGATGGCTGACGAGGAAGGGCGATCTGGACTAAGCAGCTCAGCCCCATCCTCTTCCCCGACCCCTGTCTCTTCTTCTCCACTGCCTGAGACAAGGCGGCCTTCACTGCCTTCTGAGGCTGATCCAGCACAGCGGCTTCATGTCATCTCTCCCCACTCCTGGCTCCTGTACCTTTCCTCAGACAGGAGCTTCTTGTCATGATTCTTCGAGATTTCCCATGTCCATTTCCGACTGCATTCTGTAGAGCTCTGGGAGTTCCACGCAGCAGCCCTAAGAGGACAGAAGGAAGGCCAAGGAGGCAGATCTTCAGACCCCTCGTCCGTCCTTGCTTCAACCAGAGCAGAACTGCTTTTGTCTGTTTGAAGTATTGGGCTTTTGTCTAAAATTTCATTTCTTTTTAAATTTTTATTTGTTCTTTGTTTTTATTTTTTAATTTTTAATAAAATTTTAATTTACGTTTCAGAGAAACTTTTGTGGTAACGAACTATGGAAACAATCCCTGAAAGTATAGTCTTGTAAGATTTAATTTTCAAAAGGGGTTTCAGTAATTAAAAAAAAAAGTTTGGAATGCACTGATTTATTTTCAGCCCGCTGGCTCTCCAGGTGAGAAAAAATGAACCCTAGAGAGAAGGGGTGATCTATCCAAAGACCCAGAGCATTGTAAGCTCTCCAGGGCTCTGTGGGAAGGAGGAGAGTTCCAAGATCCAAGCAGAAGCCACGGAAGACTCGAGCCTGCTTGCTGGAAGCTTTCAGTCTGGTCACTCTGGGCAGGCAGGCAGCTGGTAGTCCCTATGTCCACCCAGAAGCTGGAGGAAGAGACTCCATCGATTAGCCTGGCATCTCCCCGAAAGAAAAAACCAGAGGCGAGGTGCTATGGCTCACGCCTGTAATCCCAGCACTTTGGGAGGCCAAGGCAGGCAGATTACTTGAGCCCAGGAGTTCAAGACCAGCTTACAGGGAGGCCTGGCTCTACAAAAAATACAAAAATTAGCCTGCTATGGCATGTGCCTGAGATCCCAGCTAGTCAAGAGGATGAGGTGGCAGGATCACTTGAGCCCAAGGAGGTCAAGGCTACAGGGAGCTGTGATCCTGTCACTGCACTCTAGCCTGGGCAACAAAGTGAAACCCTATTTGAAAGAGAAAAAAAAAACAAAAAACAGAAAACAAAACTGCCAGGCGCAGTGGCTCACACCTGTAATCTCAGCACTTTGGGAGGCCAAGGCAGAGGGACCACCTGAGGTCAGGAGTTCAAGACCAGCCTGCCCAACATGGTGAAACCCCATCTCTACAAAAAATACAAAATTAGCCAGATGTGGTGATGCATGCCTGTAATCCCAGCTACTCAAGAGGCTGAGGCGTGAGAATTACTTGAACCTTGGAGGTGGAGGTTGCAGTGAGCTGGGATCATGCCACTGCACTCTAGCCTGGGCAACAGAGCAAGATCCTGTCTCAAAAATAAATAAATAAATAAACAAAATGAGCACTGGACAAGGATTTGAGAGACCTGGGCTCCTCACCCAATCATTAAATGATATGGGCAAATCCTTTTCTCATTATGGGCCTTACTTTGCTCATTTTTTTTTTTTTCTTGAGAAGGAGTCTCACTTGGTTGCCCAGACTGGAGTGCAATGGTGTGATCTTGGCTCACTGGAACCTCCGCCTCCCGGGTTCAAGCGATTCTCCTGTCTCAGCTTGCCGGGTAGCTGGGATTATAGGCACCCGCCATCACACCCAGTTAATTTTTGTATTTGTAGTAGAGACGGGGTTTCACCATGTTGGCCAGACTGGTCTCGAACTCCTGGACTCAAGTGATCCACCTGCCCCAGCCTCTGAAAGTGCTTGGATTACAGACATGAGCCACTGTGGCCAGCCATTTTGCTCACTTGTAAAATGAGGCTATTGGGTTAAATCATAGTTTCCAGGCAGTGGGTGATGAGAACCAAGATGATGGGGTTCAGATCCTCTTAGAGGCAGCTGTTGTTTTGCTATGTTAGTTGTAAACAAGGATTCTGCAGCTAATAAAATGCTTGAAACTCACTAGGCCATGTAACTTAAAGGCCTTTTGATCATTAAATTCAGTGTTTTTGTCCTCTTTCTGTCTCCTGCTTCTCTTCCTCCCCTGAATTCCTTACTCAAATCCCTGAGTTTGCCGGCAGAGACTTCATGATCCTTCAGGGTTGCATCCTTAAGTCTATCTTGCTGTCTCTCTGGAGGCTGGACTCTGCCCTCTCACTTGCACCATGGGAGAAGAATTGTTTCTTTCCTAAGATCGCAGAACAATGAGGGAGACCCAAGGGTCAGGACAAATCAGAGCCAGCCACCCTATCTGGTCCAACGCTGAGCTCTCCAGCTCCCCCGTCTCCCAGTGAACGGCTCGCTTCCCAGCCCCATCCCAAGTTAGGTTATTTTCCTGATTCAGACATTTTTGTGGTGTGAAATCATCTCCGCCCAGTCAGCCGAAGCTGGGAGCTCACTCCAGCCCACTGCAGCTTGCTGGCCCTCCCTTTCCCTGCCACGTCCCCACACCCTCAGCTCCTCTCCTCTCAGCACTCAGAACTTCCATTTGATTTCCTTTCAATTCTGCAAAGAAATAGAGTGTCAAGGGCATGTTGGATTCAGCTCTGTCCTCTCCCTGTAGCTCCTGGTGCAGGTCCTGGCTCATGATCAACCCCTAAGGGAAGGTGATTAAAATAAGTTTGTTAAATCAAGACAGAGAAAGGAGACAAACGAAGACAGACAGAATCAGACAGTGGAAGGGAGAGACAGACACTGAGAGTCTGCCATGATCAAGAGAGAGACAGAGGCCACGCATGGTGGCTCATGCCTGTAATCCTAGCACTTGGGGAGGCCAAGGTGGGTGGATCACCTGAGGTCAGGAGTTTGAGACAAGCCAGGCCAACATGTCAAAACCCCGTCTCTACTAAAAATACAAAACTTAGCTGGGTGTGGTGGCACGTGCCTGTAATCCCAGCTACTTGGGAGGCTAAGGCATGAGAATCACTTTTACCTGAGGGCCAGAGGTTTCAGTGAGCCGAGACCACACCACTGTACTCCAACCTGGGTGAAAGAGCGAGACTCCATCTCAAAAAAAAATAGAATGGTCGGGCGCAGTGGCTCACGCACTTTGGGAGGTGGAGGTGGGCAGATCACGAGGTCAAGAGACTGAAACCATCCTGGCCAACATGGTGAAATCCCATCTTTACTAAAAATACAAAAAATAAAATTAGCTGAGCATGGTGGAGCACGCCCATAGCCCCAGCTACTCAGGAGGCTGAGGCAGGAGAATCGCTTGAACCCGGGTGGTGGAGGTCGCAGTGAGTCAAGATTGCGCCACTGCACTCCAGTCTGGCGATGGAGTGAGACTGTCTCAAAAAAAAAAAAAAAAAAGAGAGAGAGAGACAGAGGTGGGAGACAGAGAAACAGAGAGATGAGAGAGACACAGAAACAAATGTGAAGAAAACTTACCTGCAACTTAGCAACAAAGCAAAAGGGCGATTGCATGTCCTCTCAATGTTAGACTGGAACACAGTCTGACAAGTCCATCCAGGGATCATCTTCTCTAGGGGATTTATCTTGATTTGGCTTGCTACTTACTATTGATGAGGGCTCTGACTTTGAAGTTACATACTAACTTGCAGCTTTCTGTCCATTAAAAAAAAAAAAAAAAAAAAAAAGAACCCCAGAGCTGACAGTGCAATTGCCTTGTACGGCATTAACCAGTTTTGTATATTACCCAGCAGTCCTTTTCCAGCATTCTTTCAATGCAGTAGCTGTATAATCTCTTTTTGAATTCTCTTTGAACCAGTTTTACCATCCTGCTTATTCCCTCATTAATGGGTTAAATAAATCATTAACATGTGCTCATTTTTAATTCATTTTTATTCATTTTTTATGAGAGTCATGTTTTTAACTATTAAAAACTATATTCTGATAAGAGAGGCAGATATAGAATGAGACAGAGATGAAGAAAGAGAGAGAGCGAGAGGCAGAGGAAGAGACAGAAAGGGAAAGAGACATAGGGACACTGAGAGAGGCCAGAGAAAGAGATACACAGACAAACAGAAGAAAGAAAGGTTAGAGGAACTGAGACCCAGTGAATTCATGCACAGAGTCAGAGAGAGAGAGAAAAAAAAAAGGCTAGCAGCAGAGATCAAGGTCAGCCATGCATGCACAAAACACCAGAAGTAATGTTAGCCTCTGGGGAAGGGATACATTGGAGTGAAAGTGGAGGTGAAGGGGAGGGACTTTTGTATTTATTTATTTATACTTCTATCTTGAATTTCTTTCTTTTCTTTTCTTTTTCTTTTTCTTTTCTTTTTTTTTAATTAGAGACAGATTCTCTCTATGTTGCTCAGGCTGGTCTTGGACTCCTGGGCTCAAGTGATCCTCTTGCTGTGACCTCCCAAAGTGCTGGGATTATAGGCCACTGTGCAGGCACTTTAATTTCTTATGAGAATATGATCATGTGTTATTTTATACTTTTATTTTAATTTTTATCTTTTTGAGACAGGGTCTCACTCTGTCGCCCAGGCTAGAGAGCAGTGGTGTGATCATGGCTCACTGCAGCCTTGACTTCCCAGGCTCAAGTGATCCTCCTGCCTCAGCCTCCAGTGTAGCTGGGACTACAGGTGTGCGCCACTAGGCCCAGCTATTTTTTTACTTTTATAGAGATGTGGGGGAGGGGGTCTCACTATGTTGCGTAGGCTGCTCTTGAACTCCTGGGCTCAAGCAATCCTCCCATCTTCGTCCCCCAAAGTGCTGGGATTACAGGCGTGAGTCACCATGCTCAGCCCATTTTACATTTTAAAAATAGGCATAGAGAGAAAGGCAAAGAGAGACTGTGAAAGAAGCAAAACCACTAGAGAGAGAAAACATCAAGAAAAGCAAGGACAGGTACACTGGCTGGCACCTGTTAATCCAAGCGCTTTGGGAGTAAGTAAAATTCTTGAAAATTAATTGTGATGTTTTTTCTTAAACTTTCTAATTTTTGTAACTATTAAGGCTGATTTTTAAAATCATTGTAAAACAAATATAAAATTCATATGGTGAGTTCTTGATAATGGAAACATCATCACTATGAAACAAATGTAGGCATTGTGTGAGGCACAAAGGCTACAGTGGTAACAAAGACAGACTAGGTCCCTGCTTTCATGGCACTTACATTCTGGGGAGAAGGCAATAAGAAAATAGGCCCATAAATAAACACACAAGACAATTTTTTTTTTTTTTGTCTCAGACGGAGTCTCGCTCTGTCACCCAGGCTGGAGTCCACTGGCACGATCTTGGCTCACTGCAACCTCCACCTCCTGGGTTCAAGCAATTCTCCTGCCTCAGCCTCCCGAGTAGCCAGGACTACAGGTGAGTGCCACCATGCTCAGCTAACTTTGTTGTTGTTGTTGTTGTTGTTGTATTTTTAATGGAGACAGTGTTTCACCATGTTGACCAGGCTGGTCTTGAACTCCTGACCTCGTGATCCACCCACCTCAGCCTCCCAAATTGCTGGGATTACAGGCATGAGCCACTGCGCTTGGCTCTCTGAGATCATTCTTAGCCCGTCAGGCTATGACTGGCTTATGAGGGCCAAGTGCAGCTTGGACTGAATTCAGGCCTGAGACTTTCTACCCCTTAAGGTCCTTTTCAGTTTCCAGCCCAGAGTTTTGGCCCCAAAGACAGGCAGCATCCAGCTTCCCTCAGCTGCTCAGCTGGCCAAAAAATAAGAAAGCCACCTCGTGCTCATGGGAGGGCAGCCACAGGAGTGGGTCTGGTGGGGCCCAGTGCTGTGGGATGCCCAGGAGTGTATAGATCCATTTCAGAGGCTCGCCAACCTCTTCACCCAGGGACTCTTCTGGGCCTCTCCTGTGCTTTCCAATTAAAAATATCATTTCCCTAATGTTTCTCAGAGGCTCTCAGAGGGCCACGGGAAAGGCAGCCAGGGAGGAGGCAGGAGGGAGAGGAGGCCAATATCTAAAACACAAAGAGTAGTGGTCCAGAGCAGGACTTTTGAGACTTCAGTCATCCGGTACCGTCTTCACCTTTGTTGCCATATCCTCATAACACCTACAGAATTATTTACTTTATTTCAACTTTTAAAAAAAATCTAAATAAATTTAACTTAAAGAAAACTTTACATCACACTACCGAAAAAAGAGTATAATTTGCCAGGTGTGTCCACCTTATCCCCTCAGATCCACTCTCTGCCCCTCCCCATCTGCTCTAGGGCAGAGGGGCTGACCTTATGGCCCACACCCATGAGCTCCCATGGTGTCTGTTTCCATGTGGGATTGGCTAGTAGGGAGCATTAGTAGGAGATTGGGAAGAGGGAGAAACAAGAGTGAAGTTAGAAGCTTTCTTTCCCCACCCCCTTCCCTAGGGGATCACAGCAGACTGGCTGTGTTCTTCAACCCAAGAGCTGAGCTCCTGTTTCTTGGCCCTCTCTCTGGTTCTAGTACCCACTCTCCCTTACCCCTTAGGCACCTTGCTGCAGCTGTCCCTAGAGGACTGCACTGTCCTTGTGATTTACATACACAGGGCCTACATCTTTATAAATAGTTCCCTGATGAAATTCTCAGATTACCCATTTTGAAAGTGCCATCTGTTTTCTGTGAGGAATCTGGCTGATATACTTGTCATAAAGAGAAAGTAATTGATAGTGATAAAGCAATTATGCTATTAAATTCTGACCAAATGTAAAAAGGGATGAATAATTTTTACATAATGCTATAGAATGAGCTTCAGAGCATATTAGTAAAAAGTGAACAAACCATAAAAACCAAAGTGCAGAGCAATGTTTAGACTGCAAGGGAGAGAAAAATAAAAACATGTACATGTGCATTTGCTCACATACCCAAAAAGACGCAATTGAAAGGTAAAACTAAAAATTAATAGAGACGATTACCTTAGGGAGAGAGAAAATGTTGTTGATAAAAAGCCAGAGTTCTCTGATTACTTTGTTATATGGTTTTAACTTTGGAACTATTAAGTGTTTTATATAATTAATTTACATTAAAATAACATAAGCTATTGATTGGCTATACAATGTTCTTTTGCACCACAAATTCCAGGAACATAAAGCTAATGGGTGAAGGTCACATAGTGCAACTTATGGTAACAGTTTAGGTAATTTATCAACTAGTCTGGAAGCTTTGGTGAAGGAAAGAAAGAAAAAAAATGCCTTTAAACAATTGTCCCTGGAAAAGGGGAGTAGAAGGGGGTGGGTATCAAGACTGTCTCACACTTATGTCTCTCAGAGCCTGATAAATTTTGCATACCTCACATTCTTTGGACAGCTCTGAGCTACTTTTCTTTCTCAAGGGGAAATTCTTCCTTGAAACATTGAGGAAGCATTGTTAGAAATTGAAGATCAACATTTTGCAGCCCCTAATAGTAATGGGTCAAAGTAATGATTAAGGAATGAGAGGTTGATGAGGAACCATGTAATGGATGGGCCAGGACAACAGTACTTGAAACAATTCAATAATCTTGATAGCTTGTTTGGAGGTTCTAGCAGGGGAGTGCAGCTGTTTTGTACACCCTTGACTGAAGACCGGTCCTGCTCTGTCTGGGATGGTCATCCTCTCAGACCTAGCACTCTGCTTCAGCGGGGACGTGCATGGAGTGGTGAGGAAGGACGGGGACACCGGCCTAGCCAACCAGAGCAGCCAAATCAACTCTGGCGGTCAATGAGGTGACTTACATCATAGCCAGATCGTCCACACATCCGAATTCAATAATCTTAACATCACTAAGAGTGGGACAAAGAGAAATCTTGTTCTTCATGTTGTGATGTAATAAAATGTGTATACCATGACCTAGGAAGTACTTATGGCAAAAGAAATTAAACTGAGTGTAACTACCAGTTTATGGGAAATACAAAGGAATAGAGAAATGTGTCTAAAAACAGAAGAATTAAATCAGCCAAACCAAAGTATGATAAATTTTGCAAGACAAATAACATGATTTATTCAATAAATGAATGGCATGACAAAAGGTGGGGAGTGAAAGGAGGAACTCTAATAGATTAAAAGAGCCACAAGAATAAAGTGTAGGCCAGACGCGGTGGCTGAAGCCTGTAATCCCAGCACTTTGGGAGGCTGAGGCGGGTGGATCACCTGAGTTCAGGAGTTCGAGACCATCCTGACCAACATGACAAAACCCCACCTCTACTAAAAATAAAAAAAATGAGCTGGGCGTGGTGGCAGGCGCCTGTAATCCCAGCTACTCGGGAGGCTGAGGCAGGAGAATCCCTTGAACCCGGGAGGCGGAGGTTGCAGTGAGCCGAGATCGTGTCATTGCACTCCAGCCTGGGCAACAAGAGTGAAACTCTGTTTCAAATTAAAAAAAAAAAAAAAAGAATAAAGTGTAAAGCATGAGCTTCTTTGTAGCCTGATTCAAAGCAACTAATTTAAATAAGCATTTTTCAGAAAACTGAAAATTTGAACACAGACTGAATATTGAATGATATTAGGGAATTACTTTTTTCTCCTATTTTTTTTTTTAGAGACCTTGCCTTGTAATATTGCCCAGGCTGACCTCAAACTCCTGGGCTCAAGCAATCCTCCTGTCTCAGTCTTCCATGGCTAGGACTACAGGTGTGCACCACCGCAGACGGCTAATTAAGGAATTACTTTAATTTAGTTAGATGAGATGAGGGAGGTGTGGCTACGTTGAAAAGAAAGACCTTATATGTTAGCTTACAGATACTGAAATTTTTATGGGTATCATGATATAATATAGAAGATTTGTTTTGAATTACTCCTAGGAAAAAGTATGTGATGGGGGTGGGTATGTAAAATAAACTGAGAGAAGGTTGATAGTAACTCAAGCTAGCTGATGGTACATGGAAGCTTAATTATATTATTCTCTTTGTGCTTGAAAATATTCATAAAACAATATAACAACATCAAATTAAATTAATGCTATTAGGGCCAGCCATGGTGGCTTATGCCTGTAACCCTAGCACTTTGGGAGGCTTGAGGCAGGCGGATCACTTGAGTTCAGGAGTTTAAGACATGCCTGGCCAACATGGCAAAACCCCATCTCTACTAAAAATACAAAAAATTAGCTGGGCGTGGTGGCAGGCAACTGTAATCCCAGCTACTTACGAGGCTGAGGCAGGAGAATCGCTTGAACCCGGGTGGTGGAGGTCGCAGTGAGTCAAGATTGCGCCACTGCACTCCAGTCTGGCGATGGAGTGAGACTGTCTCAAAAAAAAAAAAAAAAAAAAGAGAGAGAGAGACAGAGGTGGGAGACAGAGAAACAGAGAGATGAGAGAGACACAGAAACAAATGTGAAGAAAACTTA
>NW_012122932.1:6065567-6088928 GCF_000951035.1 Colobus angolensis palliatus
GAACTCCTGACCTCAAGTGATCCACCCACCTCGGCTTCCCAAAGTGCTGGGATTACAGTGAATGTACCATTTCTAAGAGAGCGTTAGCTATTCAGAAAAATACATCCTGGCCTAGTAGCACATTTTGGAAAAAACGAGGAGCTGTTTTCTCCCAGATCTCGTGCCTATTTAAATGTCCTGACTCTTCCTCCACAGGCCATCTGTGTTTTAGAACAGCTGGGAGGAACAGCTGTTGCATCCCTGGGACAGAGAATGCAGTGCACGAACTGTCCAGGCTGCAGGACATTCTTATCCCTGAAGCTGGGGGTAGAGTCATTCGAGACACACACAGGCCCTGAGCATGGGAGGAGTGGTCCTGCAGAGGGAAACCCAGGTGCTGTTACTGGAGGAAGGATCAATGGATGCCAAGGGACAAAAGGCACCAGCACATTACCTTTCTTATCTCATTATCTCACTGAAAGTGCATACTAGAATAAAGATACCAAACTTCCTCATTTCCTCTGAGGAGAGAGAACATTAAAAATCCAATTATACTTTTCAGTTCGTCCCATCAACAGGAATCAGTTCAAAGAATGGTTTTAACTTCTCTATCCCAGTTTTCTCCTTCTTAGAATGGGCACAATGGTGCCTATACTTATACAGTAGTGAGAAGATTCAGGAAGAGAAATTCCTATGAAAGGTTTAGCACAATGCCTGGCACATAAAAAAGCCTCAATAAATACCAGTGATTTTATTACCTCTTGTCCACTCAACCCAATTAAGCAACTTCCTGACTTGCCCAGGCATCCTGGAGTGTGACCTTCCTGTTGATTCTCTGTGGCTCCTGCTTTTATCCTCCCCATAGAAGCCAGCAAACCCAACCTTGGCCCTGGTCATTTAGCTTGTGGCCTATGAGTCATTCTCTGGGTTGAATGGCCCATGCTTGGGGCTTGCTTGGGGCTCCCAAGAAACCAATTAAATTCTTGCTTATGAATGTTCTTTGTAATACTAATGACCACTAAAAAAACAAACAACAACAACAACAACAACAAAAAACACAGCTAACATGCTAGAATGGATCTAACCCATAGTTTTCCTTGAAGACTTTCCCAAATTCCCTTGGCAGACACACCCAGTGCTTCTCTCCATTAATGCTAACCATAGGGCATACTTATCTGCCTTGTTTCAACCTGCCCTAGTTCTCCTAATCTCATCTAGAACAAATTATTTTACCTTTGGTTTTAAGGAGGCACTTCCTAGAACCTCCCCAACAATTCTAAATCCTTTACAATTCAACATTCAGTGGTTTCCCATTCCCCATGTGGTCAAAGCCAGAATTATCAGCTCACCTCTAAGACTCTCCAACATCTGATCTCAACTTCCACCATGATCAGCCTGTACTTGATTCTCACTTTAGAGATTATTCTCTATAAGAGCACGTAGCCACCTTGGTTTTTTTTCAAGTTAACAAATACTTATTGGGCTTTAGACAACTTTTTTTTCTCTCTGTATAATTTGATACAAATTTCAGGTGTCTCCAGGGATCAGGTAGATGTTAATGATATAGGAGTTAAGAATGAATTATTTTAGCAGATAGCGAGGGTATGGAAGTCCTCCTCACCCTCTCACCCTTTTAATGAAAAGCAGCCCCCCAAATCATTTTCTTTTCTAACAGAGAGCAGCCTATAAAATCGAGCTGCAGACATACAAAGACAAGCTAGAAGCTTGCACGAGTGAATGCCAGCAGTTGTGCCAGCAGGAAAGGTCTATCCGGGGACTAGGCATGTTCAAAATGACAGCTCCATCTTTCCTTTTCCTTGCCAACCCCGTGTGCAGTAAGGAGCAAACAACATGGTGCTCACCAAGTGGCAAACTCATTTTCATAATAAGCAAGATTAAGGTCGGGTGGACAGCTTCCTGGTGAATCCAACCAATCTGTGGGCAATATGTAAACAGGCACTGCCTCCTTAAGCCAGTCTTTAAAATCTGGTGCACTCCGCGCAGCTAAAGTCCCACTGGGGCACCTCTCTCCTTCACAGAAGAGAGAGCTATTCTTCTTTCTCTTACTTTTGCCTATTACATCTCAGCTCCTAAACCTGCTTCTTGTGTGTGTCCATGTACTCAATTTCCTTGGCGTGAGACGACGAACCTCAGGTGTTTACCCCAGACAGATGATGCCACTTCATTAAGATTTGGTAATGCAACCTAGTTTAACACAAAAGGATGGAGAAGATAGATACCAGAGACTGGGAAGAGTGGGGGTGGTGGGGAGTGGGGGATAAACTGAGGTTGGTTCTGGGTACAAACAGAGTTAGATGGAAGAGACAAGTTATAATGTTTGATAGCAGGCTGGGGTGACTATACTTCTATACTTGGCAACAATATTATGTATATTTCAAAGGAACTAGAAGAAAGGACTTGAAATAATACCAACACATAAAAATGATAAACACACAAGGCGATGAGACCCCAGTTACCCTGAGTTGATCATTACACATTCTTTGCATATAACAAACACCCACATGTACCTCACAAATATGGAAATTATTATATATCAATAAAAGGGAAAGAAAAAAAAGGGTAAAGTAGAGCCTGTGGTAAACTGAAGAGTAGCAGCCCTGTCTACAGACATTCAAATTCAGAATGTTTAACAATAAAGTGATATGCAAACAAAACACATCTATTAGTCTGGGACCTGAAGAGGATCACAGCTATCAAACTCTTTAATAATAGCTCCCCAATTCCAAATGAAATTATACAGACTCCCATTTTTAAAAGTAGTCATATTTTATCAATTTAAATTTATTTTGTTATGTTTATATGCTTTCTCAAATATTTTATGTGTTTTAAAATTTACTTAAAATGTATGTAAGTGTATATATGTTTATATTGCCATCCAAAAGATCACCAGGATAGCAAAATAGTAGAAAGGAGAGGTTTAATAGTTAACTTTTGTGGGTACATATTAGGTGTATATATTTATGGGTTACATGAAATATTTTGATATAGATACGCAATACACAATAATCACATCGGGGTACCTGGAGTATCCATCACCTTAAACATTTATCCTTTGTGTTATAAACAATCCAATTATACTCTTTTAGCCATTTTCAAATGTACAATGACACTATTTTTTACTATAGTCACCAGTTGTGCTAGCAGATATTAGGTTTTATTCATTCTTTCTGACTTTTTTTTTTTTTTTAACCCAGTAACCATCTCCACTTCCCCCTAATTCCCTCACTACCCTTCCCAGCTTCTGGTAACCATCCTTCTCTATCTCAGTGAGTTCAATTGTTTTAATTTTTAGCTCCTACAAATAAGTGATAACATGCAAAGTTTGTCTTCCTATGCTTCACTTGTTTCATGTAACATAATGACCTTCAGTTCCATCTGCGTTGCTGCAAATGACAGGATCTCATTCTTTGTTATAGATGAATAGTACTCCATTGTGTATATGTACCACATTTTTTAATATCCACATGTCTGTTGATGGACACTTAAGTTGCTTCCAAATCTTGGATTTTGTGAATAGTGTTGCAGTAAATGTGGGAGTGCAGATCTCTCTTCCATATACTAACGTCCTTTCTTTTGGGTATATACCTAGGAGTAGGATTGCTGGATCTTATGGTAGCTCTAGTTTTAGTTTTTTGAGGCACCTCCAAACTGTTCTCCATAGTGGTTGTATTAATTTACGTTTCCTTCAACACTATATGAGGGTTCCCTTTTCTCCACATCCTCACCAGAATTTACTATTGTCTGTCTTTTGGATGAAAGTCATTTTAACTGGGGTGAGATGATATCTCATTGTAGTTTTGATTTGCATTTCTCTGATGACGCTGAGCACCTTTTCATGTACCTGTTTGCCATTTGCATGTCATCTTTTGAGAAATGTCTATTCAGATCTTTTATTTTTTTATTTTTTGTTTTTTTGAGATGGAGTCTCGCCCTGTCACCCAGGCTGGAGTGCAGTGGCACGATCTTGGCTCACCACAACCTCCGCTTCCCATGTTCAAGTGATTCTCCTGCCTCAGCCTCCCGAGTAGCTGTGATTAAAGGTACTTGCCACCAAACCCGGCTAATTTTTTTGTATTTTTGGTAGAGATGGGGATTTCACCATGTTGATCAAGCTGGTCTGAAACTCCTGACCTCATGATCTGCCCGCCTTGGACTCCCAAAGTGCTGGGATTACAGGCATGAGGCACCGCGCCTGGCCTCTTTTACAAATTTTTAGATCATATTGTTAGATTTTTTTCTTGTAGGGTTGTTTGAGCTCCTTATATATTCTGGTTATTAATCCCTTGTCAGATGGGTAGTTTGCAAGTGTTTTACCCCATTCTGTGGGTTTCCTCTTCACTCTGTTGGTTGTTTCCTTTGTTGTGCAGAAGTGTTTTAATTTTGATGGTATCCCGTTTGTCCATTTTTGCTTTGGTTGCCTGTGCTTGTTGAATATTACTCAAGAAATCTTTGCCCACTCCAATGTCCTGGAGAGTTTCCCCAATATTTTCTTGTAGTAGTTTCATAGTTTGAGGTCTTAAATTTAAGTGTTTAATCTATTTTGATTTGACTTTTGTATAATGTGGGAGATAGGGGTATAGTTTCATTTTTCTGCATATGGATATCCAGTTTTCGCAGCACCATTTATTGAAGAGACTGTCCTTTCCCCAATGTATGTTTTTGGTACCTTTGTTGAAAATGAATTTACTGTAGATGTATGGATTTATTTCTGGATTCTCTGTTTTATTCCATTGGTCTATGTGTCTGTTTTGATGCCATTACTATGCCATTTTGGTAACTATAGCTCTGTAGTATAATTTAAAGTCAGTTTGAAGTATACTATAGAGCTATAGTTATAATTATACCGTAGATCCCCAGTTTTTCTTAAGATAGCTTTGGCTATTCTGGGTCTTTTGTAGTTCCATATAAGTTTTAGGATTTTTTTTTTTCTATTTCTGTGAAGAATGTCATTGGTATTTTGATCTAAATTGCATTAAATCTCTAGATTGCTTTGCATAGTATGAACATCTTAACAATATTGATTCTCCTAATGCATGAACATGGAATATCTTCCAATTTTTTTGGCGTCCTCTTCAATTTCTTGGATCAGTGTTTTATAGTTTTCATTGTAGAGATTTTTCACTTTATTGGTTAATTCCTAGGTATCTTATTTTATTTGTAGCTACTGTAAATGGGATTACTTTATTGATTTCTTTTCAGATTGTTCACTGCTGGCATATAGAAATGCTGCTGACTTTTGTGTGTTGATTTTGCGTCCTGCATCCTTATTGAATTTGTTTATCAGTTATAATAGTTTTTTTGTGGAGTCTTTATGTTTTTCCAAATATCATCTGCAAACAAGGATAATTTGACTTCTTCCTTTCCAATTTGGATACCCTTTCTTTCTCTTGTCTGATTGCTCTAGCTAGGACTTCCGGTACTATGCTGAGTAACAGTAGTGATAGTGGGCATCCTTGTCGTGTTCCAAATCTTACAGAAAAAGCTTTCAGTTTTTCCCCATTCAGTATATTAGTTGTGGATCTGTCAAATATGGTTTTTGTTATTTTGAGGTTTGTTCCTTCTATGCCCAATTTTTTGAGGGTGTTCATCACGAAGAAATGTTGAAATTTATAAAATGATTATATTGTTTTTGTCCTTCATTTTGTTGATATAATGTATCACATTGATAGATTTGCATATGTTGAACCATCCTTGCATTCCTGAGATAAATCTCATTTGGTCATAATGAATGATCTTTTTTTTTTTTTTTGAGACGAAGTCTCGCTCTGTCGCCTAGGCTGGAGTGCAGTGGCCGGATCTCAGCTCACTGCAGACTCCGCCTCCCGGGTTCACGCCATTCTCCTGCCTCAGCCTCCCGAGTAGCTGGGACTACAGGCGCCCGCCCCCCCGCCAGATATTTTTTGTATTTTTTAGTAGAGACGGGGTTTCACCGTGTTAGCCAGGATGGTCTCGATCTCCTGACCTCGTGATCCACCCATCTCGGCCTCACAAAGTGCTGGGATTACAGGCTTGAGCCACCGCGCCCGGCCATGAATGATCTTTTTAATGTGTTGTTGAATTTAGTTTGCTAGTATTTTGTTGAGGGTTTTTGCATTAATATTCATCAGGAATATTGGGCCCTACTTTTCTTTTTTGCTTTGTCTTTATCTGGTTTTGCTCTCAGGATCATGCTGGCCTCAGAATGAGTTTGGAAGTATTCCCTCCTCCCCTATTTTTTGGAATAGTTTGAGTAGGATTGTTAATAGTTCTTTAAATGGTTGGTAGAATTCAGCAGTAAAGTCTTCAGATCTTGGGCTTTTCTTTGTTGGGAGACATTTTATTATGGCTTTGATCTCATTACTTGTTATTGGTCTATTCAGGTTTTGGATTTCTTCATGGTTCAATCTTGGTAAGTTGTATGTGTCTATGAATTTATCCATTTCTTTGAGATTTTCCAATTTATTGGTGAATTGTTGCTCATAGTAACCACTAATGATCCTTTGAATTTCTGCAGTAATAGTTGTAATGTAACCTTTTTCATCTTTGATTTTATTTATTTGGGTCTTCTCTTTTCTTTTCTTAGTCTGGCTGAAGGTTTATCAATTTTGTTTATCTTTTCAAAAAGCCAACTTTTTGTTTTTTGGTTCGTTTGTATTGTTTTCTTCATTTCAATTTTATTTACTTATGTTCTGATCTTTATTATTTCTCTTCTTCTACTAATTTTGGATTTGGTTGGCTCTTGCTTTTCTAGTTTTTTGTTTTTGTTTTTGTTTTTGAGGCAGAGTCTCACTCTGTCACCCAGACTAGAGTGCAGTGGTATGATCTCTGCTCACTGCAACCTCTGCCTCCCAGGTTCAAGTGATTCTCCTGCCTCAGCCTCTCGAGTAGGGATTACAGGGGTTTGCTACCATACCTGGCTAATTTTTGTATTTTTTAGTAGAGATGGGGTTTTGCCATGTTGGCCAGCCTGGTCTCAAACTCCTCGCCTCAAGTGATCCTCCCACCTTGGCGTCCCAACATGCTTAGATTATAGATGTGAGCCACTGCACCTGGCCAAAAACACATGATTTTATATATATTTTTAAAACCAGTCAATAAGAAGAACGATCATAAAAACTTGAATTGAAACCAGAGTTTGGATGACAATTATAGATTGAATCAGCCTCGGCAGCTGATTTATTGCACAAGAATTATTTTCTTAGATGATACTGACAAAACACCAACTTATAGATATGCAGTTGTAAATGGTCACTGTTTACAAATAGCTCACCTTGCAACACAGCATGTTTTGCATTTAAACAGAGAATAAAAGAAAAGGTTTATTCCAAGATCTGCACAAACATGTGTTAATCTGATAGCACAAAGATGACAGAGTAGTTGACCCCTAACCTCTCATATTTTATACACGTTTCTTTCCCAGCAATAGAAATCCTGATTTTTAATTGGGTGCATGAAAAAATATAATTTTAAAATAGTATTCCCCAATCTGCTTTGCAGTTAGGTGTGGTCATTTAACTAAGTCTGGCCAAAAGAATATAAGCTGCAGTGTTATATGCAATTTTTGGGAAATGTCCTGCTGACAGAATACAACTGAGATGGTTGGAGTTTGAATAGCCATTTGGAACATGAGGTTTAAACCCCATATTGAATGTGGCAGAGCCACAAAATATAATCAGTCTAGGTCTCTCATGAACCCAGAACCACAATCTCAGCCCTTGATTATTTGCATCCAAATTTTATTTGTGTGAGGCCAAAACAAATTTCTGTATTGTTAAGACATTGCTGTTTTGTTTTCTGTCACTTACTGCTGAACCTGACTGATAGAAAAGCTAAACTGATGAAGCTTTCAGATACTTTTTTTTTTTTTTTAAGAGTCTCTCTCTGTTACCCACGCTGGAGTGCAGTGGTGATCACAGCTCACTGCAGCCTCAAACCTCTGAGCTCAAGCAATCCTCTTGCTTCACCCTCCTGAGTAGCTGGGACTATGGGCTTGTGTCACCACACCTACTATTTTTTATATTTTTGGAGACAGGCTCCCACTGTTTTGACGAGACTGGTCTTGAACTTCTGGCATGAAGCAATCCTCCCACCTTGGCTTCCCAAAGTGCTGAGATTATAGGCATGAGCCACCTTGTCTAGCCAAGTATGTTAAAATTTGATATGTAACATTTATAAGTGTGTCTGTTTCTCCTTATTTAAAATTTCCAAGCAAACCTTGTATCTAAAACAGTAGTTCTTAAACTTTTGGTCTCAGGGTCCCTTTATTTCCTTAAAAATTATTATTAATTCCCATAAACTTTTATTTAGTAGTTTTTATCTGTCAATATTTAATGCATTGGCAATTAAACAGAGAATAAGGCCAGGTGCAGTGGCTCACACTTGTAATCCCAGCACTTTAGGAGGTCAAGGCGGGAGAATCATGAGGTCAGGAGATCGAGACCATCCTGGCCAACACAGTGAAACCCTATGTCTACTAAAAATACAAAAATTAGCCAGGCATGGTGGTGCATGCCTGTAGTCCCAGCCACTTGGGAAGCTGAGGCAGGAGAAATGCTTGAACCTGGGAGGTGGAGGTTGTAGTGAGCTGAGATTGCGCCACTGCATTTCAGCCTGGGCGACAGAGTGAGACTCCGTCTCAAAACAAAAACAAGGCTGGGCATGGTGGCTCACACTTGTAATCCCTGCACTTCGGGAGGCCGAGGCAGGTGGATCACCTGAGGTTGGGTGTTCAAGACCTGCCTGGCCAACATGGTGAAACCCTGTCTCTATTAAAAATACAAAAAAATTAGCTGGGCATGGTGGCAGGCGCCTGTAATCCCAGCTACGTGGGAGGCTGAGGCAGGAGAATTGCTGGAACTCGGGGAGGCGGAGGTTGCATTGGGCCAAGATCGTGCCATTGCATTCCAGCCTGGGCAATAAGAGTGAAACTGTGTCTCAAAAAACAAAACAAAACAAAAACATTATTTTAATCAAATGTTTAGGGAAGCTCTGAAACACTTTCAGCGATTTAAACGTCTCTTAATAGGATGATGTCTAAGATTCTGTAGTAGATGTTTATGATTTATTGGGTTTGATTTGGGGCCACCAGCATCCATTTCCCCTTCTCGGGAGCTATGCCTTGATTTTCCTCTTGGGCAATACCCTCTCCTACACTCTTAGCCCCACTTAGAGAAGGGGCATGTGACTGGGCTATGCCATGCCATTCCCAGGGCTACAGTAACTCTTTCAGGGATGGACATGAGGTAGGATATAGGGCTGCAACAGAGAATCTGGCCTTCTCCTTGGTTTGACTAGGAATGCATGTGAGATCCTGAGTAGCAGGAGCCTCCCTGAGACCACGGGGGCGCGGGGGGTGGGGTGCTGCATGAACATGAAGCCAACAGGAAAGAGAGTAGAGTGGAGAGAGAGACAGACAGACAGACAGAAGCAGAGACAGCAGAGAAACAGAAAAAGAGAGAGAGAAAGAGACAGAGAAACAGAGCCAGAGAGAAAAGGGTAGACAGACAGAGACAGAGAAAGAGACACAAAGAGAGAGAGAGAGATTGAAAGAAAGACAAAGACAGAGACAGAGACACAGAAAGATACTCATGGAACACTGGTTCAAGCCCCTAAGCTAACCTGGGGCAGACACTGTTATTTGTCTGCTCAACATCCATTCTCCTCTTCTGCCTAATCAACAGACCCTCAATTCTGCTTATGGAGCTCTATGTCCACCTCAAAATACTAATCTTTCTAGACTCCTTTGCAGTGCAGAGATGCCATGGGACATGCTTCTCACCAGTGAACTTATAAGCAGAAATCAGTGCATGGAGCTTCTGGGGAAGCTTGTGAAAGAGGGAGACTTTGCTTTTTGTCCCTCTTCTTCCTTCTTGGATGGCATATGTAAGACAAAGTGGAGCCACAGGAGAATGCAATCCACAAGGAAAGGCTGACTGCAGCCTGGTGATGGCATGGACCCAGCATCATCCTCAGATGGCCAGATTGCTTGCAAAATGGGATAAAAGCTGCTGGAATCAGGTTTCTGTGACACACAGGAGAGTGTAGTCGTATGTGATATACAGCCCTGTTCCTGGACTTTTCCTTTCCATGAGCCAATAAATCCCCTTTTTGCTTATACTGGTTTGGGTTGGGTTTTCTATCACTTTCAACAGAAAAAATCCATTTTTGACTCGGAAAAGACATCCTGTTTACTCAACAGGTAAATGTCTCACATCTATGAGAGAAGGTGAACAATAATTGTCCCTTTAAGAGAAAGAAGATGATATTCCTTACGTGTGGCTGCGGGGGATCATCAAAGCAGGAGGTGGAGAGAGGAAAGGAATGTAATGGGGGTGAAGAGGAGCCTTACGGGGAGCAGAAAGTTTCTTCTGGCTTCAGAACGGAGCTGATGCAGTGTCTGGGGCTGCTGTCTGGGTCACAAAAATAATTTTGATGACTCTATAGCCAAGCTATGTAGGGGAAGCTCCTCCAACTTTTAGCAAAGTGTAGTTGGTCCTTACTCTTTTGAGGCATGTGAAGAACTACATTCTTCTGGGGGTTGGGCCTCTTCAAGACTCTTTCTCTTTCCTGGAGAGGGCCAGGGAGGCGAGTGGGGGAAAGATTAAGGATCAATGTGAACATGAGCAAACTCCGGAGTCAGTAAGATTTCAGCCTTTTTGTTTTTTGAGACAGAGTCTCGTTCTATCACCCAGGCTGGAATGCAGTGGCACAATCATAGCTCACTATAACTTTGAATTCCTGGGCTTATATGATTGTCCTGCCTCAGCCTCCCAAGTAGGTGGGACTACAGGCACATGTCACCACGCTCAGCTAATTTTTAAATTTTTTCTAGAGACAGGGTCTCACTATCTTGCCAGGGCTGGTTTTGAACTCCTGGGCACAAGCCATCCTCCTGCCTTGGCCTCCCAAAGTGCTGAGATTACGGGCATGAACCAGTGTCTGGTCAAAACGGAGTTTTTTGTTTTGTTTTTGAGACGGGGTCTTGTTCTATTGCCCAGGCTGAAGTGCAGTGGCATGAACATGGCTCGCTGCAGCCTCAAAGGGTCAAGTGATTCTTCCACCTCAGCTCCCCCTAGTAGCTGGGACTATAGGCGTGCACCACCATGCCAGCTAATTTTTAATTTTTTTTTAATAGAGCCTGTTGCCCAGGCTGGTCTCTAACTCCTGGGCTCAAGCAGTCCTCCTGCCTTGGCCTCCCAAAGTGCTGGGATTATAGGCATGAACCACTATGTCCAGCCTGAAATAGAGTTTTCTATGAATTTTTAATTAGATCCCTTTTAATATTCTTAGAGATATAAAAATGAAGATTGTAGCACTTTTAAATGATTTGTAACTGTAACACTTTGTTTTCTTCAATATGGCTCTTCACAGACTGGGCCATGTGAAGCTTTGGGATTCCCCAGGGTCATGTTCTTCACAGAGGCAGGAGGTCAGCTCTACCAGTTCCCTCACACTGTTCCAACTTCTCTGCCCTCTAAACAGGCTGCACAGATCCTCCAGCCCCAACTATCCTCTCAGAAGAGTTGTTGGGATAAGGACAAAAACAACACCCTCTGTTTCTAGGTCCTTCTGGAGTGTCTTCTAAGATACAAAGTCTCCTCTCAGGCCCATTAGCTCATCCCACCCTCCCTCCACCTCTGGCTGGATTAAAAGCCTTCTGTGCTGGAGGACAAGGAGAATCCTGAAGAGGATTCAACTAGCTGAACTGCTAGAGTTGCTCCAGTGATTCTCCAACGTGCCTCTCATCCTGAGACTTTCCTGTTGTTCATGAGGCCCAACAGATGGTTTCCCCAGCCCCTTTGCCTAGGGAAAAGTAAGTGATAGCAGTCAGGAAGGCCCTGCTGCTGTCGTGCCACTGTGCACAACCTAGAAAGCTGCAGTAAATGGAGACTTGTAAGCTGCTTGGGCAGCTCCCAGAGATGGCACTGCTTTTCAGGGAAGTTGTGTCTCAGGTAGTGACTATGTGGGGCCAGTGCTATGTGGGTGGCAAAAAGAATTTACCAAGACAGTTGTAGGTCAGCAAAGTAGATTTGTTAGAGGAAGTATGAAAGTATATTGCAAGGGTGCAATGGGCAAGTCAGCAAGAAAGGAGTTGACTGCAAGGAGACAAAGTCTTGCTAGGGATTTTTTAAGGGTGGTGCTTGTGCTGTGTGCTGAAGAGGGCTTTGTACAGTACAGATAACGCCAAGGTTGCAGTGAGCTAATGTACGTTATTCTATCAGCTGAGGTGTCTGGTGATAGTTGGGCACAGGAAGACTGTGAGTTATTTGCACAGGAGGATTGTGTGTCCTGGACCATGAGGAAAGGCAGACGTATAGTTTACCTGCTTTTTCTTTTTTCTTTCCCCTGCTCCCACCAGTCTGATTCCTTTTCCCTAATTAGGACTCCACAGGTTGTGGTCCCCACTACCTAAGGTCATAACCTTTGCAGGTTTTGAACTCTATCTGATCAGTTTGCAGTGTTGGGGGATTGCTGCACAAAGAAAGACAGATGTTCCTGGAAAATACCAACATGTCCCATCCCCCTCATCTGGAGGATGAGCTTTTGCACGAGCAGAAAGTTTGTTTCTACACCTAGAGGCATATTATTCCCTATGCCAAGGTGTTGAATTAGACATTGAGAAGTTGATGAAGGAGTACAGAATTGGAGCAAAGGGTGATCTGAAGGGATGTGACATCTAAGTGGTGTGATGAAGTGTTCCTGCTCCCACAGTAAAGTCTGTCCTCACACAGTGGGAGGCAGTAGTTCTTAGCATAGAGGCTAAAGTGTAGTCTCTGCAGTGCATTGTCTGCATTCAAATTCTGATCCATTCTGAGTAACAATGTGGCCCTGGGCAAGCTACCCTTCCAGGTTGCAGTTTCATCTGTAAAATGACAAAAAAGAAAGTATCAGAACAAGTTAGTACTTGTTCCTGCTATAAGTTGCTGGTCACATCAATTAAATCTCTCAGCCTCTCTGGATCCATGCTTCCTCCTCTGAAAAATGAAAAAGGTTGAATCAAGGGTAGACTCTTCTACTGTAACAATCTCTGAAATCCCTGTGGAGGGAAAGTCTGAGCCACTCCCCACTAAGAAGCTGTTACTGCTTGGATGCCTGAGTTTTCAATGCCTCAGTAAACTATACCACCTCTGGGGAACTCCCAGCCCAAGGGGGAAGACTGCTGAATGACAGAGCACTTTTCATGATACTTGGCTCGGGCTGTGCTAACTTAAACAATGAGCACAGTTCTCAGTCCTGAGGGTAACAAGAACACCCTGCCAGTCTCCAGAGAGAAAACCCTCTGTCAGCTCATATATGTGGGCAGGACTTCCACAGAATTCTGGAATGTCAAAGCTGGAAAAGCTCTTAGGGAGTTTCTAGTTCAGGGGTTTTTCAGTCACTTTCTGTACTTCTGCAGTTCCACAAACTATTAATACTCACCTTATTTTATATACCAGAAACTGCGTTTAAAATTGTGGCTGAAAAACAACAAAGACACCCAAATCAGTCATCTGTCAGATGTGAACACATCAGAGACCAAAATTCATTTATACATTGTGGCAGATTCTGCTAGTGGTCCCCTTTTCCTTTGTTGTAGAAACTATACTTGAGTGGGGCCATACTGCCCTGATTAAACTACATCTCCCAGCCTTCCTTACAGATAGGTAAGGCAGTGCAATTAAGCTTTAGTCAGTGGGATGTAAGCAAAGGTTGTGAGTGTGACTTCTGGGAGTTTTCTTCAAGTGAATGGGATGCTCTTCTCATTCCTCTTCTGACTAGCTCTAATATGGACATGATGGTGGAATTCAATCAGTCATCTTGGACTTTGAATTGACAGAGAGAAGGAGGTTTGGTCCTGATGATCACTGAGTTACTTGCTGACACACTTTCTTACAGTGAGTGTCCTGGCCTGCTCACCTCCAGATTTCATTTATATAAAAGAGACATACAATTCTGTCTTGTTGAGGCCACTTCTATTTGGGGTTTTCTGCCTTTTGCAGCTAAATCTAATTGACACATTGGTGTTCTCAGTAATTGATTTTATAATGCACTCATAATATAAAAATAAAAATAGCTTACTGAATAACCCTAAGGAAAACCACTCAGGTCAAGGAAACCACTAAGGTCAAAAAATAACATTTTGCAGCCACCCCAGAAGCCCTCTGTGTGCCCTGTCCCAATCACAACTACCTCCTTGCTTCTAAAAGCAATCTCTGTCCCAATTTGTATAGTAAACATATCCTGTTATACCGTAATGACACAACATTTCCTTAAAAACATTTTGGTCAGAGACTACTTTTATCTGTTTTATTTGAGATGCTCCTTAAGACTTTGCTTGACAGAAGTCTTCTTCTAATAAAAAAGTTGGCCAATAACTGAAATAGTCTGACCCCTTCATTTCACAGAGGAAGAACATGAAGTCAGAGAGGGGAAAGAACTTTCTTGTTTTAAAACTGACAAATAAAAACTGTATATATTTATGGTGTACAACATGATGTTTTGATGTATGTATATATGCAAAAGGACTTTCTAATGTCAACCAGCAAATAAGAGTTAGAGTGGACTAGAACTCATGTTCTCTCTGACTTTTTAACATTTTATTTTCCAATCCGTTTCCAGGGAAGCAATCCTAGATACAAGGTACCAGCTTTGTGCAATGACTCAAGGATGGGAAAGACTTGCAAATACAGTCTCTAGTACAGGACATTTTATCTTCAACAAACACAAAACCTGCCTCTTTCCACCCAAATCTCAGGGGAAAGATGCTACCAAGGACTCTGACAATGGTTCTTCCCAGATGGCTTTGCATTTTAACACAAACACGTCAGCAAAGATGTGGTCAGACACAGAGGGACACAGTGGGGATGCCGATTGGATGAAGTGATCTTCGCAGGCCTCCTCAGAACCCAGCACCAGGGCATCTCCCCCATAGGTACTGTGTGCACTGAACCAGACACACAGGGGCCCTTGGAGATCACTGTGGCCAAGGGTGATGCTGAGTCTCAAGCAGAGGTGTGAAATGCAGAGATGCAGGCAAGCCCCAGCTCTCTTTGCTGTCTTTGCTAGACTGTTCTGACCAGCATGTGGCTGCTTCTAACTCGGTTTCTGAAGAATCTTTCCTGCTCATGAAAGTCAATTATTTATTTATTTTTAAGACAGAGTCTCGCTCTATTGCCCAGGCTGGAGTGCAGTGGCACAATCTCGGCTCACTGCAACCTCCACCTCCCAGGTTCAAGCCATTCTCCCACCTTAGCCTCTGAGTAGCTGGGACTATTGACGCCCACCACCAAGCCTGGCTAATTTTTTTGTGTTTTTAGTAGAGATGGGGTTTGGTCATACTGGCTAGGCTGGTCTCAAACTCCTGACCTCAAGTGATCCACCAGCCTCAGCCTCCCAAAGTGCTGGGATTACAGGCGTGAGCCACCGCGCCTGGCCAAAAGTCAATTATTTTATATTATGACAGATGTGCATCATGCTTTTGTGCAGGACATGGCAGTGTCCAAGATAGCTCACTGGCCAGATTCCATAGCCTTCTCTGTCTCCGATTCCTGGAGGTTTTTGGGTCAGGCCTATTGGCTTCTTCCTTTTCCTATAGGTTAGAACTAGCAGACAACATTAGCAAAGATGTGACTATGTGTTCTGTGGGGGAGCAAAAGGTGTTCCAGGACTAAAAATTTGGGAAACAGGTGCATACTTTATCTCCTTTTTGAAAAGTCTCAAGTACAGTATTAGTATGTTGAAGGATCTGCAAATTTCTATGGTAAAATATTTTGCTTGATTTTGATAGGCCTGGCACTTTTCAAACTTTTTTGGCTTTGGGACCTCATGTTTCACTAATAGCATTCTGCACGAAACAGTTTGGCAAATGATACTGCCACCTCTTTGATGGATAAAGGATGTATTAATACACATAGGATAGACAACATGGCTGGAAAATCACCCTTCTGGCCCAGGTAGCCATCCCTCTGGAAAAGTACTGCATTATCTCCGTTTCTGTAAAAATCCATTTCTAATAGCCCCAAGAAGCCACTGCAGAAATGATCTAAACCAGTCTGGGGTGGGTTCCCCAGGGAGAGCTGGCTGAGCCCCACAGCCTGGCACCAGACTTATTGTACCAAGAGCCCTGGCCAGCCGGCAGCCACCCAGTGTGTGTCTTGACTTGTTTTTCCTTCCTTTCCCTCCTCCTTTTAGAACACAGCTGAATGGTTCCAGTCTCTCAGTACTGCTCCTGGCCAACACTGGACCTCTCAAAGTCTGGCCAACTCCTCTTCCAGCACCTTGATAAACAACCCCCTCCATGCTGGGAACCACAGCAGTGGACTGTTTTTCTCCCCCATACACCCCAGGAAGCCTCTCCTCTTTGCCTGGGCTTTCTTCCCAGGGCCTTGGCTGCCAACCCATTTTACACCCATACGAAGCCCAGTCAGTCACCTGAAGAAAAGGAGACTCACAGAAGGCCCAAGATGAAAGACTCTTTAATCCTGTGGCTTTTTGAGTTTTGTTTTTAGCAGGAAGACCTTATTTTCAAAACAAATTGTTACGCAGAATTTGCCAGTTTACAGAACAGATGAATAAAGACTTTTATGTCAGACTTGTTTATTGTAGCACAACACTGGAAAGACACGAAAAGTCCATCAGTAAGGAACAGATTTAATAAGATTATGGTGAAGTCATACAATGGAATACTATTCTGCCATCTAAAAGCATGAGGCACCTCCCAACAATAATAGCACAAGTTCTGAGAAAACCTTTACTTTATATGGACAGTATTTGGTTAACAGTTCCATTTTAGGGCAAAGACCAAGATTACTACTTGTTTTGTTAAAATTTACCACCTCCTATTCAAACTTGTCTAATGTTTATTTGGAACTTAAATATGGTGAGCAAATATCCCAGTTTGCTTAGAACTGAAGGGTTTCCTGGGATATAGGACTTTAAGTGCTAAAACAGAAAATTCCAGGCAAAGGAATGAGTTGGTCACCGTATACTTAACAGAAGTCAACACGTTATTTTAGAAAGAATAGGTAGATTATTATTACTAATTTTAGCCCATGTTAATAAGCCAATATATTCACAAATAAAACTGAACCAGTATTTGTACTTTATTTATTTATTTTTATTTATTTATTTATTTTTGAGACAGAGTCTCACTCTGATGCCCAGGCTGGAGTGCAATGGTGCGATCTCAACTCACTGCAACCTCTGCCTCTCGGGTTCAAGCGATTCTCCTGCCTCAGCCTCCTGAGTAGCTGGGATTACAGGCGCACACCACCAAGCCTGGCTAATTTTTGTATTTTTAGTTGACATGGGGTTTCACCATGTTGGCCAGGATGGTCTTGAACTCCTGACCTCATGATCCACCTGTCTTGGCCTCCCAAAGTGCTGGGATTACGGGTGTGAGCCACCGCATCCGGCCGGTATTTGTACTTTAAATACAAGGGCAAAACCATATGAACTGATATGAAACATGAAACGATCTCAAGGTGCAGTAAAAAGCAGGGGGAAAAGGCAAGTACAGAACAGTGAACTGAGTGTACTCTCATTTTTTAAGATCTTTTCTCTCTCTTTCCCCTACCCCCAAAGGTCAGAGCAGGGGAGCAGGGGGGATTTGTCCATATAATAAAATGAAGTTTATGACTTGTCTATTTATGTACTCCATCATAAGAAAATGGCTGGGCTGATTTTCACCATACTTTGAGGATATGTTTGGGGTGGTCTGACTTAAATACAGATTGTTGGGCATATGAAAATTGATCCCAGTAACCCTTCCTTCTGGAGAGGAAACTTGAAGAGATAAGCAGCCACTCCCCAAAGCTGACACTAGTTTAACAGACGAGGCTTATGAGATCACCAATCAGAAAAGACTCACCAGGCCAGACATGGTGGCTCATGCTTGTAATCCTAGTGTTTTGAGAGGCCGAGGTGGGCAGATCACCTGAGGTCAGGAGTTCGAGACCAGTCTGGTTAACATGGTGAAACCCTATCTCTACTAAAAAAATTAAAAAAAAAAAAATACAAAAATTAGCCAACTGTGGTGGCAGGCACCTGTAATCCCAGCTGTTTGGGAGGCTTGAACCCAGGAGGTGGAGATTGCAGTGAGCCGAGATCGCACCACTGCATTCCAGCCTGAGTGACAGAGCGAGACTCCATCTTAAACGAAAAAAAAAGACTAACCAGATAGCTTCAGGTCCACTGACAGGGAAAACAAAGACTGGTTTCCAGTGAGTCTCCAAAATAAAAGCTCACAAAGTCGACTCTCCAAATGGAAGGCCTCAGTTTATAGGCTGCCTCCCACATGGGTGGGTGCAGTCAGATGTCCATGTGTGTAAAGATGGCTCATGGTTTTTCTGAATTAGCTGGGCATGGTATGTACCTGTATTCCCATATACACAGGAGGCTGAGATGGGAGGATCACTTGAGCCCAGGAGTTTGAGGCTGCAGTGAGCTATGATCATATCACTGCACCTAGGCAATGAAGCAAGTCCCAAAAAAAAAAAAAAACGTTTTAAAGTGGTTCTTCTGAGAGAAGCAGCTCTTTCGGGTATTAAGTCTTTCATTTGCATAGACAATTCCCGAAAGATGCATATGAAATGGGTAATAATCAGTGTCTCTGAGGACGAGGACCATGGGTCTGAGATGAACAGAATGTATTTTTTATTATGCATCCTTTTGAGTTAGCAATATTTTCCATGTTTATATATCAAGTCCTTTTTAAAAAAATCATAAAATATTTTAAACATACAAAGAAACTATAGAAAGAACAAAGTTAATACCTCCTGCCTTTGACAAATCTTAACATTTTGCAATAAATAGTTCAGACAGACTTCTCTCTGTTAATAAACAAAATGTGTGTGTGTGTATATATATATAAAATTGAATTGTGTATATATATATATAAAATTGAATTATATATATAATTGAAACCCAGTCCTATTCCTTATTTTCCCATATAAAAAGAAGTAAACAATACCTTACATTTGGAGTTTATCATTCCTATACATATTTTTGTACTTTTAACACATATGTATGCCTCCCCTAAATGATATATTTAGATTTTAGATTCTGACTGCTGTATTGCCTGATGTATAAATATAGTGTGATATAATTACTGCTTTTATCTTTTCAGTCTCCTTTGGATGGATATTTAGGTTTTTTTTTTTTTTTACAATTTTATATGTATGCTTTTTTTTTTTTTGAGACAGAGGCTTGCTGTGTCACCCAGGCTGGAGTGCAATGGCACAGTCTTGGCTCACTGCAGCCTCTCCCTCTCAGGTTCAAGAGATTCTTGTGCCTCAGCCTCTCGAGTAGCTAGGATTACAGGCGTGTGCCACTACACCCAGCTAATATTTGTATTTTTAGTAGAGATGGGGTTTCACCATGTTGACCAGGCTGGTCTCGAACTCCTGGCCTCAAGTGATCCACCCATCTCAGCCTCCCAAAGTGCTGGGATTAAAGGTGTGAGCCACCATGCTCGGCCTACATGTATGACTTTTGTGATTAAAAAAATAATGGGTGCAACAATAATCATCAATATCTGCTAAAACCATGAGTTGAAAGCTGATGGGGAGTTTATAATGGATGGACTAGGCTGACAACATCTGAATCCATCCAACCATCTTGATATTACACACAGAAAGACAAGCAGATGTTATGTGCTGCCTGATGTGATATAAAAGGATTTCACAGCACCATCTATGAAAGATTGTCGGCAAAAATCAAAGGTGGTTCTGATGAAGCATAAACCTAACCACCATTTTACAGAAACTTCAGGGGACTGAGGAACACATTGCACTATGGGGTGTACTCAGTAAAATCTAGAATTACAGAAGACCCTCCTGCACAGAAGACCCAACTTCCTCAGCAGATAATTTGCAAGGAGAAAAATAAAAAAGGGCAGGAGTAGGGTTGCTACAGACTAAGAGACTTAAGAAACATCAACCAAATGCAATGTATGGACTTTGTTTGCATCCTGATTTGAACAAACCAAGGGCTTAAGAAAAGAATAAATAAATAACAATAGAGGAAATTTGAACACTGGATATTTTATGATATTAAGAGATTTGTATTAACTTTTAGGTGTCATGATGAATAGTTTTTTTTGGTTTTTTTAATCCTATCTCTTAGAAGAAATACAATAATACAAAAATTATCCAGGTGTGGTGGTGCACACCAGTAGCCCCAGCTACTCAGGAGGTTGAGGCAGGAGAATTGCTTGAACCTGGGAGGCAGAGGTTGCAGTGAGCCAAGATCACGCCACTGCACTCCAGTCTGAGCAACAGAGCGAGACTCCATCTCAAAAAAAAAAGAAAAGAAAAGAAAAAAGAAATACAATAATAAAATGAAATGATGCTGGTGTTTGTTTCAGAATAACCCTGTGGGGGATGGAGGCAGGCAGTGGAAGATGCACCAAAACTGGCTATGAGTTGGTAATTCTTGAAGCTGGGAGATGAGTGTATGGGGTTCATGATATTATTCACTTTCAGATATTTTTGGAAACTTCCATAATAAAATGTTTAAATAAAATGCAGCTAGTTAATTTCTTTCTTTCTTTCTTTTCTTTTTTTTGTTTCTTTGTTGCCCAGGCTGGAGTGCAGTGGTGTGATCTTGGCTCACTGCATCCTCTGCCCTCCTGGGTTCAAGTTATTCTCCTGTCTCAGCCTCTGGAGTAGCTGGGATTACAGGTGCATGCCACCACGTCTGGCTAATTTTTGTATTTTTAGTAGGGACGGGGTTTCATCATGTTGGCCAGGCTTGTCTTGAACTCTTGACCTCAGGTGATCTGCCGCCTTGGCCTCCCAAAGTGCTGGGATTACAGGCGTGGGCCACCGCAACTGGCTTCAAACTAGTTAATTTTGACAAATAAGAGGTGTAGTCTTGGTAGGAAGATGCCAGGGGTTGGAGCCCCACTCTCAGTTCCTCCCTTTTCCCTGAGGTACCTTCACAGAACCTTAGGTCTCTGCAGAACAGTTTGAAATCACTGATCTAGACCATGGATTATTGGGGGAACCGGCCCCCAATATTTCAACGTAGGTTTTTTCTATTTTCTCTAAGGGTCGGCCAGTCTTAGAAATAAAGAGAAAGAGTACAAAGAGAGAAATTTTACAGCTGGGCCTCTGGGGGTGCCATCACATATTGGTAGGACTGTGATGGCGACCCCGAGCCACAAAACCAGCAAGTTTTTATTAGGGATTTTAGAAGGGGAAGGGATATACAAACAAGGAGTAGGTCACAAAGATCACATGCTTCAAAGGGTAATAAAAGAACACAAGGCAAGGGCAAAATTAGAATTACTGATGAGGGTCCGTGTCCTGCTGTGCACACATTGTCTTGATAAACATCTTAACAGGAAACAGGGTTTGAGAGCAGACAACCAGTCCGACTAGAATTCACCAGGCTGGAATTTCCCAATCCTAGGAAGCCTAAGGGCACTGCAGGAGACCAGGGCATATTTCAGTCCTTATCTCAACCACATAAGACAGACACTCCCAGAGCGGCTGTTCCTAGACCTCCTCCTAGGAATGCATTCCTTCCCCAGGGCTATCAATTATTAATATTCCTTGCTGGGGAAAGAATTCAGTGATATTTCTTCTACTCGTACATCCGTCTGTAGGCTTTCTGTGAGAAGAAAAATATGGCTCTATTCTGCCCAACCCTGCAGGCAGTCAGACCTTATGGTTATCTCACTTGTTCCCTGAAAATCGCTGTTATTCTGTTCTTTTTCAGGGTGCACTGATTTCATATTGTTCAAACACACGTTTTATAAACAATTTATACAGTTAACGCAATCATCACAGGGTCCTGAGGTGATGTACATTCTCAGCTTACGAAGATGACAGGATTAAGAGATTAAAGACAGGCATAAGACATTATAAGAGTATTGATTGGGGAAGTGATAAATGTCCATGAAATCTTCAAAACTTATGTTCAGAGACTGCAGTAAAGACAGGTGTAAGAAATTATAAAAGTATCAATTTTGGGAACTGATAAATGTCCATTAAATCTTCACAATTTATCTTCTTCTGCAGTGGCTTCAGCCAATCTCTCCATTCAGGCTCCCTGACTTCCCACAACAATGGATAGATAATTTTCTTCTGAAAAGGGCAAAATAGTAAACATTGTAAGCTAAGTGGGCCATATGGTCTTCGTTGCCATTCTCCAACTCAGCTGTTATAGTGTGGAAGCAGCCACAGATAATACATAAATGAGTATGACTGTGTTTCAATAAAACTTTATTTACAAAAACAGATGGTGGCTTGATTTGGCCTGCAGGCTGTTGTATGCCAATCTTTGATGTAGACCAACCCCTTCCTTTTATTTGTTTTATTATTATTATTGTTGTTATTATTATTATTAAGAAAAGATCTCACCCTGTCATCCAGGCTGAGTGCAGTGGTGCGATCATAACTTCCTGCAGCCTCAATCTCCTGGGTTCAAGCAATCCTCTCACCTCAGCCTCCTGAGTAGCTAGGACTACAGGCAAGTGCCACCACCTGGCTAATTTTTAAAATTTTTTTAGAGTTGTGGGGGTCCCACTATGTTGCCCAGGCTGATCTTGAACTCCTGGCCTCAAGCAATCCTTCTGCCTTGGCCTCCCAAAGTGTTGGGATTACACGTATCAGCCATCATGTCCAGCCTAACCCCTTCCTTTTAAAGTTGTGGAAACTGAGACCCAGAGGGTTAAAGTTGCTCAAGATTGCGTGCACACACACACACACCAAAAAAAAAAAAAAACAGGACCTTGTGAGAGCAACTGCTGCAGATCCCAGTCTTGACTTTAGGCCTGTGTATCTTGGTATTACGGGCAAATGAAAGCAAGCATATGGCAGGTGGGCAGAAGAAATCAGGGAAGCACAAGCTTATGTATCAGTTAGTGTTAGGTTCAGCTGTATGTATATACCAGTAAGCTCAAAATAACAGTAGCTGTAACAAAAATGAAGATTATTTCATTCTCACATAGAAACAAAGTCTGGAAATAGTTTAAGGCTCATGTATAGAATCCATCATCTTCTAGCTAAGCACCATGGTGCATGCCTGTAGTCTCAGCTACTCTAAAGGCTGAGGCAGGAGGATCGCTTGAGCCCAAGAGTTTGAGGCATGCACTTTGGCCTGGACAACAGAGTGAGACCTCTAAAATATAATAAATATTATCTGCCTCTAAAAAATAATAAATTAATAATAATAATCTTTGGAGACCCAGGTACTATCCTTAGCTCATGGCTTCAAGCGCTAAGGAAAGTGACATCATGGTCCGATATGGCTACTAGATTACATCCTTCTTTCAGGCAGGAGGAAGAATAAAGAATGGTGAGGGCCTTCTAATTGCATCAGCTCATTTTAAGGAGTCTTTCTGGAATTTCTTTGCATCTCTTTAGCCAGAACTTAGTTATATGTCACACTTAGCGG
>NW_012122932.1:6089683-6096823 GCF_000951035.1 Colobus angolensis palliatus
TTTTGAATAGAAAATTAGCAGTCTCTGTCACAAGTTATTTGAATAGATGTGAGTTGCTCCTTTTCACCTGAAAAACTCCAGGCCCAGGGTGTTTAATGACCATGACAAAGCAGCCTGAATTAATGGAAAGAGCACCCCAAGCTGCTCCCATTTCCCTATGTGAACTCAGACAAGTACCTGCACTTCTCTGTTGCTTCACTTTAGCCATATGCACAGTGAAAGGACTCTAACAGTTTCACTTGTAGGATTTTATTCCTAGGAAATACTGAGTTACCTGATACCAGACAATATACACTTTAATAAGTTCTGGAAACAACCTATTAATAGATCATTCTATCCACCTGAGTTCAGTTGTGGGGCACAGCCACCACCAGAGCTCAGAAAGGGACTTCATCAGGTGCTTACAAAAGGATTGGAAGGGCTGGAGGAAGGGGCTGAGGCTGAGCTTCCAGCATTATGACTCTCAGAGCAGTGCAGGTGAACTGGCTACCAGAGGGACAGCCACATTGCCCCATCAGGAGGGCAGGGAAGCAGAGGGTGGCTGCTGGACTATGAAGTTCAAGTATGTACTGCCATGGCTATGATCCAAGGGGTCAGTAAGCCACAGCCACCAGTGCCTCTCAACACCTATGAAACTAGTGACTAGACACAGGAACACTGCTGCCAAATAACCCAATGTCTCCATGCTGGGCTGGAATAGCCAAAACCTGTGGGACAATGGCTCTTCCTGATTTCCACATTTCAAATGGAGCAGGAGTGAACCTAATCAATGAAACCTAATTTTTTTTTTTTTTTTTTTCTGATTTCCACATTTCAAATGGAGCAGGAGTGAACCTAATCAATGAAACCTAATTTTTTTTTTTTTTTTTGAGATGGAGTTCCGCTCCGCGTGCCAGGCTGGAGTGCAGTGGCACAATCTTGGCTCGCTGCAACCTCCGTCTCCTGGGTTCAAGTGATTCTCCTGTCTCAGCCTCCCGAGTAGCTGGGATTACAGGCTCATGCCCCCATGCCCGGCTAATTTTTCGTATTTTAGTAGAGATGGGTTTCACCATGTTGCCCAGGCTGGTCTCGAACTCCTGAACTCAAGCAATCCACCCTCCTCGGCCTCCCAAAGTGCTAGGATTACAGGCGTGAGCCACCGCGCCTGGCCAATGAAACCTAATTTTCAGTGAGAAACGTAACTACCAGGAAATTAGGTTCACGTGGGGCTTGGCCTTCCAGCCTCACATGTGGGAAAGCACACAGGAAAGAGGTTGGAATTGACGTGTAGTGCTGGTGAACTATATGCATGCACCACTCTGTATAACTTAGCTAAACAAATTAAGGTGCATTCGCACAGTGGAATGCTTTCCAGCCACGAAAATCAGTATTTTTTTTAGCCAATAAATACTTTCCAGTCACTTAAATGGGCAAGAAGGGACAAATCTTAGAATTCCAGACAACATATTTGTCCCTTCAGGGAGTGGAGTTTATTTCCATACGCACCCTTGAATGTGGCTGGACTTACTTCCTGAGAATAGAGAATGAAAAGGTCAAAATCGTAACTTTCTGGACACAGATCCAATCCAGTGTACCACATCAGGTTTAGTCGTCAGGTCTTCTTAATCTTCTCTGATCTTTGAGAGTTTTCCAGGAACCTCACGGCCAGGAGTTTGCCAGGAACCCTAACATCATCAGTAACAGATCATGTCGATATCTATGCACCCCCTGAGATAATGAAATAAGATGGAGACTTTACCTCTGTGTACATTCTTCCCCCAACTGCAGTTTAATCATGAGAAAAATCCCAGACAAACCAAATTAGAGGGACAGGCTATATCATACTTGGCCAATAGTCTTCACAACCATTAAAGTCATGAAAAACAAGAAATGATTGCTAAACTCTTAAAGATCAGAGGAGATGAAGGAGACCTGATGACTAAAGGCAATGTGGTACATTGGATTGGATCTGTGTCCAGAAAGAGAGCACTTATGAGAAAGCTGGTGAAATCCAAATAACAGCTGGAGTCCAGTTAACACTGTACCAGCCAAACAGTGGCTCATACCTGTCATCCCAGCACTTTGGGAGGCCGAGATGGGCGGATCACCTGAGGTCAGGAGTTTGAGACAAACCTGGCAAACATGGCAAAGCCCCATCTCTACTAAAAATACAAAAATTAGGTCGGGGCGCGGTGGCTCACGTCTGTAATCCCAGCACTTTGGGAGGCTGAGGTGAGCAGATCACAAGGTCAGGAGATCAAGACCATCCTGACCAACATGGTGAAACCTTGTCTCTACTAAAAATACAAAAATTAGCTGAGCGTGGTGGTGTGTGCCTATAATCCCATCTACTCGGGACGCTGAGGCAGGAGAATAGCCTGAACCCGGAGGGCGGAGGTTGCAGTGAGCCGAGATGGCACCACTGCCCTCCAGCCTGGCGACAAAGCAAGACCCAGTCTCAAAAAAAAAAAAAAAAAAAATTAGCCAGGCAGGCTGAGGCAGGAGAATTGCTTGAACCTGGAAGGCAGAGGTTGCAGTGAGCCACAATCACTGTACTGCACCCCAGCCTGGGCAACACAGTGAGACTCCATCTCAAAAAACAATGTGCCAAGGAGCTTTGGTACCAATGTACCAATTAGATCTTAGTTTTGACAAATGTGTCATAGTTATGTAAGACATTAACATCAGAGGAAGCTAAGTGAAGCATATATGGAAACTCTCTGTACTATCTTTCCAAGTTTTCTATAAATCTAAAATTATTCCAAATAAAATTTGCTGGGTCCAGTGGCTCACACCTGTAATCTCAGCACTTTGGGAGGAGACAGTGGGAGGATTGCCTGAGCCCAGGAGCTCAAGACTGGCCTGGGCAACATGGTGAGAGACCCCTTATTGCTACAAAAAAAAAAAAAAAAAATTATTAAAAGTTATTTTGTTAAGAAAAGGGGATCAATGTTGCTCTGAAATGAAAATAAAACTTGATATGAAAATGTGCCCATTAACTATTCAGTTAGTGAAAGAAGCAGGTAATAAAACATCAATACTAATAAAATGGTTAGTTAGCACTTATTGAGTGCTTACAGCATGCCACCCTCTGTGCAAAATGATTTCTGTGGATTATCTCATTTAATTCTGAGAATCACCCTATGATGTCAATGCTATTATCCTCAATTTACTGTTAGGGAAACAACGGGCTAGATGGTTTACATAACTTGTCAATAAAATATGGTGTTAGTCTAACTCTGGAACCTGAGTTATATGAAACACTACCATATATCATCATTTAGCTTTACTTATATTGTATATATTTACAGAAGCCTAAAAAGGATATACTCCAAACTGTAAGAGAGCATTTTCTTTGTCATATGGAGACTATGGGGGAGGGTGTCACATAAATAAAATTATTTTAGTTTTTTACAGTTATCCTGTAATATCATAGTAAATTAGGTATTTGCATTAATAACAACAAAAAATGAGGCAGTAGGACTTTTGATTTCAAAAGGACTGTCCAGTTCTAACACTTTAGAATATCCAAGGCTCCTGACATCTCTGGAGGTTTGGTCTGAGGCAGAGGCAGAGGCTTCAGATGGCAGTAGGGGGATTTCTCAGCTCTCAGGGTGGTGGGTGGTGGGGCGTGGTGAATTTGAGCTTTTGGAGACTCTGGGCTGTGCTTCTAGCCTTAACCTTCCACCTCCAGCCCTCCTTGCCATCTCAACAGCTTTAGTGGCCTCTCTAATTACTAGGAACACAGGGAGAAGCACAGCTTCTGTTTTGGTAAAAAAAGAAGTCATATACCCACAAACCAGTACTTCAGTGGGGGTTGTCACCAAATTGGACTCTGGAAGGGGTCTGAGGAAAGCGTAGGGGCCAGGCTTGATGTTGGAAGTAGCCTGACCTAGCAGGCTCAGTCCTTTGTTACGAAGTTGTAAGATCCAGGGACACGTTTTCAAAGGTGTAAAATGGAGAAGCCAGGCCAGGTGCGGTGGCTGACGCCTGTAATCCTAGCACTTTGAGAAGCTGAGGTGGAGGATTGCTTGAGCCCAGGAGTCTGTGACCAGCCTAGATAACATAAGTAAGACTCCATATCTATAAACAAATTTTAAAATTAGCTAGGTGTGATGGCATGCACCTATGGTCCCAGCTATTTGGGAGGTTGAGATAGGAAGATCACTTGAGCCCAGGAGGTCAAGGATGTAATGAGTGCGCCATGATCACACCACTGCACTCCAGCCTGGGTGACAGGGTGGGACCCTGTCTCAAAACAAAAACACAACAGAGAAGCCAGGCTTCGTTGAGCCCCTACCATGCTGGGTGCTTTATATGCATTACTTCCAATGTAGGTACCATCCAGAGCCACATTCCCCAGATAAGAACAGAGGGAGTAGCCCACCTGGGTTCCTTCTGTGTGATTCCAGGCTGTGCTCCCAGCCTTAACCTTTCACCTCCAGCCATCCTTCAGTAACTTCCCCCAGTAAGCTCTCTCCTTAGGAGTCAGGAACCCTGTGAGCTGGCAGAGGATCAGCGGAGGCCCAGAATGGTTTGGCTTTTCCATGTTTTCTCAGCTTCTACTCTCAAAAGGGCATCAACAAAGGGACTAGTGACCAGGCGGTCATGCTCTTTCAAAACTCTTTCTCCAAGGAATGGCTGAGGAGGGAATTTGGGATCTGCCTGGGGAGGTGGAGCAGAAAGGGAGTAGTAGGGAGGACAAAGGAAAGATGTGCTTCTGAGGAATGACCACAGGGAAGGGCTAGGCTGATGCCCCACATATCAAGACAAACCCAGTTCCAGTCCAGAGAACTGCCAGAGATATAGATAAGGGTGGGTTCAACACCAGAACTTCCCCTGGCAGAGCTGTCCAGAGCAGAGCCAGCAGCTCACAGTGCTCCCTTTCAGGGGCGGGGCTGCCGTGCAGGTGAAGGAAGGCTCATGGACCACCCATCAGAAGGAGGGCATGCGGACATCTGTTCCTAAGATCCTACAACAATAATAACAACAGCAAAACTGAGCTCCTTCTATGTGCACGTGTCATCTCACTTCACCCTAAGAAGGTATTACTCTCACCTTACAGGTGTGAAAACCAAGGTCCTGGACAGTTCTATTTATTTTTCAGAGACGGTGTCTAGCTCTGTCACACAGGCTGGAATGCAGTGACGTGATCATAGTTCACTGTAGCTATGACCTCCTGGCCTCAAGTGATCCTCCTGCCTCAGCCTCCCAAGCAGCTGAGACTAGAGGCACTTACCACCGTGCCCAGCTCATTTGTCTTGGACAGTTAAGCTATTTGCTCAAGCTTACACATCTGGTAAACAGTCTGTTTATCTGCAGAGCCAGCATTCTTATCCAAGATACAGTTTACTTCTAGGCATCAAGGGATTTATGATTCTAAAAGGATTAAGATCCTTGGAGCCCATGATAAACAGACCAATGGGAGGTAACAGCCTTATTTTTAGAGGCTTTGATTTTATTGCAAGGCCCTGGTCAGTAATCATGAGATTTACCTAGGGATATGAAGACTTTCCTTCTCTGAGGAAGCAGATTAGAAAACTTGTCTTCTTAAACTAAGAGGCCACAGCCCTTAAAGACATGGAAATCTAAAAGAAGCTCTGATGGACACTCCCAAGAAATTACAGACTTGAGTCTTTTAGAGACTGGCACTAATTAAAGGCGAATGTCATGGAGAGGGCGGTGACCTGAACAACCATTCACCTCCCACATGGCACAATCTTGAGGTTCCATTTTACTTTTCATAATCTGCCAAAGTTGAAATAATCTAGATCTGAAATTTTTCAGACTTCAGTTTTCAAACTTCAAGTCGTATAATTGTGAAACTTTTTGGCCAGACAGAAAGTTTTATTTGTGGAATGCCATTATCAAGAATGAGGCACATTAAGATCTTTAATTCTCACAATGGTCAGAGTAGTTATGACCCCTATTTTCCAGAACAGGAAACTGAGTTGCACAAAAGAATCAGGAACTTTCCCAAGGTCACACAGTTTTTAAGTGGTGAAGGAATTTAAATCCGGATCTGCTGAAGTCCAGAACATGGCTTAGTACCACTGGGGCTGCAGGCGGAAGCCCAGTAGATAAAATTGTGAGTTGGGGCAGGCACAGTGGCTCATGTCTGTAATCCCAGCACTTTGGGAGGCCAACGAGGGATGATCACTTCAACCCAGGAGTTCAAGGCTGCAGTGAGCCGTAATTGCACTGCTGCATTCCAGCCTGGGCCACACAGCAAGGCCTCATCTCTAAACAATAAAAATAAATTAAAAGATACAAATAAAATTATGAGTTGAGCTGCTCTGGTTTGGGTTTGGGTATGTTGGGTTGGAAGAGGCCAGCTCACTGAGACTTTCCCTTGTGCCCTGTAGGACCCTTGGAAACGCTGATAGCACAAAAGCAGTTAAAAAAAAAACTGGAAACAAATGTCCTTCAACAGAGGAATGAATCACACCTTCTGGTATATTCATTCAGTGGAATACTTACTACTTAGTGATAAAAAGATAACATTTCAAAATAATTATGCTGAATGAAAAAGCTAGACAAAAATGAGAGCATACTGTGTGATTGCATTTATATAAAACTCTAGAAAATGCAAACTAATCAATAGTGACAGTAAGCAGATCAGTGGTTACTTTGCCTTGTTGACCTACCCATTTGCCTGGTGTTCCCAGTAACCAACCCTTGTTTCTGGGCTTGATGGGGTGAAGCTCCTACCAACTTTGCCTTGTTGACCTACCCATTTGCCTGGTGACCAGAGCCTTGGCTTGTCCAGTACCCACGTTACCATGACTGGAGAGAAACCAGTCATGTGGGGGCAAGGAGAGGGTGGGAGGGATTACCAAGAGGTGGCAGGAAACTTTTTAGGTGATTAATATGGTCACTATCTTGATTGTGGTGATGGTTTCATGAGTGTGTGTGTATGTATGTGTATGTGTTAGATATATATGTATCTTAATTATACACTTTATTCCTTAGGTAGGAGATAGCAAAAAAAGTTTACACTTTAAATATGTGCAGTTTATTGAATGAAATTATACCTCAAAAAAGCAGTTTAAAAAAACTTTAGCTGGGTGTGGTGGCTCATGCCTGTAATCCCAACACTTTGGGAGGCTGAGGCGGACAGATTGCTTGAGCCCAGGAGTTCGAGACCAGCCTGGCAACATG
>NW_012122932.1:6096918-6106371 GCF_000951035.1 Colobus angolensis palliatus
AAATTAGTCGGGCATGGTGGTGTGTGCCTGTGGTCCCAGTTACTTGGGAGGCTAAGTTACTTGGGAGGATTGCTTGAGCCTGGGAGATGGAGGTTGCAGTGAGCGGAGACTGTGCCACTGCACTCCAGCCTGAGTAACAGAGATCCTGTCTCAGAAAAAGAAAAACAACGACACACACACACACAAAAGAAAAACAACACACACACACACACACACACCCCACTTCAAAATTCAAAAGACTTGCTCAAGCTCACTCAGCACGCTGATGGGGAGCCAGGCCAGGCCAGAGCTCCCCCTGTGACACACCTATGTGAGGAAGGGAGCCTCCCCCAAATACAGCCCCCAGGCTTCACCCCATACTGAGGGCCAGGGTGGTTTCTCTCCAGTCATGGTAACGTGGGTACTGGACAAGCCAAGGCTCTGGTCACCAGGCAAATGGGTAGGTTAACAAGGCAAAGTTGGTGGGAGCTTCACCCCATCAAGCCCAGAAACAAGGGCTGGTTACTGGGAACACCCTAGGGGAGGCTGTACTCACAACCAGGGATCTTTGACAAAAATAGAAACCTGATAGAAGGATTAGAAGAGACAATCTCTTCCTCTGTCAAATTACCTGGGCCAACACCTACTGAGCACCTACCACGTGTGAGGGTCTGCCTTAGCTTGCTATCTTATGGAATCTAGGTAAGGATGGAATGATATCAATGCAAGGGCATGACACACTAAATAGGCATCCCCCAAATGGTAGCCATGACTCATCAAATATTCCCTAAGTGCTTGCTCTGGGTGCAGAGAGAACAGATGCTTGGGCTGATCCTCGAGGCCAGGAAAGATACGTGGACAGAAAGCTTTGCCACAACACCAAAGTTTGTGAGATAAATGCTTTGCGGGCCAAGAGGAGAAATAAATTACTTCCAGCTGCGGAGAGGTTTCATGGAGGCTGTGGTATGTAAGGGAGGGAAAGGAATTTGTATATGGGGACAAGGGAGGCTAGTAGAGATCATTCCACTTACAGGGGGCAGCATGAACAAAAGCAAGGCACCTGAGAAGCGGGCTGGCTGGCTGCAGTGAGGAGTGAGAAAGCCTAGAAGGGTGGGCTAGGGCCAAGTGCACGGGGAAGCCGCAGAGAAATATGTGGACACATCTGCTCCCCACCCCCACTCCTGCAGAAGCCTGAGCTCCGCTGTGTGATTCATTCATTCCGTGGACAGCCAGCTGGGCTGCTGGCAGGCGTGGGAGCTTCTCTAATGCCTCTGTGGCCTTGGAAGAACAGAGCCAACTGCCTCAGCTAGAAACTTGGATTTCAGCTGGGGGTGGTGGTGTAGAGAGAACTCAAAGGAAATGAAGCCCTCTGAGAAGCACTCACTCTAAGAAGCACCAGTGTCTCAACTCTTGGGCGTTCCCAATGGGCCAGCCAGTCTGCACCAGACCTCCCTGGGCAATTGAAAATGGAAAAAATCCTCAAGTTTGTTCTCTCAGAGCCCAGAGAAACTTTTCTTTAAAAAGAAACTGTCTTAAACTTCTGTGGATGGTTAAGTCCAGGAGACACTGCCATCTGGTGGTCAAGAAACACATTTACCTTGTGGGCTGGGAAGGAGTCCCTGAACCCGAGGGGCCACAAAGGCAGAAATGGCCCTGAGATTTGTTTAGTACTTTCATAATGGGATGGAAATTATGCTTGCAATCAGTTTAGAGTTGAAATAAAGTGTTACTTCTGGCTACTAAGTTCCCCGAGGTGCAGGCATTATGCATTGCGCAGATGAGGAAACTGCCCATGAGATAGATGAGGTGGCTGGTCCCATGTCTGAGCTGGTCAAGTGCAGAGCCAGGTCTTATTCCAGTCTCCAGCAGCCCTGGGTCCCCAGTAAGTGCCCAATAAATGGTTAAAGTGGTGATTCTCAACATGTTACCCCCAAGAGCCTTTCAGAAGGCACATGAGGTTATATTTAAAAGCTTCTGTAAGATGCCTTTTCCTCCTTTCCTCCTTAACAATTGTACGGTAAAGTTTTCCAGAGTCTAAATGAATGCAGTGACTTCATCTAGTCCCAGTGGCTAATGGGATGTGTGCCTGGGTATTTTTGTTTTAAAAATTCCTGTTGTAATTTCTAATGTAGTATAACCCACATAACCAAAACTGTTTGATAAATTTTTAATTTTTTTTTTGAGATGGAGTTTCGCTCTTTAGCCCAGGCTGGAGTGAAGTGATGCAGTATCAGTTCACTGCAACCTCCGCCCCCTGGGTTCAAGCGATTCTCCTGCCTCAGTCTCCAGAGTACATGGGATTACAGGCATGTGCCACCATGCCCGACTAATTTTTGTGTTTTTAGTAGAGACGGGGTTTTACCATATTGGCCAGGCTGGTCCCAAACTCTTGACCTCAAGTGATCCACCCGCCTCAGTCTCCCAAAGTGCTAGGATTACAGGTGTGAGCCACTGCACCCGGCCAAGATCCTCAATAATTTTTAAGAGTATATAAGATCTACTCAGGAGGCTGTAGCAGGAGGATTGCTTGACCCCAGAAGTTAGAGGTTACAGTAAGCTATGATCATGCCACTGCACTCCAACCTGACTAGCTTCAACCTGACTCAGCCTGACTGGAATTCAAATTGCCATTGTGACAGATTTTTGACTAACGAAATATTTTAAAAATGAGTGGCAGCCAGGTGCAGTGGTTCATACCCGTAATCCCAGCACTACGGGAGGCTGAGGCGGGTGCATCACCTGAGGTCAGGCATTCAAGGCCACTTTGGGAGGCCAAGGCAGGAGGACTGCTTGAACTCAGGAGTTCAAGATCAACCTGGGCAACATAGCAAGACCCCATTTCTAGAAAAAAACTAAAAAAAAAAAAGGTGAACTGGGCATGATGACATGTGCCTGTAGTCCCAGCTACTTGGGAGGCAAGAGTGGGAGTATTGCTTGAGCCCGGGAGGTCAAAGCTGCAGTGAGCCCTGATTGCACCACTGCACTCCAGCCTGGGTGACAGAGGGAAACCCCATCTCAAAACAAACAAAAAAGCCAAAAATGAATCACTAATATTTTCTGAATGATTTTTAACCAGCAATCACTGCTCTAATTGATTTACATGTATCACTTCATTTAATCCCCACAGCCACCATTTGCAGTAGATGCTATCATCACATTTTATGTCTGTGGACACTGAGAGGCTAAGTGGCCCAGCTGGGAGGTACTGGAGCTTGAACTCTATCCCAGGCAATTTGTCTCCACAGCCTCTTCCCACTATTCCACTTGCCTTAACATTTGATAACCTTTTGTGCAATTCACTTGATAGACAAAAGTTTTTCAAAATATGAAATCTACGAAACTTGTGAAAAGAAAGGGGATCACTGTTCTGGGTCAACGCCTCTACTTTATAGGTGAGGAAAAAATGAGGCCCAGAGAGGGGAAGTGATTTGCTAAAGATCACACAGCAAAGAATCAGAATCTACAGGGGTCTGACTCCCAGGTGGGAACTCTCAAAACTCCAACCCGAGTAAGCGTTAACCACCTACATGTGAGCAAGCAACACCAAGACCAGGCAAGACATCTCCAACAAAAGCAGCTTGATTTTATTGCAGGGAAGCTAGGAAGGAATAGGACAACTGAGGGTCTCCACAGGAACACCACTGCCCAGCATAACTGCCAAGTCCCAGGTCTGTCTGGAAGCCGGGGGAGGATCAGCATCCTAGGAAAGATGGAAAGTTAGGTGGAACGAAGGCGCCATCTGCTGTGGACATAGCGATATTGCAAAGGCAAGAAATGCACAAAGAGGCATGGGTGAGGTGGAAAACCCAGGGTGCAGATGCAGGGGCAGGACTAGATCCCCAATGTCCAGCCCTGCACACTGCTCCCATGAAGTCCGTTATACTCCCATGAACCTGTTATACTCAGGTTGGCTGGAACGCATTAACCTTGCCAAGTCAATCACTGCCAAAGCCCTCTTCTGGGGAATTTCCAGGGCTGCCAGGATACTCAGTCAACAGCACTCCCTATCCTGTTACAGTTTATGTTGGAAAGGCAATGAACAAAATCATGAGCAAATAAATCTGCCAAGAGTCAGATGATTAAGGTGACTTCAAAACCAATAAACACTCTATCTTTGAGGTTCCTAAGCCTGGCTTCAAGTGGGTCACTGAGGAGCCTCAAAGCAGACTTCAAAGACATGTTGCCTGAGCACGTGGACTAAAGCTGGCTTATTTGGGTGATTCTTACTGAGTACTGTGCATCTGAATTTCCAGGAGCCTTTCCATACAATACATGGTTACTGAAATACATACAGATAAGACTGTATGATGTCTAGAAGTTGCTTCCAAACAATCTGGGCAGGAGAGAGTGGGCATGATGTCTGGAATTTGCTTCAAAATAATCTGGGTGTTTTGTCACCCAGATGAAACAATGAGGACAGTGGAGTTTCTAATTCAAGATGTGTGCATTAGGGCTCCCCCACATGGATATAGATAGCTCCAGAAGACTTTTTTTCCTTCTCTCCCTTCATTCCTTCTTGTCACAGAGTGCTTTTATCAAAAAATAACAGGCCTTGGTGAAATAAACACTAATTGTTGGATCTGGGTGACGGGTACTTGGGGATTCATTCTATCACTCTACTTACATATGTTTGAAACTTCCTATCATAAAAAATCTAAAATAAATAAAAAGTACCATGAAAATTACTAAGCCATAGGAAGGAATGATTTACAGACACGTGCTATGACTTGAATGAATCTTGAAAACATTATACTACATGGAAAAAGGCAGACACAAAAAGGTCACATATGATGTAATTCCTTTTATATGACCTGTCCAGGGTAGGCAAATCCAGAGTAGTAGAAAGCAAATTAGTGGCTGCCAGGGGATGGAGAAATGGGTAGTGGGGAGTGACTTCTTAATGGATACAGGGTGTGTTTCTGAGATGATGAATAAGTTTTGAAACTAGAGAGAGGTGGTGGTCGTACAACATTGTGAATGCAACAAATGCCACTAAATGATAGACTTTAGCCCATTTATGGCTAGTGTTCCATTATTGGAATGCTAAGCTTGTGGGAGTTATTTATATCCTACTGCTCAAGGTCATCACCAAGGTTTGATTTTTCACATAAAAAACTTTGCAATATTCAGCATAAATGGGTTAAAATAGTTAATTATTATGTCTTGTGAATTTCATCTCAATAAAATAACATGAGAAAACATGTTTTCTATGAGAAAAACACATTAAGCTACACATGGTTTACATCCAACAGATACTACTTTTTTAGTTAAAAAAATTCATACGCCCAGGCCTAGAGTTTCTAATCCAAGATGTGTGCATCAGGGCTCCCCCATGTATATAGCTAGTTCAGGAAGAGCTTTTTTTTTTTCCTTCTCTCCCTCCATTCCTTCCTGTTACAGAGCATTTTCATAAAATACAATCTTACAGGAAGCCCAATACGACACAGGGCTGTTTGGGAGCTATGGAGGGTCCAGAGCCCCATCCACTCACCCTCCCTATGAAACCCTAGGGGTGGAGGAATGATGTAAGAAATACTGTTCTTCAACATGCTGGAAACAGCTGATGTTTTACTTCCCTAGAGGATAAGCCTTCATATGTGGAGAGATTGCACACCAGTCCCCACAAGGCAGAAAAGCAGGTTGGAGGTTTTAGCCCCATTTTACCGATGGGAAGACCAAATCTCTGTAATGTAAAAAGTCCCCAAAGTCAGCGTGAAATGAGGACAGAGTTGGAATCAGAATCCCAGATTCCTCGTTATTCATCCTGGGCTCATTCCTGAATATGCGTTCTATCTATGGATGGAAAGTGCATGACGAAAACAGATGCATCTGACATCTTGTGACTTGCATGTGATGTTACCACATACACAGAACACTACCATGGCTCAGGTTCCAAATGTACGCCTTTGGGAAGGAGGCTATCCTCAAAGAGGACCTACCAGTCAGTTGTGGCTGGCCTCTGTCTGTGGGGTCTCCGTGGGCCCATTCACAGGGACAATGCCACCAGTAATAGTTACAGAACTCCGATTCAGGATATCTGACTTTCTTCCTGCCTCTGCCACTCACCTCGGTGGACTTTGGTTGAATTACTTCCCCTCTCTTGGCCTCATTTTTCTCAGTCACAGTCAGGGCACCAAACCACATCAGAGATGTGGCAATCATTGTAATTCACGAGTCAAATGTGCTACATGGGCAGTGGCAGCCAGAAGTGCCCAGCTGAGACTGGCTGGATCAATGAGTAAGGTCTGCCTGGTTCCAGAGTGAAGACTGCTGGCACAGTGCCCCTTACTGCCTCACTGGATTACATAAAAGTGAAGGGAACATCTAGCTCAAACATGCTATTGTTTTTGTACCAGTCTGGACAAAGGGCATGCTCAGGAAGCTGACAACAGTTTCAAGTAGAGAGGGCGGCACAGTCTGAATTAACTCACTTGGTCAGGGCACAGGAGAATAAGGCCCAAGGCATAAGTGTCAACTCTGATGAGACAGTCTGTTTATCAAAGCCAGAGCCATGTGTGGTGATATGTGCCTACAGCTCCAGCTACTTAGAAGGCTGAGGCAGGAGGATCACTTGAGCCCAGGAGTTAAAGGCTATAGTGCACTATGATCACACCTATGAAGAGTTACTACCCTCCAGCCTGGGCCACACTGTGAAACACTGTCTCAAACAAACGAACAAACAAAGGAGCCAAAATGCACTGCTTAGGGTCATAGACTGTAACCTTAAACCCTGCTATCCATGAACTGCAATCCCCAAGTCCGAAAGAGGCCTCTGGGAGACTTTACAGTGCTCTGTCCACTCACAGGGGCTGTAAGAATTCCCTGAACTTGTGATTTGCATTAGACAATAATAAAATATTTGTAACCACTTCAAAGAAGGTAGACAGTGGATTGAAAAGAACCCAGGGGGCTCTTCTGCTCCACTCAAGCTCTCAAAGGCCAAGGTGTTAGCTCTGATGAGAGATGTGAGCAGTAGGTTTGTTCAGCAAGTGCTGGGGCCTTACCCACCTGCTCCCTTTGGTCCATCCTGCGGGCTCTGGGGACCAGGTCCCTACTACTCGAGGCCAAGGTAGGAAACAGTCTTTCCTGTTTTCTTCAGGGTTGCAAGCAGAGTGTCCACGCTGTGCTCAGATTCAATGCAGATCTTCTTGTTGGGCAGGTCAATGTCATGCTTAACTCCTGCAGGAAGAGGAAATGGGGTATGGGGAAAGGAAGTACAGACCCTCCCAGTTACAGCAAGAAAGAGTTCAGGCTCTAAATTACTATTCACAACCACCCTTGCCCTTTCCTCTAGAGCAGAGATTGGTGAATTTCTTCTGTAATGGGCCAGAAAGTAAATGTTTTAGGCATTGTGGACCACATATGGACTCTGTTGCATATTCTGCGTATTTTTTTATAACTCTATTCTTGAACATACTAAAATAAGCTGTGAGCAGGATTTGGTCCATGGGCTGTAGCGTGCTGATCCCTACTCTATATTAGGGCTTTTTGAGACACAGACTCACTCTGTTGCCCAGGCTGGAGTGCAGTGGCACAATCTAAGCTCACTGCAACCTCCACCTCCTGGGTTCAAGTGATTCTCATGCCTCAGCCTCCGGAGTAGCTGGGATTACAGCCATACGCCACCACATCTGGCTAATTTTTGTATTTTTAGTAGAGACAGGGTTTTGTCATGTTGGCCAGGTTGGTCTCAAACTCCTAATCTCAAGTGATCTGCCCGCCTTGGCCTCCCAAAGTGCTGGGATTACAGGCATGAGCCACCGCGCCCAGTCACTTTTTTTTTTTTTTTAATTGCAAAAGTAATATAGATACTTCTTTGTTTTTCAAAAAAGCGAACATTTCTAAATAAAAGTAGAAGCGGTAAGGCCCCCTATTGATCCTACCCCTTGAGATCACTGTGAACAGTCCGGCTTCTATCCAGACTTTGTCCCAGATAGACAAATGAAAAATAATTCCTCCAAATGGCATCACACTACATAAACAGGTCTTGCTAATATTTTACTTTTTTCTTTATTACATTTATTTATTTATTTATTCATTCATTCATTCAGAGACAGGGTCTCATTGTGTTATCCAGGCTGGAGTGCAGTGGCACAATCACAAATCACTGTATCCCTGAACACCCAGGCTCAGGTGATCCTCCCATCTTAGCCTCCCACGTTGCTGTGACTGCAGGCACATGCCACCGTGCCTGGTTAAGTTTTATATTTTATGCAGAGACAGGGTTTTGCATATTGCCCAGGCTGGTCTTGAACTTCTGGGCTCAAGCAATCTGCCTGCCTTGGCTTCCCGAAGTGCTAGGACTACAGGTGTGAGCCACTGCACCCAGCCCTTTTTTTTTTTTTTTTTTTTTTTTTTTTTTGAGACAGAGTCTCGCTCTGTCTCCCAGGCTGGAGTGCAGTGATGTGATCTCAGCTCACTGTAGCCTCTGCCTCCTGGGTTCAAGCGATTCTTCTGCCTCAGCCTCCGGAGTAGCTCGGATTACAGGCATAAGCCACCATGCCCGGTTAATTTTTGTATTTTTAGTAGAGATGGAGTCTTGCTGTGTTGGCCAGGTTGGTCTTGAATTCCTGACCTCAGGTGATCCACCTGCCTCAGTCTCCCAAAGTGTTAGGATTACAGGCGTAAGCCACAGTACCTGGCCCTATTCTTTTTTTAAAAGCTACAGTCTTCCATAGTGTGAACGTACCACACATCCACTTAATTAATCCATGTTAAAGGTCATTGAGGATGCTTCTAATTTTTCACCACTATCACAATGTTATAGCAAACATATTTGAACTTGTCTTAAAAAAACTTATAAAAATATTTTTATACAGTGAATTCACAGAATGGAAATTGTGGGGCGACAGATGTTTGACACATTTTGAATGTTTAATAGACACTGCAAAATCGCCCTCCTAAATGGCTATGCCAATTTATAGCTCCCCAGCAGCACATGAGAGGACCCAGAGTTTTACTCTGACGAAAGAGCACACAGAAAGAAAGGAAAAGTCTTGAGAGGTTCTAGGCCTGGCCTCACCATTGACTTGCTAGGTGACCATGGGTGGCAGGGGTGGGGTCCTGTTTCTCACAGGCCTCAGTTACCTCATCTGTACATGAAGGATTCAGGGCTGGCCAGATCCTGTGGTCTTTCCAGCTCAAGAATGCCATTAATCTGTGATTCCTCAGCCCTAGCACTCTTCTTTTAGGGCCCTAAGCAACTCAAAAAACCCTCCTGACTTTCTCAAGAGGCCATCCAAGTAGGGACAGTAGGAAAAGATGGGGAGAAACCTGCCGAAGCTCAAAGGCAGATCCTCCAGCAAGAGGCCTTAAAAATCATACAGTTGGCTGGGTGTGGTGGCTCATGCCTGTAATCCCAGCACTTTGGGAGGCTGAGGCAAGTGGATCACTTGAGGTCAGGAGTTCGAGACCAGCCTGGCTAACACAGTGAAACTCCATCTCTACTAAAAAGATGAAAATTAGCTCAGTGTG
>NW_012122932.1:6106421-6129070 GCF_000951035.1 Colobus angolensis palliatus
TGATTGTTGAAAAGAGGTGCTTTAAGGATATCTGCATGTGGCCAGGTGCAGTGGCTCATGCCTGTAACCCTATCACGTTGGGAGGCCAAAGTGGGTGGATCACCTGAGGTCAGGAGTTCAAGACCAGCCTGGCCAACATGGTGAAACCCCGTCTCTACTAAAAATACAAAAAATAGCCGGGTGTGATCCTGTAGTCCCAGCTACTCAGAAGGCTGAGGTAGGAGGATCACTTGAGCCTGGGAGGTTGAGGCTGCAGTGAGCTGAGGTCGCGCCACTACACTCCGGCCTGGATGAAGTTCCTGGGGTGGGTAGGTGTCCTTGAGCTGTCAAACAAAATTAGGCCCGTTCCCACTTCATCCAGAGCCTGCTGCTTTGTTTGAGGGGCTCCTGTGCAGTTTCATTTTTAAAGCGTCAACAGGCCGGGCGCAGTGGCTCCTGCCTGTAATCCCAGAATTCTGGGGGGCCAAGGAGAGAGGATCATCTGAGGTCAGGAGTTTGAGACCAGTCTGTCCAACATGGAGAAACCCCGTCTCTACTAAAAACACAAAATTAGCTGGGTGTGGTGGCCCGCGCCTATAATCCCAGCTACTCGGGAGACTGAGGCAGGAGAATTGCTGGAACCCGGGAGGTGGAGGTTGCGGTGAGCTGAGATCACGACATTGCATTCTGGCCTGGGCAACAAGAGCGAAACTCCATCTCAGAAAAAAAAAAAAAAAAACTAGCCAGGCACGGCGGCAGGCACCTATAATGCCAGCTACTCAGGAGGCTAAGGCAGGAGAATCGCTTGAATCCAGCGGAGGGCGGGTGAAGCAGGTTGTAGCGAGCAGAGATCACGCCACTTCACTCCAGCCTGGACAAAACAGGGAAACCCCATCTCAAAAAAAAAAAAGCATCAACAGCAGAAGTTGATACAGATACACAAGATATACATTCCTATACCACAGCTGGGGAAACCCAGGCCTGAGAAACAAGGGCCCACAGTCATGTGGAAAGTCAGCAGCCAGGTTCTTTCCACTGTTTCAGTTTCTTTCAGATTAAGATCCCAGTTTACAGGGCCAGAGATCAGCCACTGACTTGCTGTGGGACTCTGGGCAAGTCACTTAACCTCCTGGGTACTGGCATCAACATCCTCATTCCAAAGATGGAAAGTACAGCTCAGAGGACTGCTAATGAGATCACGTCCATGTGGAAGTCATTTGAAAACTTAATGTCATTATTATTTAGGGTTTTAAAAGAGAAAATTTTAGAAGATTGTGTGACAGTTCATGTAGGGGAACAAGAAAAGAAAAAGTCTCAGAAGGCTGAGCACTGGCATTGCCAAAACTCTGATCACAACTCAGTTATTACCTCATTCAGTCCCAGGACCAGATCCCAGCCCTCTCTGGGCCTCAGTTTCCCCAGCTGTGAAATGACAAGGCTGGATAAGACTGATTGTTGAAAAGAGGTGCTTTAAGGATATCTGCATGTGGCCAGGTGCAGTGGCTCATGCCTGTAACCCTATCACGTTGGGAGGCCAAAGTGGGCAGATTACTTGAGGTCAGGCGTTCAAGATCAGCCTGGCCAACATGGTGAAACCCTACCTCTATGAAAAATACAAAAAATTTGCCAGAAATCGCTTGAACCCAGGAGGCAGAGGTTGCAGCGAGCTGAGATCATGCACCACTGCACTCTAGCCTGAGCAACAGAGCGAGACTCCATCTCAAAAAACAAAACAAACAAACAAAAAACCTGCATGTGAGCGATTCAAAATTACTTAAAAAATTTTTTGAAGCAAAGAAATAGAAAAAGACAAAATTTTTAAAAATTATTACTTTTTAAAAATCTTTCCTTTTTTTTCTTATTTATTTATTTATTTTTTTTGAGACAGGGTGTTGCTCTGTTGCCCCCACTGCAGTGCAGTGGCATGATCTAGGCTCACTGCAGCCTCAACCTCCTGGACTCAAATGATCTTCCCACCTCAGCCCCCCAAAGTAGCTGGGAGTACAGGCATGTGCCACCATGCCTGGCTAATTTTTTTTGGTATTTTTTGTAGAGACAGGGTTTTACCATGTCGCCCAGGCTGGTCTCAAGAACTCCTGAGCTCAGGCAATCCACCTGCCTCAGCCTTCCAAAATGCTGGGAACACAGGTGTGAGCCACCGTGCCCAGCCCCATTTAAAAAATCTTAATAGAGGCTGGGCAGGGTGGCTCACACCTGTAATCCTAGCACTTTGTGGGGCCGAGGCAGGCAGATCACCTGAGGTCAGGGGTTCGAGACCAGCCGACCAATATGGAGAAACCCCGTCTATACTAAAAATACAAAATAAGCCACGAATGGTGGCGCATGCCTGTAATCCCAGCTACTCGGGAGACTCAGGCAAGAGAACTGCTTGAACCTAGGAGACAGAGGTTGCGATGAGCCAAGATCGCACCACTGCACTCCAGGCTGAGCAAGAAGAGCAAAACTCCATCTCAAAAAAAAAATTTTTTTTTTAACAGAAAATGACACTCAGATGTGTCATGCAGTACACACTGGAGATGACCAACATATTCACTAGTACTGCCATGGTTCCAGAGCTAGTCCTGGCAGTTCTAGTTAATTTGGCTAAATCCCAGCTCCGCCATTTACTGACCATGTGATCCCAGGTAAGTTAACGTCTCTGAATTTCAGCTGTCTCCTGTTTAACATGGAGCTAGTCAAACAAACTATCTGAAATGGCTGTGGTGAGGATTAAATGATGTGATCCACATAAGAAACTAACAAGAGTAGTTGGCACGTGCTAAGCCTTCAATACATTTTAGTTTTACTGTTATGATCAGCTTAACCCCAAGTCTCTCCTGCAACATCTGCATGCATCTGAACATGGCATAAGTGCATCTGTCTCCTCTATCCCACCCCCAACTGAGGGCCACTCACTCACCTCCAAGCTTATCAAGGACCCGAGAGACAGCTTCAGCACAGCTTCCACAGGTCATGTCCACGGAGAACACGTGCTTCTGAAACAAACAAAGGGGGAGCATGACCCGAGCCCTGCAGAGTGACCCACACACAGTGCCAGCAGACAGGCCCACTCAGGGTCGAGAGAGTAGGCAGAGAGACTGGGTAGGACCTGGCTGGCATCAGACTCATCAGGAGCCTGTTTCTGAGCCCCAGTCTCTTCAACTATAGAGTAGCTAAGAGTTTCTACCTCACAGGTGGTATTCAATGGAATCATCCCCATAAATCCTTTAGCAGTGTCTGGCACATAGTGAATAGAATCACCTGGAGATCTAGTTTAAAATGCTTTTTCCCAGTCCTACCTTCAAAGCACTGATTCTTGAGCTACGAGCTTTGTCTCAGGGCCACCAATAACTCTGACAGGGATGGGCCCCCATACTTCTAACAATGCTATTCTGGTGGGCCCATTTATGAACCAGAAAATTATTTTCTGCACTAGAGTCACCTGCAGCTTGCAAAAACTACAGGTTCTGGTCAGCAGGTCTGGGCTGGGGAATCTGTTATGTCTAGTCATTATCCCAGGTGATTCTGCTTTCATCCAAGGGCTGCATTCTCAGCGGCAGCATCTGGGTCCAGGGAAGAGAAAGGATTGCCTGGGTTCCCCAGTGGGTTGGAGGCCAGGCAGGAAGGGATCCCCAGCTCCTAGTCTTCATGTAAGCTCTACATTCTACAGTCTCCAGGATATCTAACAGATCAAGGGTCTGAAGGTAAGCACCCAGAAGACAGAGGTTTTGTTCAGTTCACTGCTGGATTCCTAATACTTGGAACAGTGCCTGGACACAGTAGGTGCTTAAAACATATTTTTGAGTCAATGGATAATTGACATGGCTGGTTTGAACTTCTGGGTCTTTTGCTTTGCTTTCACACAAGGATTACATAAACCAATACTTCATTTTAAAATCTCTGGAAATGAGACAATCTGAAATTAGATAAATCTGGCTTCAGATACCAGTTCTGACATTACTAATTGCATGATCATCAATAAGTTACTTCTCTGTGCCTTAGTTTCTACATCTGAACATTGGGGGTAAGAGTCCCTCTCTAGATTTGTGAATGGGATGAATACAGGATTTTAACTGGTGGTAGCCAGCACCCAAGATGGCCTCAGTGATCTCTGCCTCTGGTATTTATGTCCTTGAGTAACCCCATTCCAAATGTCTTGGGTTGGTCTGTGTGTCTTATAGAATATGGCTTGAAGTGAGGTTATGTGGCTTCTGAAGATATCACAAATGTCATAAAAGACACTGTGACTTCTGTCTTGCTCTCTTTCAGGGGTCACTTGCACTAGAGGAAGTCAGCTACCAAATCATAAAGATATTCAAGTAACCATAAGGAGAGGTCCACAAAGTGAGAGACCCAACCCTTGAGCTAACAAGCATGTGAGTAAGCCATCTCGAAAGTGGATTCTCCAGCTCCAGTCAAGCCTTCAGATGAATGCAGCTCCAGCCAACATCTCACTCCAACTTTATGAGAGCCTCTGAGCCGGAGCCACTAGGCCAAGCTGTTCCCAAATTCCTGAGTCTCAGAAACTGTGTGAGTTACTATAAATATATTTGTTGTTTACTACAAAGTTTTAGGATAATTACTAAGGAGCAATAGATAACTAATACATTAAGGAAATTAGGGCCTAGTACTAGGTTCCATTGGGTAAAAAATTAGCTATTGGGTTATTATTAATTTCTTCCATTTGTCTCTCCTGTTTCCCTTAAGAAATCAATGGCTACATTTTTCATGGAGCACTTCAAAATATTTCAAGTCTATTACCTCAACTGGAATTCTGGGTATAGCGATATATCTTGCTAGAAAACCACAGGCAAAATCTCTGCTCCAGAAGGGCTCCAGTTCCCTAATCTATACCAAAAGTGTATTAGCTAACTCAGTTTTTTTTCAACTTCAGTGTGCATAGGAAAAATCTGGGGACCTTGTATAAAGTGCAGCTCCCAGACACCTGCCTCAACTGGCTCTATGGATGTGGAGCAGGCCCTGCCACTCCCCATTTTTAACCTACTGGGGAGAGACAGGGAGGCAAAATTACAAACCCGAAAATAAAGTGCTAACTGGCTTCTCAAACTCTTTCCAAGTCTCTAAACACCTCTAAGTCTGGATTGTCATTGTGCTCTACAGAGGAAACCAAGACTAAGGGTTAAGCAGCTCGATTTTCCAGTGTAGACTGTATGACCTTTGTGACTAGTAAACTACTACTTTTATTAAGGCCAAATCTGCAAAATCTGCCTTAAAGAAAATGGTCAGTCTTTCCTTTCTTCTAAACATCTCTGATTTTTTCATTTTGTTTCATGACTATTCAAAGACAGCAACAATAACAAATTCTGGAAAGAAGGATTTGCAGTAGGTATTACAAAATCTTGTCTTTAAAATGTGGTCCTCAACCGAACAATATGAGCATCACCTGAGAGCCTGCCAGAAATGCAGAATCTCAGGTCCCTTCCCAGAAGTCCGGAATCAGAATCCTCATTTTAACAAGACACCCAAGTCATTCCTGCCCACATTACAGTCTGAGATGATGCTCTCCTCTATTAAAGAATTTTTTAGGCAGGGCAATGTGGCTCATGCCTATAATCTCAACACTTTGGGAGGCTGAGGCAGGCGCATCACCTGAGGTCAGGAGTTCGAGACCAGTCTGGCCAACATGGTGAAACCTGTCTCTCTACTAAAAATAGAAAAAAATTAGCCAGGCATAGTGGCAGGTGCCTGTAATCCCAGCTACTTGGGAGGCTGAGGCAGGAGAATAGCTTGAACCCAGAAGGCGGAGGCTGCAGTGAGCCAAGATCATGCCACTGCACTCCAGCCTGGGCAACAGAGCAGGACTCTGTCTCAAAATAAAAATAAAAATAAAAATCTAGCCGGGCATGGTGGCTCAAACCTGTAATCCCAGCACTTTGGGAGGCTGAGACGGGCGGATCACGAGGTCAGGAGATCGAGACCATCCTGGCTAACACGGTGAAACCCCATCTCTACTAAAAAATACAAAAAACTAGCCGGGCGAGGTGGCGGGCGCCTGTAGTCCCAGCTACTCAGGAGGCTGAGGCAGGAGAATGACGTGAACCTGGGAGGCAGAGCTTGCAGTGAGCTGAGATCCGGCCACTGCACTCCAGCCTGGGCCACAGAGCGAGACTCCGTCTCAAAAAAAAAAAAAAAAAATCTAAAGGCTGGGTGCAGTGGCTTGCACCTGTAATCCCAACACTTTGGGAGGCTGAAATGCGAGGATCACCCAGGATTTTGAGACCAGCCTGGGCAATACAGTGAGATCATGGCTCCATTTAATTTAAAACAAAAAAATTATTCCAGAAAAAAAATGCTGATGTTCTAGAACATGGATTGGCACACTACAAGCTACCTGTTTTACAAGGGAAAAGGTTTTGTTAAAACATAGCCAAATTCGGGCCAGGTGTGGTGGCTCATGCCTGTAATCCCAGCACTTTGGGAGACAGAGGCAGGAGGATCACGAGGTCAAGAGATTGAGACCATTCTGGCCAACATGGCGAAACTCCGTCTCTACTAAAAATACAAAAATTAGCTGGTAGTGGTGGCGTGCGCCTGTAATCCCAGCTACTCAGGAGGCTGAGGCAGGAGAATCACTTGATCTGGCAGGCGGAGGTTACAGTGAGCCGAGATCATGCCACTGCACTCCAGCCTGGCGAGAGAGCAACACTCCGTGTCAAAAAAAAAAAAAACACAAGAAACAAAAACAAAAAACCATAGCCAACTCATTTGTTTACTTTTGCACTAGAATGGCAGGGTTGAGTAGTTGTACCAGAGACCCTGTGGTTTGTGAAAACTAAAATGTTTACTATTTGCGCCTTGTAAAAAAAAGTTTGCTGAGTCTTACTCTAGGATAACCAGTAGAAAATTGATTAATCAATGGTTTGCACTTATATACTGAGCCAAAGTTTGGAAGGGTTTGCAAGCTCAACCTAAGAGCTAAATCTACTGATTGTCTATTATATGTCAAATTGTCTTTATGCAGTATCTAAGTTAGTCCTCACTGAGCCTGGAAAGAAAGCTATTTATCTTATTTCACTCAGGAGGAAAGTGAAGTTCCCAAGAGTTCACTAAGTGGCCTGCAGTCATGTGGCAAATACCTACTGAGTATGGAATATGAACCTAGGCTTTCTTCGCTCCAGGGAAATCCTGCTCGTTCTGGAATAGCAAAGTACACCACCAGCTCTCATAACCGTGACTCTCAGCAGAAGCTCCGAAACTAGAAATACATTTTTAGGGAGCACAGTTTTTTGCTGCCCAAGGACCTAAAGTCAATAAATACCTGAAACTTTCAGTTTCTGATTACAGGGAGTAGGTCCCATCCCCTACAGTATAAAGGTCAGAAGTCAGAAATCAGCTTCTGGGTATAAACATTACAGTTCAGTGCTCTCCTCCTCCACCTCTGAGGGGCAAAAATAAATTTGAGGGTGATGGAAAAACTATTTCATGGACAGAGTAATCACTTCTTTATAGGAGAAGCTCAAGATTGGCTCTACTACCGGATGTATAACTGGGTAGTTCTGGTTTCTCATGGCCTCTGGGGTCTTTCATAAAGACTTATAAAATGGGTAGATTTTAAAAGCCAGTAGGTTTAAAGTAGGTTTTAAAAGTCAGTAAGTGGTGGCCGGGAACGGTGGCTCATGCCTGTAATCCCAGCACTTTGGGAGGCCGAGGCAGGCGGATCACAAGGTCAGGAGATCAAGACCATCCTAGTTAACACGGTGAAACCCGTCTGTACCAAAAATACAAAAAAAAAAAAAAAAAAATTAGCTGGGCGTGGTGGCGTGCGCCTGTAGTCCCAGCTACTCAGGAGGCTGAGGCAGCATGACATGAACCCGGGAGGTGGAGCTTGCAGTGAGCCAAGATCACGCCACTGCACTCCAGCCTGGGCGAAGTAAGTGGGACAATTTTTTTTTCTTTTTTTGAGACGGAGCCTCGCACTGTCGCCCAGTATATATATATATATACACACAAACATATATATATATTTTTTCTTCCCTTTCCAGTTTTAAGGCAGTCCCTTGACTAACACCCTCCTTCCTTCAGCTGCTCATCTTGTGGTACATGGTGCCAAGCGCCCTCCTCATTCCCATCATTTGCTCCAGAGGGTCTTTTGTCAAAATCCCCAGAAGATACAGAATACACTGATGATCAAGCTGGCCTTTTCCTCATTGCCACCCTCCACAAAAAATCCTGGTGACCTTCACTCTCCAAGTCCCAGGGAGATTAATACTGTCTTCTACCACTGCCACAGGCTACTTGCTCAACTGGTAGGGCTGATTTTATCAGATTCCTTATCCATACTTTGTTGTTGGAGGACCTTGCACCTGGCAAGGTCCAAGGAAAATGACACCTGAGATGTTAGTGGCTCTGCCCAGGGGGCGTCAGGCTCACCTGTCAGCTCCCAAAGGACAGGCTGCTAAGACACATGGCATCTGTGGGATACCTCTTGATATCCACCTGGCCCAGAGCCATGAATTACGCACCTCGAAGACAATGCTAAACATCACATGACCCTAACCAAGATGCAATTGAGATCAGAGCATCTTCCCAAGCCGGTATGACTCCTTTTGCCAGGCACCTGCGATGTGGTCAGGCCTGGAGAGGGGAGCCTGAGGACAAGGAGCTGAATCCTGACTCTGCCAACTTCAACACGACCTGGAATAAGTTACTGGGTTTTTTATATTTTTATCTGCCAAAGCCCTCAATTCTTTATATAAAAAACGAGGCCACGAGCAACAATATACTGAGTGATCTGCAAAGGCAGGCTAAGACTGACTTCCCAGACTCTGCCACTGAGCAACTGGTGACTTTGAGGGGAGTTCCTGAACCTCTCTGGGGCTTATGGGTTCAGGCTGACAAAGTGTCTCCATTCAGAGTCGCCCAGAGCTGATTTGAAAAGTAAGCCATAGTGGGCAGGAAAATTAAGAAAAGCATGAACCTCTGAAAACCTGCCCGGTCCGTGAGGGAATAACCGGGTCCATCCCCTTGCCCAGAGCCTCCCCACCGCCCTCCTTCAGGCCAGCTCCGCGGGCAGGGCAGCCAGGAGGAAGGCTCAGGGACTAGGCGTCTCAGTTCCCGCTGGCCACCAACTCCCCGCGTCCTGCTGAGCGACCCCCTGCCCCCTCTCTGGGTCTATTTCTCCGTGTACGCAGGAAAGGTGTGGGCTTGTCGCCCCTGGAGGCCTTCCAGCTCCGACGTTTTGAAGCCCAGCTCCTAGATTAAACTCCCTTCGGATCCCATTTTCTGAAGGGTCGCAAAAGCTGGGGGCTGGGTGGGGTAAGCTGGGGGACAACAGTGGCTCCAGCCGCGGCCTGAGCCCTTCAAGAGAAGCATCCGGTCAAGCTGTTGTGCAGCCGAGGAGGAACCCGGGGACTGCAAGTCTGCGTGGCGGGGAGGGCGCAACCACTCACCGGCATAACTGAGGCAGCGGCGGCGTGGCGACGGTGGCAGCAATGGCAGCAGCGCCTCTCTGGGCTCGGAGGGCGGATTCGGCTGCGCTTCCGAGAGTGCGCGCTAGAGGCCCCTTCCCGGAAGCCCCGCCCCCTCCGGGCCAGCCCGCGAGGGAGGCCCCGCCCCCTCCGGGCCTCAACGCTGCCGGCCGCACCGCGCCGTTTCCGCTGGCCCAGCTTGTGGTCACCCGGCCTGGACGGAGACAGGAGGTGAGAGGAGTGCTGCGTTGGCCTCCATCGACTGTCGGCCTTTTTCAGAACGCCTACTTCGGATCAAGCTTGTGTTAGGGAATACCAGAGAAGGGCACCGCCTTGAATAGGACAGATTCATCCATCCCTAAAAGGACAGTTTCACTCATTTATTCACCGAGTCAATGTTTATTGAGCGCCAGCCAACGAGGACGCAGCGGTGGAAAAGATGTAGCAGGAGGCTGCGAAGGACGCAGGCAGTGATAGTGCAGGGTTAGCAGAGCTGTCGTGGCAGAGGAGGAAGGGCCCTGACGGAGTCGGGTGGGGGCGGTTGTGGAGGAGAGGCGGCCTAGGGAGGAGGCAATAATCTGGACCTCAGTTAAACTTTTTCGCCCTATTACAGGCTCTGTCTCTAAATGCAGTCGCATTGGGGGTTAGGGTATCAACATAGGAATTTTGGGGGACACCATTCATGTCCATGTCAGAGTTCAGTCCCTAACAGAGCCATACTGACTAGAGTTTTAATCTCAGCTCTATCATTTACCAGCCATGTGACCCTGGGCAGATGAACTTACCTCTCTAAGCCTCAATATCCTCACGTGTAAGATGGGGACAGTTAAGGTGACTATACAATTTTTCATCTAAACCTTTTGCTAGAGAAAGGAGATGCTATTAATAATTTTGCCAGGACAACAGGCAAACACCATGACTGTTTCAGGCAAACAAGGACACATGGTTCCCTCCAAGAAACCTACTTTGTGGTATTGTTGGAATACATGTAATGTATGCAGACTTCGTAGCACATTGCTTGGCACATGGTAGGCACCAAAATATATAAGTATTCTCTAATTGCTAGGCCCTCGGTTGGCCTCCCTGGCACTGGGTCTTCCCCTGCTCACAAAATACCCCTTAACGATTCATCCCCTACCCAACCTGCCAGGAATTCCCTAAAGATGGAAGGGAAGGGGGTGAGGAGGAGAGGGAAAGAGGGTGCTGGCACATTAGGTCCTGTAGAGGCAAGGCTTAGCATCTTGGTAGTCTTGGGTGCAACTTTGCAGTGGGGCTAGGGATAGCTAGATTGCCATGAGGGAAGGTGGAGGGTAGCCATGAGGGAACGAAATCCTTCCCAAAGGCAACAGTGTACAGGGCGAGCCACCCATGGCATGTTTTAGAGAATTAGGGGTAGGGGTTGGGGGTATGGCTAAGCCTAGAGACAGCAATTTAAAAAGAAGACAGCTTTATGAAGATCTGTTAAAGATCGCAAATAAAGGCCTATTAAAGAGGAGAAGAAAATATGCCAGACTGTAGTTCCTGCATAAATATATACATACATTCTGTGTACTTACATAAAAATAAGCCTGAAATCAACTACAGCCAATGTTACTAGAAGTTATCTTGGATAAGTGTAGGATTTGCAGGTGGAATCCCAATGCGCCTACTGTTTAATTTTCAAATAACACAAAGTAGCATACAGTGAAAAGTAGGTCTCCCTCCTACCCTGACCTCTCCTTCTTAAACAAAAGGCATACTATATACAGTTTTGCACCCTGCTTTTCTCACTTTATAAAATATCTTAGAGGTTATTCCTGGGCCAGGTGCAGTGGCTCATACCTGTAATCCCATTGCTTTAAGAGGCCCAGGTGGGAGGATCACTTAACCCCAGGAGTTTAAGACCAGACTGAGCAACATGGTGAAACCCCAGCTCTACAAAAAATACAAAAATTAGCCAGGTGTGGTGGCATATGCCTGTGGTCCCAACTACTCAGGAGACTGAAGTGGGAGCATCACTTGAGCTTAGGAGGTCAAGGCTGCACTGAGCTATAATTACACCACTGCACTCCAGCCTGGGTGACAGAATGTGACCCTGTATTTAAAAAAAAAAAAAAGAAAAAGAAAAAAAAAGATTATTCCTAAATAGTACATATCAATCCTTTTCTTTCTCTCCTTTTTTTTTTTTCTCTTCGAGATGGAGTCTTGAGTCTCGAGATGGAGTCTTTCCTTTTTTTTTTCTCTGTCGCCCAGGCTGGAGTGCAGTGACGCCATCTTTGCTCACTGAAACGTCTGCCTCCTGGGTTCAAGCAATTCTCCTGCCTCAGCCTCCCAAGTAGCTGGGATTATAGGCATGCACCACCCTGTCTGACTAATTTTTGTATTTTTAGTAGAGACGAGGTTTCACCATGTTGGCCAGGCTGGTCTCGAACCAGCCTGACCTTGTTGGCCAGACCTTGTGATCCGCCCACCTTGGCCTCCCAAAGTGCTGGGATTATAGGCAATGAGCCATCTCTAAGCCAGTGAGCCTGGGAAATGGGCATATAGAATCCCTGCCCTTTCTAGCTGACAGTGTTGTTGTGAGGATAGGAATGTACGCACTGTAGGCATGTATAGATGGTGGGTTCCTCCTGGTATCATCTACCTCTAGACCTAGCCTCCTGGGATGACCCTTTCTTTGACAGATGCTGGGGAGTTTAATTCTTTGCAAAGAAAGGTTTTGTAGCTGCTTGTCTGCTCCCTGCTATCCCCACCGCAGGAAACCAAGTGTCTGTTTGTTGTATCATAACACAGGTATACACTATTTGCCTCACTGCTTTATCCATCAAGGAACCCTTTATCTAGGACCAAAGATTTTGAGCTGAAAGGGCCCTCAGAGTAGCCAAGTCATGCATGAGAAGAGAAGGGCTATGAAGTGGAAGCTGAGGGAGGATGGTGTCCTGCAGAGCCGCATGCTGGCAGAACTGGGTCTACAGACACATTTCATTCAGTTCCTAAAGTATTCAAAATATTTTTTGATTAGTTGACAACAGTTAAGAACCCTGAGTATGCTTGTACAACATTGTGAATATACTTAATGCCACTGAATTATACACTTAAAAATGGTTAGAAAGAGGAAGTTTATGTTCGGTATGTTTTACCACAATTAAAAAATAGGGCATGGTGGCTCACGCCTGTAATCCCAACACTTTGGGAGTCCCAGGCAGGAGAATTGCTTGAGCCCAGGGGTTCAAGACCAGCCCAGCAATATGGTGAGACTTTGTCTCCATGAAAAATTTAAAATTTAGCTGGACATGGTGTTGTGTGCCTGTAGTCCCAGCTACTTGGGAGGCTGAGGTGGGAGGATCACTTGAGCCCAGGAGGTCAAGGCTGCACTGAGCCGTGATCATGCCACTATACTCTAGCCTATGCGACAGAGCAAGACCCTGTCTCAATATAAAAATAAATAAATTTACTTCTAGACTGACATGTAAAATTAGTTGCTTTCTTATTACAAGCCTAGGAAAAGCATTTTTAAAAATAAAAATTCTAGTTTTTAATTTTTATTTTTTGAGACAGGGTCTTGCTGTGTCACCTAGGCTGGAGTGTGGTAGCGTGAACATGGCACACTGCAGCTGTGACCTCCTGGGCTGAAGCGATCCCCCGACCTCAGCCTCCTGAGTAGCTGGGACCACAGGTGCATGCCACCATACTCAGCTAATTTTTTTTTTTTTTTGTATTTTTGTAGAGATGGGGGTCTTGGCATGTTGACCAAGTTGGTCTCATAAGCAATCCTCCTGCCTTGGCCTTCCCAAAGTGTTGGGATTACAGGCGTGAGCCACTGCACCTGGCCTAAAGAAGTTTTTAAAAGGGTGATGGCCAGGTGCGGTGGGTGGCTCACACCTGTAATCCCAGCACTTTGAGAGGCAGAGGCAGGCAGATCACTTGAGGTCAGGAGTTCAAGACCAGCCTGGCCAACATGGCAAAACCCCATCTCTACTAAAAGTACAAAAATTAGCTGGGAGTTGTGGTGGGCGCCTGTAATCCCAGCTACTTGGGAGGCTGAGGCAGGAGAATCGCTTGAACCCTGGAGGTGGAGGTTGCAGTGAGCTGAGATCACGCCACTGCATTCAAGCCTGGGCAACAGAGGGAGACTCCATCTCAATAATAATAATATTAATAAAAAGGGTGAAACCTATTCAACTAAAGTCCTCAGAATATTTACATTGTATTTTTTAAGTGAGACCAAAAAGTTTTTGTACTATTAGTAAATGTTTTTAAAAAAAGAACACTGAGTCACATAACCTAGATTTTTAATGTCTCCTGAAAAACTGAAAGATCTGGAAACATGTCTATAACTGGCAGGATAGGCCAAGTAATATTATAGTAACAAACAATCCCAAAACCTCAATGGCTTAAAACAACAAAGATTTATTTCTTACGTGATATGCCCATAACTGGCTAAGTGGGTTGAAGTTGGAGGAGTGGCTCTGTGCAAATTGCTTTTGCTCAAGGACCTGGTTTGAGAGAGAGTCACCATATAGAATGGCACTGATCTGAAAGTGTCCCGCCAAAATTCATATGTTGAAACCTAACTGCCAATGTGATAGTATTAAGAAGTGGGGCCTTTGGGAAGTGATTAAGAAATGAGGGAAGAACCCTCATGGATGGGATTAGAGAATGTATAAAAGACGTTGAACGGAGTACTGTAAGCCCTTTTTGCCCTTCTGCCATGTGAGGGGACAGTGATCATTATAGAAGCCATCATAGTCCCCAGCACTCTTTATGGACTCCCAAAATAGCAGCCAATGGTCAGGGAACATTTGCCATGCTGTCCTCTTCCTCCTTTGTTCTCTGTACCCCTGGGGCTTCAGGTTTCTAAAGATGTGTTTAATGAGACACCCAGACAAACCTGTGTTCAGTTGCTTGCTGTTTCAGGCATTTAATCTCTCTGACCCTGTCTCTTCTCTTGTAAAATAAAGATAGTACTTAGATGTAGCTCATCGTGCTGTGGTGAGCAATAAGACAACACTCAAAATATTCAGCTCAGGGATATCCCTATCTGTTGAAATGAGCCGTTTGAAGATTAGATGAGTTTTTTTTGGTTTTTGTTTTTGTTTGTGTGGTTTTTTTTTTAAGACAGAGTCTCATTCTGTCACCCAGGCTGGAGTGCAGTGGCACAATCTCAGCTCACTGCAACTTTCACCCCTTGGGTTCAAGTGATTCTCCTGCCTCAGCCTCCTGAGTAGCCGGGATTACAGGCATGCATCACTGCATCCGGCTATTTTTTGTATTTTTAGTAGAGACGGGGTTTTACCATGTTGGCCAGGCTGGTGTCGAACTCCTGACCTCAAGTGATCTGCCCAACTCAGCCTCCCAAAGTGCTGGGATTACAGGCCTGAGCCACTGGGCCTGGCCTTCGATCAGTTCTTATGTATATTTTATTCTTGTTTCTTTTTTCCTTATTGGGCTTTGAATTTCAAGTGATATAAACCTGAGTCTGATTCTGAGCTCTGCCCCTTTCCAGCTATGGGCCAGTCATTTAGCCTTTCCGAGTCATAATTTCTACATCTGTAAAAGAGTTAATACTTCATAGAGTTTTTGTAAGGATGACTTGAAAAACTGTAACTAGCACTGTGACTGTCACATAATAGGTGCTTGATATATATGCTATGTTAGTTATTCCTCTTCTAAGCCACAGGAGGTGAAGACTTCTAGTATGTGGTACCAGAGTGTGCAGCAAAGAACCTTTTGCAAAGAGCTCTGGCTGCAAATGATCAGGATTTGCCATGGACTCCAGAACTCTCAAATCACTTGGAAATTTGTCTATGCAGCATTATCTGGTGTCATGCCTGAGATATTGAAGAAAAAGCCCCCTAGCCTTTCAGGGGTTTCTGAGAAGACTATGCCCCTTTTCTGTATTCATAACTGTATCTTCCTTCTCTGGGCAGTATCGACAGTGGGTAAAAAAATATGGACTTGAAGTCAGAGTCCTAGCTTCTAGCCCTAGCTGTGTGACCAAGGGCAAGTTGTTTACCTCTCTGAGCCTGTTTTTGTACTTGAGAAACAGGAAATAGGGATGTTGTGAATATTAAATAAGATCGTTCTTGGAAAGAATATTAGCAAGTTACCTGGTGCATGGTCAGTGCTCCACAGAGTCTGAGGAGGTGAGGTACTTGTCAAGATACAATGTTAAAGAAGGGAGGAATGCAATTAGGCATGTCTTTCTAAGCCAGTAAAGGGCCTCTTTGGATCTCTGTATGATCTTTTTTCTTTCTAATTTTTTGATCCGGAGTCTTGCTCTGTCACCCAGGCTGGAATGCAGTGGCATGATCTTGGCTCACTGCAACCTCTGCCTCCCGGGTTCCAGCAATTCTCCTGCCTCAGCCTCTGGAATAGCTGTGATTACAGGCACCTGGCTAATTTTTGTATTATTAGTAGAGGTGGGGTTTCACCATGTTGGGCAGGCTGGTCTCAAACTCCTGGCCTCAAGTGATCCATCCGCATCAGCCTCCCAAAGTGCTGGGATTACAGGCATGAGCCAACACACCTGGCCTGGATCTTTGTATGATCTTTGCATGGTAAGGAGCAAAAGGCAAAGAGATTAGCAGTTTCTGGGGAGGTGAATTAAAACGTGGATGCCTCATTTTCAAAACCTCTTGTAAGGCTGGGTGAAGTGGCTCACATCTGTAATCCCAGCACTTTGGGAGGTTGAGGTGGGAGGATTGCTTGAGCCCAGGAGTTCAAGACCAGTCTGGGCAACACAGTGATACCTTATCTCTACAAAAGTTTAAAAAAATTAGCTGGGCTTGGTGATACATACCTGTGGTCCTGGCTACTTGGGAAGCTGAGGTAGGAGGACCACTTGCACCCAGGAGGTTGAGACTGAAGTAAGCTGTGATCTTGCTAGTGCACTTCAGCCTGGGTGACAGAGCAAGACCTTGTCTCAAAAACAAGAACTGCCCTCCCATAAAACACCCCTTTCATATACCTACCTACAAGGCTAATGTATTACATCCCTTTTGTTTTAAAGATCAAAATTTCTGTATTATAGTTCCTCATATCACTATTAAAATCTATACCTAACACTAATTAAAATAATAATACAGGCTTTTTTTTTTTCTTAAAAAAAAATCACACAGCCAGGCATGGTGGCTCACACCTGTAATCCCAGCACTTTGGGAGGCTGAGGCAGGAGCACTACTTGAGGCCAGGAGTTTGACATCAACCTGGGCAACAAACTGAGACCCTGTCTCTACAAAAAAAATTAGCTATGTACAATGATGCATACCTGTAGCTACTGGGGAGGCTGAAGCGAGATAATTGCTTGAGCACAGCAGTTCGGGGTCACAGTGAGCTATGACTGTGCCACTGAACTCCTGCTGCGTGATGGAGTGAGACCCTGTCTCAAAAAAAAAAAAAAAAAATCACACAGTACTATAGGGTACACAAAGAAAACTAAGACTTTCTGCTGCCCTAGACAAAGTTCGTCTCCCTTAGCAATCATTAATATTCATTAACATTTTCTTGTGACTCCTTCCAGACATAACCTGTGCATGTATAACAGCAAAAACATATGGGAACAAATGTGTAGTGCAGATAACTAAAGCAATACATATGTCTTAATGGACATAATCACCCCATGCTATCCCTCTTCCTTTATTATATCAACCCAAGCATACTTTTCCCATTATTCTGCACTTTGCTTCCTTCATTTACTGATATCTCTTGATGACTGCTCTGTAACCATACAAGTAGATCTACCCCATTTTCTGTATGGCTGCATGACAGTCTACTGTAAGTATACTGTTTTGTAGTACTGTAACCAGTATCATACAGCCAGATATTTCGGTTGTTTTATGCCTCTTTCTACTACAAACAATTCTGCAATGACTATTAGTAACTCTTTGTTTGCAGAGTATTTTTTTTTTTTAAAGAAGAAATTCTTTTTGTTTTCCTTTTTTTGAGACAGTCTTACTTTGGTGCCCAAGCTGGAGTGCAGATCTCCACTCGCTGCAACCTCTGCCTTCTGAGCTCAAGTGATTTTCCCACCTCAGCTTCCCAAAGTGTTGGGATCACAGGCGTGTACCACCACGTCCGGCTAGTTTTTGAATTTTTTTTGTAGAGATGGGGTTTCGCATGTTGCTCAGGCTGGTCGCGCAAACTCCTGACCTCAGGGGATCCACCCACCTCGGCCTCCCAAAATGCTGGGATTACAGGCGTGAGCCACCGCATCCAGCATGCTGCATAACATTCTGTATTACGTGTATATCACTGTTAAGCATCTTATCAGTTGATGAACATTAAGCGTTCGGGTTTTAAATATTCCAGCAATGCTGACAAACCTGCAGTGAAAATCTGGGCACATGCCTTTGTAACCAAATATGGCTATCAACCAAGAAGTGACATTATTGTTTTGGGGGATATACACAATTTTATTAGATCTTTAAATTGCTGCTGGGCGCGGTGGCTCACACCTGTTAATCTCAGCACTTTGCAAGGTGGAGGCAGGCGGATCACCTGAGGTCAGGAGTTCAAGACAAGCCTGGCCAACATAGTGAAACCCCGTCTCTACTAAAAATACAAAAAAATTAGCCAGGCCTGGTGGCACGTGCCTGTAATCCTGGAGCAGGAAGAGCAGCAGACAAAACTCCTCAGACACCAAGTTAAAGAATTAAGGGGTTTATTTGGCCGGGGGCATTGGCAAGACTTCCGTCTCAAGAGCTGAGCTCCCCGAGTGAGCAATTCCTGTCCCTTTTAAGGGCTCACAACTCTAAGGGGGTGCACGTGAGAGAGTCGTGATTGATTGAGCAAGCAGGGGGTATGTGACTAGGGGCTGCATGCACCGGTAATTAGATGGGAACAAAACAAGATAGGGATTTTCACAGTGTATTCCTATACAATGTCTGTAATCTATAGATAACAGAACCAATTAGGTCAGGGGGTCAATCTTTAACTACCAGGCCCAGGGTGCAGTGCCTGGCTGTCTGCCTGTGGATTTCATTTCTGCCTTTTGGTTTTTACTTCTTCTTTCTTTGGAGGCAGAAATTGGGCATAAGATGATATGAGGGGTAGTCTCCTCCCTTAATCCCCCCTTTTGAGATTCTCATTCATTTTATTAGTGGGCGTTCTCACTTTCATTTTCACTACCCATGTCTTCTTGCAAGACAGATTGATAGTGATTCATATAGCACACTTGTGCATTATAGTGAACTAAGGTAGCGATGAAGCTTTTTATCATTCGAAGAAGTACAGGTAGCAAACAAGGGAGCAGTAAGTAGGTTCCTATTACTATTATCACTCTTATTATAAAGGTTTTAAATCCTCCTAGCGCTGGGAGTCATTTTCTAAACATGGCCTCAGGATCAAATCTATGCCACACTTGCATGGGCACATGTGCCAGTTTTGTCATATCTCTAACTATGTTTTCAACTACTTGCCCTTGATTATCTATGTGTAGGCAGCAATTAGTAAGGTTAAATTTCCTACAGATCTCTCCTTCAGCTGCTAGCAAGTAGTCGAGAGCTAATCTATTTTGGTAGATAGCATTTTTCATGTGTTTCTTGCTGGACCAGAATAGTCAAGGTTCTGCCGGTTTTATTAGTGATTATTTTTAAGACAGCTTGTAACCGTATGATTCAGTTGATCATGTAAATGGGGGTCCAGTATCCCCATGAGCCATCTTGTGCCTAAGTAGCAGGCCTATAATATTGTATGATTCTCTCAGGGGGCCATTTATCATTTTTTTTTTTTTTCAGTTTCTTATAGCTATGCTTCTTTTTTTGCGGGAAGCTAGACAGGGAAGCCCAGGAGTTCACCTGTTTTTATGGGCAATAGGAAGAAAGATGGTTTAATAGTGCCAATAACACAACTACCTGCCCACTGGTCAGGTGATTTGGCATGAGCGCTATACCCACATACCCAGTATAATCCAGTGGGGACTGTCCAGTCCCGGTGGGACTCTGGGTGGGTCCACACGGTTTGCAACTTTGGGAATTTACTAAATTGATTTCTCTCTGTGTGATTTTTAACTCCACCAAGTGACTGTTTTTGTGGTACCATTATACGGTTTCTGTCTTGGACAACTAAGTCATCCTATAGGGTGAGTTAATTCTTTTTCTTCTTTAGCTATGCAATATTGTCCCATAATTGAGGATTTTAGGACCCAGAAATTATCAGGGTGATTCTTTTGAGCTGGGAATTCATCAGGAACTGGGTCTGTAGGTACTAATTCTCGGGCTTCCTATGGCCATTGATCTCTTATTACAGTTCCTCCACATGCATAACATGAAGTGACATTGAGAGACTGCTACATGCTTGGCTAATTGCAAAAACAAATTTCTTGTTTTTCCTGGAATTTCTGGTACTGGCACATTTAGTTCATCATAGAAAGTTTGAAACACTGGCTCAGGAGAGCATTTGTAAACTTCTCCTTGAACCAAGATATTTACTGGCCCCGTCAATTCCTAAGGTCACACGCTCCTCTTTTTTTCCAGTGAGGATCAAGGGGATTGGTTATTACTAGCTCTAAGGGGTTACATTGACCCTTAGTACAGGAAGGGTCATTTTTTCCTTTCTGAAGGTGGACTGGATCCTTTTCATCATCTTTTTTTTTTTTTAATCCAAGTGGCCTAAATGACACAAGACCAGTATTTACATTTATTTCCACACAGTCCTAATTTATGACAGATGTACTTATTTTCTGCCATATAGCCTCTTTTCTAATTAAGAGAACCACACCTTATTCCTAACTTATTACTGTTAATGACAGCACAGGCATCAAATTTTCAAGTGACTTGTTTGGGCACTTTTTTTTTTTTTTCTCTGTTTTGGCTAACACCGTACTCATATTGTTTATGAGCCCCTACCAGTCTTCAGTTCTTAATCTTATTTTAAAAACTGTGATCATGGGAGGCTCAGATGGGTCATAACACACATCAGGTTGGTCATTTCCTGGGTTACATACCTGGTATAGAATAATATTATACAAACAAGTTCTTTTTAAGAGTTCCAGTACACTTATAACCGTAAAATAATAGGACCATAGCAACCTTTTGTCCTACCTCAGTGACTTGACGTATACACTGGGAACAGCCCTCAGTCTGAGGAAGATCAGTTGAAGTCCTTACTGTACAAGTCCAAATTTTAAGGAAAATGAGTCCCGCGATGAGTTTCCTCATGCTTTGGCCATGCGTGGACCAGTAAGCTTCCGCGTGTGACTGAAGCAGGGCTTGTCGTCTTCTTTTAGAGTCACTTTGCAGGGGTTGGTGAAGCTGCTCCCATCCACATACCGCTCACAGTCTACTGATGTTTAAGGATGGTGTCGGAGGTTGGGCCTGCTAGAATAAACTGAGTCCAACACCTCTATACAGTTATGTTCAACTGGGCTCTCTGATACTGGGAGCAAGGTGGTGGGGTTTAGGGTGTTGCAAACTTCAGTGGTTATGTTGGAATTTTCACATAGCAAGCTTTGGTACTTGGTTAATCCAGCATTTGTTAACCAATGATGTCCTTTGGTGTTAAAGTTACCACAGCATGGGAGGTCTTTATATTCAGGTTTTGCCTAAGGGTTAGTTTATCTGCTTCTTGTGCTAACAGGGCCTTTGCTGCTAGGGCCCTTACACCTGGGGGCCAGCCTTTGGAAACCTTGTCTAGTTGTTTTTGAAAGATAGGCCACTGGCCTTGGCCAGGACCCCACAGTCTGGGTTAAAACTCCAACTGCCATTTTTTCTCTTTCTGCCACACAGAGTATAAAGAGTTTTGTCGGGTCTCAGGGCTGGGGCCGACATGAGTTTTTCTTTTAACTCATGAAAAGCTCATTGCTGTTGGTTGTAAATAGATGTAGTTTATCTAATCTACATTTTTGTTAACTGTCACCTACTAAAATATTGACTCAAATCCTGCAGCTATTTGATTTCAAGCTTTAAATTGATCTGGTATTCCTCGTGGGACTCCAGTTGCATCTAAATAGACATGAGAGTCGAAAGACCCATAAGGGGCTTCCCTCGCTTTATGATATCATATTATTATTATTTTTTTCTTCTGGTTGATGAAATGCCAGGGTGAAAGGGAATAGCCAATTGGACTAAAGCACAAGTGCCATTACAGTTATTCAGCAGAGTGCCCAGTAAAGGTCCACCACAATACCACCACACATCTGCTCAGGGATGAACAAGGGCTGACTGACTGATAAGCTCTTGAAAATTCTTAAGCTCACTGCATCCTCTCAGGTCTCCAAGGAATGCTAAGTTTCCTCCCTGTCATGAGAGACACGAAGTGAACTTAATATTGGGAGACAGAAGCTGGATGGCCCTCAGGGGCTGAAACGCTGTGTGCTGGACTTTGAGATATAGCAGAGAGAGAGCTTGGCATGACTTATTACCCCAGGCTGTAGAATCCTGGAAAAGAGCTACCATGCAGCCCACACCTGGTCAACTGGAGGACCACCTTAGTGGAAAGGGGACAGTCTGGGCCTCTGGCCTGCCATGTGCACAAGCATAACAATTGCTTTTGTTTAACATGCAGAGGGAATATTTGATCCATTTTAACCAGGCATTTGCATCTTGGTATCCTGTCTTAATTGCTAAAGTTTAAGTCTTTAACTTCTATGATCCTCTAGTAAAATGAATGTATGGTTTTAGGGAAATTACAAAAACCAGTCGGGGCAGTCCATCCTTGTTCTTTAGTGGTCCACAGAATGTTGGACCAACTATGGCATGAAAGCTCTACATCGGGGGGCAACACTCATGGTTGGCACTGGGGTCTTTATCGAAATCTCCTCAGATTAAATAGTCCTAGTTTACTAATGCATAGTCTGAGGAGAGTCAGAAGGGACAGAAGTACTTTTCTGAAGTAGAAAGCTGTCTTTGACTTGGCAAGTCCTCACAGGGTATAACAAGGCAAGCATTAAATGCAATAGTTCGTGGTGAAATTGACTTGGTTATATTAATAACTAGATGGTCAGCAACAGAATGAGGAAAGAAGAAAGAGTAATAGAATACACTAAAATAATTAAATTTTTCTTAGCTTTAGTTTGGTAGGGTTTTCCCCTGGGACTATGGCCCACAACTCTGGAGGGGTAGGTGCTTTCTTGACTCAGGTGTGACGAGTCCATCCTTTTTTTGCTGTATGAACAGCAGTCTTGGTGGTTAGCAGCATAAGGTAGGGTCCTTCCCAGGCTGGCTCGAGTTTTTCTTCTTTCCACCTTTCAATGAGAATGTGATCTTCAGGCTGGTGCTGGTTTACTGGAAATTCTAGGGTTGGTACATGTGCTAAAAGACTTTT
>NW_012122932.1:6129875-6134399 GCF_000951035.1 Colobus angolensis palliatus
CTGACCTCGTGATCCGCCCATCTCGGCCTCCCAAAGTGCTGGGATTACAGGCTTGAGCCACCGCGCCCGGCCTTTAAACTTTTTAATGTAGGTAAAAATGTACAGTCTTATGCCTCCTTATAATCCTTTTACCAAAGGTATATTTTGCTTTTCTTATACACCTTGCACATAAACTGTTTTTTGTTTTCCAGTAGTTTTACATTCAGGAGGCCTAGTTACTTTTAAATTATAAAACATTTTTTGCATAAATTCTTTGTTAACACACTTTTTAAAATAACCTTTTTTCTCCTTCACGACTTTTATAGGCAATTTTTCGACATGCCTTAACTTTCTGACTTATTACAAACATTTATTTCTTTAAATAACCAGTTAATTTGTTTCAGGACAAGAATTTACCACAAAACACTCCTTTTATATAAATTCCGCCCACCCTTTTTTCCCCTTTTTTTTTCGAAGATGATAACCATTCTTTTCCAAAGCGAACCTTTTTTTATGTCTGTGGACTAGACTGTCTAAGGCCACAAGAATATAAGTTACTATAATACATGTTACACTGTTAACTTTTAGCAAACTTTACTTTTGTTGAAAACATTGTAAGTTTGGGATTTTAATTATCCTTTGCTATTCATAAGACCTTGTTTTGTCCAAATTAGAATTGGTATGATGGCTTTTAAAGGAATACGGTAATTTTTTTTTCTTTTTTCTTAACTACTTATTTCTCTCCTTCTTTTTCTCTTTGACTTTCCTTTTGCCTCTGTCTCTTCCTCTCTCTCTTTGCCTCTGTCTTTCTCTCCCCCCCTCTCTCTCTCCTTGACTCCCTCTTTGTCTGTCTCTTCCTTTCTCTGTCTTTGCCTCTTTTCCTCTCTTTCCTTTCTCTCTCTCTGCTGGTCTTTCCCTGCCTCTGCCAGCCGCTTATGCTGCTGTTCTCTCAACCACTGTGCGTTGGGGGCGGGGGTCTAAAACCAGCTATAACCAAGTGTCTATGTACAAGAACTGGTCTGGGTTCCCTGGCTTACATGTTACCTTGTGCTATACCTTTGAAACAAGGGACCTGTCCAGGCTTCCTTCTAATGGCAAACCTACCTCTAATGCTGGCCAGTCTATTTTACACAAAGTTTTAAGTTTTCCTCGTGTCATAGTACTCTATAATCTCCCTTAAATCCTTTTTTTTTTTTGAAATTTTTCAACATAGCTCCTAGTGGGGTGGGCTTACTTTGTGCCTTACCCATGTTTCCTCCAGACAAAACACCACGCTAACACCACACGCACACCACAAAACAAAGAATGAGTAAAAAGGGCACACACACACTTTTGTAGTTTACAACAAACCAAAATAAAAACCAAAATCAGAGTATCCAGGAATCCAAGCCAGGTCAAAACCAAAACCAAAGTATCAAGTCAAAAACAAAAACCAAAGTGCCGGTACAGGCACACCGTCGGTGGTCAGCCCACGCTTCCCCTCAAATGGAGTGGGCAAGTTTCCAAGACTGGTTCTGTCAAGCAATTCAAACCAAATCAAAATCAAAAGCAAAGTGCCAATAAAGGCACGCCATGGGTGATCAGGCCATGCTTCCACTCAAAGGGAGTGGGCAAGTTTCAAAGACTAGTCTTACCAAGTTTTAGATGTCCAGACTCCAAGTGCCTGTTCCTTCCTGGTGTTCAGCCACTGTGTTGATCCTCCATGGGGGCCTGCCACACACTGCTCTGGCGAAGTATACCACCAGAGCAAATGCCTACCCGGGAGTGCTCTCAGCTCTCCGACTGGTTGGAGTCCCCCGCAGGAATGTTCCACAGGGCAGGCTTAAGCTGCCTAAGGAGCTGCCTTGACCATCCACCATTCACCTCGCTTCCCGGTCAGGGAACTGAGAAATATAACAGGACGAGCGGCAGACAAAACTCCTCAGACACCGAGTTAAAGAAGGAAAGGGTTTATTCGGCCAGGGGCATCAGCAAGACTTCTGTCTCAAGAGCCGAGCTCCCCGAGTGAGCAATTCCTGTCCCTTTTAAGGGCTCACAACTCTAAGGGGGTGCACGTGACAGGGTCGTGATTGATTAGGCAAGCAGGGGGTATGTGATTGGGGGCTGCATTCACTGGTAATTAGATGGGAACAAAACAAGATAGGGATTTTCACAGTGTATTCCTATACAATGTCTGTAATCTATAGATAACAAAATCAATTAGGTCACGGGTCAATCTTTACCAGGCTCAGGGTGCTGCGCGGGGCTGGCTGCCTGTGGATTTCTTTCTGCCTTTTAGTTTTTACTTCTTCTTTCTTTGGAGGCAGAAATTGGGCATAAGACGATATGAGGGGTAGTCTCCTCCCTTAATCCCAGCTACTCGGGAGGCTGAGGCAGCAGAATCGCTTGAACTCCGGACGCGGAGGTCGCAGAGAGCGGAGACCACATCATTGCACTCCAGCCTGGGCAACAGAGTGAGAATCCATCTCAAAAAAAAAAAAAAAAAATTGCTTGGCAAAAAGATCTGTATCACTTAAAATTCCCTCCAAAAATGAAGGGTAGCCATGTCCCTCATCGCGGGTCACCTGGGTTAAATTACTAATCTGTAAATGTTAAGTTTCGCCAATCTTCTCAGTGTTTCAATTTGAAGAGTCATGTTGTGAAATGCCAATCTCTCAGTCCACCTCTTAAAAAAATTTGCAGGGGTTCTCCACCGCCCTCAGAATGAAGTCCAGATTCCTTTGCAGAACTAACAGGATCTTGGAGATTCCCTGCTCCAGGAAACTTCAGGGGCTTCTCTCCTGGGGCCTGTTCCCTGGTTTTGGGAGCGCCCGGGCAACCGCGAGCCAGGGCAGCGTCTTGCTCAACTCAGACCCAGGGCTGGGGCTCCACTGACGCTGACGGAGCCGGGCTGCTGCGGGAGTGGAGCCCTGAGAGACCAGAAGGGGCTTTCACTTCGCTCCTGGGCTTCCCGAGTTCCAGACTCGGGCTAGCCAGGCGCAGGGAGGCGAGCGGGCCCGGGTCCCCACAGGCTGAGGCCGGCGGCCGTGCTCCTTTCAGCTCGGCCTCTCTACCCCTACATAAGCGCTCCATGTGCTTCATTTCCAAAATTCTCAGCGAAACTCCGCGGGAGACCCTCCCGCCTGGTCACCTGCCTGAACAAAAACAAACCGGGGCATTCTGTGCCTGACGGCTGGGAAACAAAGCTATTTCCATAGAAAATGCCCACGGCGACGCACGCAGGGCCGGCCAGCCAAGAGTTACAGCCCCGCCAGTGCCTGAGACGCCAGGAGGAGGGGATGAGTTGCCCTTTAAAGGCGTAGCGACGAGAATAAGCTCCCATCCGCGGCAATTGGAGGCTGAACAATAGTGGCGCGGCTCCGGACGTGGTGCGACGGCCCAAACTACACTGGAGCACGCGCGGACCACCGTGCCTCAGCCGCCACAAAGGGAGTCTCGCCACAGGCCCGCGGCCGCCTCGCAGCACCAGCCCGGAAGCGCCTGGCGGAAGGGCGCGCTCCCAGGTGCTTCCACTGGCGACCTTCCGGCAGGAGCCCGCAGGCGGCGCAGGAGCGACTTTCCTTCCTCCGCCCCACAGCAGTGCTGAGTAATGGTGAGGGCAGAAAGGCCCTTGGCCGTCGTATATAAGAAAAAAGTTGTAATAAAAAGAAAACAACCCGGGAAACTTTGCCACTTGGTTCCCCACAGGTACCCAACTGTGCAGAAAAGGCGGTGTACACACCTCAGAGCCCGGACCCAGCAAGTCAGGGAAAGAAAGGAAAGAGGGCAGAAGCCACAGCCTGCATAGCCTCACAACCTCCCAGAGGGCACGGTCGCCCTGGGGCTCGGTCTCTTCCGAGCAGCGCAACCTCCGTGTCTATCAGCTCCTTCCGGCATTGCGATTGGCCACAGGCTGTCTTGGCCTCTGGGGCGCCCGCCTCCTAGTTGCTAGGGGTTTACTTCCCCAAAGTACACGGGCCCCACCTTGTGGCGCAACCGCTCCTGCATGGAAAACGGATCTCCGCCCAGGGGAAGACGTGTTAACGAATAAGAGCAGTCCCGCATATTTATTGGCTACTCTGGGTATCAGTCAAAGAACTGCTCACCCGCCTTTCTATTGTACTTTTCCGTTATTGGTCTCGCTTAGTGCCGATCTGTTACTAGGGAAACGAGATCCTCACAGTCTCATAGGCATGAGTCAAAGCCAATCAAGAGCCACGCCTTCATCCCGAGTAAGTGCCCAATTGCTGTTCGAAGAGCCCAGAGGACGCGGTCGGGATTGGTCATCCCGTCGCCCGACCTGGCCGCAACAAGTTAGGGTGAGTGGCAGCTATATAGCCCGGCGGCGGAGCACGCGTGTGTGCGGACGCAGTTGCGTGAGGGGTTCCTGCTCTCCTTGGTGCTGCGGCGCAGAGCTAGTTCCTCTCCAGCTCAACCAGGTAGGTACGCAGGGGTGTGGGCGGGGCAGGGCAGCCAGAGGACTAAGCCGAGCCGTGGCAGTTGTGAGAGGGAGAAGTCTGAGTGGCGCTCGCCGCGGCCGCGCCAGGCGCGTCCCCCACCCCCACC
>NW_012122932.1:6134929-6148170 GCF_000951035.1 Colobus angolensis palliatus
TGCGGAGTCGCTGTTCTGCCTTTCGTTTGATTGTCGCAGTGAACCGGCGAGGTGGGTACGGCTGTCCTCCTTCCGTAGCGGCCCAAAGCAAGGGTCTGGAGAGCGGGGTCACAGGCACGCACGGGAAGGGCGGGGATTTGCTGACGCCGGGCCCTCTGACTCCGAGTCCCCCGCTTCCCAAGCCTGTTTTATTCTTTGCCCCCAGAGCACTTGTCCCTCGGGGCAGCATCAGCCTCAAAAGGCCACCTGCCGAGCAGGCTGCAGCGGCATTTGTACTTGGGCTAGTTCTGGGCTTCCAGGGAGACAAGGGTTGGTAGTGGGAATGTGACAAAGGAAAAGGGTTTGGGCTTCTTTTCTACGTGTATTCGTACAGGCCGTGGGTAGATGTGCCGCCACAGTAACTTCTGGAAAAAAGTAGGGAAAACGATGAGTAAGTGCAAATGAACGTGGATTGTGTTCCTCATCGAGTTTGAAACTCAGATTGCTGATGGGAAATTCCCGCCAGCGGGAAGTTAGGCTCCGGTTTTAGACGTTGAATTTTTTTTCCTTTTTTTTTAATTGGAGGAGGCTTTTGGAGAAAGACCTTGAGAAGATTAACTTTATAGTTGAAGGAAGTGAGGTGCAAAGCAACGAGTTTCAGATCTCACTAGTATCTGTGGGTTAAAATACGGAATTGGAATGGGAAGGATGGCGCCCAGTTACGATATACATTTGATCTCTGTGGCGCGTGTCACCCTGGATGAATTACTGGTGTTGGAGATGTCTTGGAAAAAACAACTGTGACAGTCGAGATCAGTGGATGAAAGTTTGTGTACACACTCTGTTTATTTAGCATTTACTCCTGGGTTCCTGTGTATATGCAGAAACAGGATGCTTTTCTTCAGACACTTGAGATTATATTTTTCTAGTAGAGTTACCATATTTTAGATTATTTAAAAGCCAGCATACTCCTTGGCTTAGTGAAATAAATCTTCCTATGTTATAGAAACGCTTCTATAAACGTGAACATTTCTATAAACATGTTCTAGAAACTCTATCTAGAGAAGCTGTCATGCGTTGTAATATAACAATGTTCCAAGTAACATTTACTTGGAACTTTCCTGGTGTAGCAATTCCGGTTACCTGCCCTTACAGACTGGTTAACTATTGAATTAGCATTTTAACTTAAACTTAAAGACGAGCAATTTAAGTTGTCAAATGGAAAAACACTAGAATGATCTGCATTTAAACTGTTAAAGCTTGAGTCCAGCTCATTTTATTACTGCTTGAGGCAAAATAGAATGAAATTACCTTACGTATTATTGAGGGAAAATTTTGTTAGTTTCTACTTAAAATATTAAAAAAAAAATACAGTTCCTGGCCTTAGGCAAATGGTTCACTTGGGCAGGAATATGCAAATTACGTGATTATTTCACAAACTGGTGCTCCAGCTGTTCACTTGTGCATTCCTTTATCAGAAACAAGTGAGTTGAAGCAAATTGTGGTAATGTAAGGCTTGGCAAGGCCGCCCTACATCCCTACCAAGTCATACGTCAGTTTTGTTGGAGCTGCTTACCGGTAGAAAAGTCTAAGCTTTTGTACCTCTTACAGGTAGAAAAGTAGACAGTTCTTTGTTTAACTCAGTTTGCTGTTCTCAGCTGACAATCCACCAGGGAACATTAGGAGATTTTGGTAATGTTGGTTTGTGACCTACTTAGAGCAGTTTTTCTTTTGTAACTTATGGTTTTTCTTTTTTTTTTTCCCACTCGTTCTAGTATTTTGTATAGAAAGTGAACGGCAGAAGGCAGTTTTAAGTTTTTGTAAAAGTTTGTGAATTTTATATCGTCCTTAGGACTGATAGGGTTAGTGTTAAAAGATAAAATTTAACATAAAGCTTACATTTGTGACTAAAGCCAATTTTATAATTTTTTATTTTTGTCAGTCTGATAAAAGTGCCCACTTGGTCTTTTAACAGTTTGCAAATTGATTTTTTTTTTAAGTTTCAGAATTCAAATAGGCATTGTATGTTGTTTGTTTAATTATATTGTGCTTTGGTGTCCTTGGACAAAACTATTACTGACTTTAGGAAGAAGAATGAATAATTGTGGAAGTAGGTAGGTAAAAAAAAAAAAAAAAAAAAGGAAGCCTCGTCCGTCCCCCCAATAATTTGTCAACAGCAAGTGGGAAAAATCTTTGGTAGTGCAGTACTGCCCTTCCAAGCCCTGGAGTTAAATTTAGATTCAGCAACTGTTATCTTACATGTAGTTGGTGATCACAGTGTGGTGGCAAACTAGGTTTATAATTTTACATCTCAGAAGTCAGCTATTTACTTGTTTTTTTTTTTAAGTATTCTTGGACATCCTGTCTGTCTTTAGTTGGGAAGGCCAAATTGCAAACCAGGTGATAGGGTTAAGAGTAGGAATAATTCATCCACATGAATAGTGTATTAACACATGAATAGTGTCTTAATATTTTATCTTACAAGGTGGAAAGCAATTTCAAAAAAATTGCCCTCACAGCCTGTAGCTTAGTAAATAAGGTCTTCAGGCGACTTTGTGATAAGAGTTCCTCTTCTGTCAGATGGCCAGTCTGTCATGTAATACGTTTTTGGTATGTGTGTTGTATCTTAGGTACTTAATAAAAAGTAAAGATTAAAGATGATTGAGATAAATTTGGCTTCCTGGATGGTATACACATCTACTTTGTCAGGATGTAATCTTTGGTGGCCATTAACTTCATTGGCTATATAAAGCATCATTATGTGTTTGTGTAACCCTTTGCGTATTTTGAAAGTGCTTTCACACATCTTTGGTATTACCATACTTATACTAAGAAGTGAATTGGCGCTCTGAAACCGAATTGTCAAAACTGTTTTGAAAAGCATATGGTACCTAATAGGGTACTATAGCCAACTTATTTCCTTAATTAAAAAAACTTAGAGGGATTTTGAAGCTGGAATGTATGAATGTGACACCTACCTGCTCTTGCAGGCTTCTCCCATATGCTGTTTATGCAAAGCTGTAGGCTGTGCCTTAAGTACACCCTTGTTTCTGCACTCTGAGGTTGTCTAGATGTCCCTGGAGTGTATCCACCTGTCTTGATCATCGGTTTAAGAATTTTGCAGATGAGCATTAGTATTAACTGTAACATATATTTTCACTTGATGAGAAAGAATGAAGATTTTTCTTTATGAACCTGAGTAGGTTTTAACTTCAGAGTGGGGAAGGGATACACTAAGATAAAAGACAGTTGTTAAGTATTCTGACTCCTGAAGTTTTTTTTCTTTCAGGAAAATGGTATTTTTGAGATAAAATAAGATTTCTGGAAGAGTTGTAACAGAGAGGTCTTACATACCTATTATCCAGTGTTAACATCTTACATAATCAAGGTACATTTAGCAGAACTGAGAAATCGACATCGATAAAATACTGTTAATGAAAGACTTTATTTGGGTTTCCTTAGTTTTTCTAGTAATGTCCTTTTTCTGTTCTAGGATCCAGTTCAAGATGCCACATTGTATGTAGTCTCCTGATCTGTGTCATTGTCTTGCCTCTTGTCTTTCGTGACCATGACACTTGATCTCATTTGGATTTGATGTTATGATTAGACTGAAGTTACGGATTTTTGGGGGAAGAATACCACAGAAATTACCCTTATCACATCATATTGGGTGTCCACAATATATAACTGGTTGAATGAATTTAACCTGATGATTTGGTTAATCTGTCAGGTTAGTATTTCTGTTCCTTAGATGCTAGTCACCAAGTCCAGCTCACACTCAAGGAGAGAGGGGAATTAGGCTCTGCTTTCTAGAGGGAGGAGAATGTGAATTTGTGGACATATATTGAAGCTACTGTTAGTATTTCGGGGGAGATGCTTCGAAGCCTTGCAAATAAAGTTCCCCTCATTAATTTTACCATTTTAATGGATCTTAGACAAGATCCATTATTATTACTGCTATTATTACTGTTGAGTTCTAATAGTGTTTTTTTTTTTATTTCCCTCATTCCTTCTACAGTATACATTTCCTCTAAGGAAGATTTGTGTATTCTTCATATTTTTTCTTTTTTTCATTTATATCACTGTAGAACATCGATATTAATTTTATTCTTTGGGTTGTAATCCACAGTTATCCTTGCTGATATTTACTTATTTTTGATTATTTTATATTTTTATAAAATATCGTCCAGGCTGGTCTCGAACTTCTGGTCTCAAGCAATCCTCTTGTCTTGGCCTCTAAAGTGCTGGGATTACAGGTGTGAGCCACTGTGCGGGCCACAGATTATTTTGTTGTTCATGTTGTTCCAGCTTTTTTTTTTTGGCTCTTTTGTCCTTTTGACACTTCCCTGTCTTTTCTGTTTTTTGAAAGCATGTTTTTTTCTTTCATTGATTACCAGGTATTTCAGGCTTATCTTGTATTTTGCGTAGCTCAGGTCCAGAATTAACCATTTCTCCAGGGAGCTGTCAGGAAGAATTTTGAAGGACAGTGACAGGTTTGGAATGCAGAGTTTGGAAAAATAGATCGACAGTAGACCCGGTGATGTTGATACTTCTCTCACTCTAAGCACAGACATTGGCTTCTGTATTCAGATTACTCTGGTTCTGGGAAAATTTTTTGTTTCTAAATTTGTACGATTTAGAGAACCAAATATCAAATTTTTGAATACATAGCATAATCCTGAAACAAAATTTAGAAAAATTTAATATATGCTCAAGTTGGTACACACAAACACTTGCTGTTTTCCTTGATGTTTTTGACAACTTCATTAAAGTAAAAAGACCACTTAAATACTATTGTACCCAGAATTAACATTTGACATTTTGCGTTGCCCTTTAAGACTCCTTTTTTTTCTATATGGGTTTCCATTCCCTTCCTTCCAGGGATCTTTTTCACATCTTTCCAGGCTGTTTTATTGATGGGGTAATTTTTAAAAATAGCTTTATTGAAGTATAATTGACATAAACTGCATGTTTTTAAAATGTACTGCCTGATAATTTCAGACATCTTTTGTAATCCCAGCCTCTCGAAAGACTGAGGCAGCAGAGAGGATTACTTGAGCCCAGATGTTGGAGGCTGCAGTGACCTATGGTCTTGCCACTGCACTCCAGCCTGGGCGACATAGCAGACTCTTAAAAAAATGTATACCCATGAAACCATCACCACAATCAAGATTGTGAACCTATCCATTACCCCCAGAAGTTTTCTTATGTTCCTTTTCCCTCTTTCTTGCTTGTTGCTTCCACCCTTCTTTCTCCTTGCAGGAAATCCTTGATCTTTCTATCACTGTAGATTACTTTGCATTTTTTAGAATTTTTGTGTAAATACATTGTTCTTTTTTTAATTGCTCAGTGCTAGTCTGTTTAGGTATATCACAATTTTTTGGTTTACCTGTTGGTGGGCATTGAAACACAAAAGCTGTATTTCCAGCTTTTTGACTATTACGAATAAAGCTTCTGAACTTTGTGTACAAGTCTTTGTATGGGTATATGCCTTTATTTCTCTTGGGTAAATGCTTGATAGGGGAATGTTTAGATCATGTAGTAAATGTATGCCCAACTTTTAAAGAAACTCCCTGTTTTCTAAAGTGGTTGTACCATTTTACATCGCCACCAGCAATGTTTGGAGGGTTCCGGTTCTGCCAGTATGTTGGCTAACAGTGTGTATGGTCAGTCTTTTAATTTTAGTCATTGTGACAGGTGTTTAGTGGTACCTCACAGGTTTTAATTTGCATTTCTGTAATTGCTAGTGATCAGCATTTTTCATTTGGCATTCATATAATTTCTTTGGCGAAATATCTTTAAGTCTTTTGCTCATATTTTATGGGACTGGTTACTTAATTATTAACTAATTTTTTTTGAGACAGACTTTCGCTCTTGTTGCTCAGGCTGGAGTGCAATGGTGCCATCTCTGCCCACTGCATCCTCTGCCTCCTGGGTTCAGGTGATTCTTCTGTCTCAGCCTCCTGAGTTAGCTGGGATTACAGACATCCCACCACCACTCCCGGCTAAGTTTTGTATTTTTAGGAGAGATGGGGTTTCACCATGTTGGCCAGGCTAGTCTCGAACTGCTGACCTCAGGTGATCTGGCTGCCTTAGCCTCCCAAAGTGCTGGGATTACAGTCATGAGAGTACTTTATGTATTCTGGATAGGAGTTTTTTCAAAATTAGAGATAGGGGTTGGGTGCGGTGGCTCACACCTGTAATCCCAGCACTTTGGGAGGCCGAGGCAGGTGGATCTCTTGAGGCCAGGGGTTCGAGACCAGCCTGGGCAACATGGTGAACCCTCATCTCTACTAAAAATACAAAAATTAGTTGGGTGTGGTAGTGCGTGCCTGTAATCCCATCTGCTTGAGAAGCTGAGGCATGAGAATTGCTTGAATCTGGGAGTGGAGGTTGCAGTGAGCACCACTGCACTCCAGCTCGGGTGACAGTGGAAGATTCCCTCTTAAATAAATAAATAAATAAATAAATCAGATAAATGCTTTGCAAATATTTACTCCTAATTTGTGGCTTGCCTGCTTGCCATTTCATTCTTTTAATGGGATCTTTGCAGAGCAAATGGTTTTAATTTTGAGTCAGTCTACATGATCAATTTGCTTTCTTCATTTGCTTTTAGTGTGTCTAAAATCTTTGCTTAGTGTCATGCAAGTTTTCCCTAGAAGTTTAGTTTTGGGCTTTACACTTTTATTACACTGAATCGTTTTGAGTTAAATTTTGTATGTGGTGTGAGGCATGAATTGAGGTTCTGGTTTTTGTTTTTGTTTTTTCCATATGATATCTAATTGTTTCAATACCAGTTGTTGAAAAGAGTATACTTTTTCCACTGAATTGTCTTTGCAATTTTTGAAATACAGTTGTTCGTGTGGATATGTTAGTGAACTCCATTCTGTTTCATGGATCCATTTGTCTCTTTATGTCCAGCCTGTGTATCTGTATATGATACCTGGTATTTGCGTATACTAAAAACACTTTTAAATATATGTAATGTTACCACACAGTACATATTTGGGACTGATTTTTCTTTTTCATAATATTTTTGAGTTCTGTGCTCACTTTCTGGCAGGCATAAATAGGGTGACATATGTCTTAGTTTGCCAGGGACACTCCTGATTCACTTCAGTTAACCTGACACAATTAATAGGAGTTGTTTTCAATCTTAAAAGTGCTCTCATATGGTTGTCTTAGATATAGAGGTTTCCCTAATGCCAATAAACCACAACTTAATATCCATTCCTTATTTGATGGACATGTAGATTGTTACCAATGTTGTATTTTAGAAATAAGGTGACAGTTACTTGTTTTTGTCTTGTGTGACTTTGTCTTGGGTGAGTTTCTTTTGTATATGTACCTAGAAGAGAGCTGCAAGATTTTCATCAGAGTGTTTTTGATTTTATTAAATAATGGCAAAATTGTTCTCCACTGTGGTTGTACCATTTGAGACTTCATCATCAGCAGTCCTGCAGGCTCTTTTTTTACTTAGTTGCCAATATTTGGTGTTGACTGAGATTTTAATACTTTGGTGCATGTCTTGTAAGGTATCTCCTGTGAGAAGTGAGAGAATTTATTAATTGCATTTTCCTGGTTACTTACTCTGTTTTGTTTGCTGTCCATTTAGTACTTTCCTGAGAATTGGCAACTCCATTTCATTTACCTATTCTTCTCTTGGGTTATTCTTTTAGTGATTTGTATGCAGTTTTATATACATTCTAGATACTAATCTTTTATTATATATTTTCTTATTATAAAACTGGCACTAAAAATGGGCTGTGAAGGCATTTGGCTACTTTATAGAGTGAGCTTTGCCATTAAAAATGCAGGTGGAGTATCATCTGCCTTCATGTTTCCCTGCCCATCTGTCTGTTAAAAATTGGAAGATAATGCTCATAGTCCCCCTCTCCCCCCGCCCGCCCAGCTCTTTGTTACCCAGGCTGGAGTGCAGTGGCGCGGTCTTGGCTCACTGCAAGCTCCGCCTCCCAGGTTCATGCCATTCTCCTGCCTCAGCCTCCTGAGTAGCTGGTACTACAGGTACCCGCCACCATGCCCAGCCAGTTTTTTTGTATTTTTAGTAGAGACGGGGTTTCACTGCGTTAGCCAGGATGGTCTCTATCTCCTGGCCTCGTGATCGCCTGCCTCTGCCTCCCAAAGTGATGGGATTACAGGCATGAGCCACCACGTCTGACTGATAATAATGCTCATAGTTCTTTAGACACTTAACGTTTTTATGTTAACTTCAGCACAATTATTGATGGGGAATTTCTTTAAAGTTACTATGCAATCTGGAAACTTGGGATCAAGTGGAAAATTTGAAAGGTCATGTAGTACAGTTGAACCATGACCAAACATGGGTATGAACTGCTCAGGTCCACTTGAGCAGATTTTTTTCAATGAATATTTTGGAAATTGTTTTTTGGAGATTTGTAACAATTTGAAAAAGCTCACAAACTGAATAGCCTAGAAATAATAAAAAAAAATTGAGAAAAAGGTTTGTCATGATTGCATAAAATATATGTGGATGCTGTTATTTACTACCATAAAATATACACAAGTCTATTACAGATCTATTACAGAGTTAAAATGTGTCAAAATGAACCCACACAAACACTTGGAGACCATTCAGGGCACCATTTGCAGTCAAGAGAAATGTCAACAAATGTAAAGATACAGTATTAAGTTATAACTGCATAAAATTAACCTTAGTATATACTGTACTATAATTTTTTTCCCTAGCCACCTCCTGTAAATATTGCAATCTGCTTACAGCACTGTGTGATGCTAATCATCTTTATGTGAGCAGTTCTTCTCTCTGGTAAATTTGGATGCAGTAAAAAGTGGTTTCTTTTCGTTGAGTATTTCTCATCATGTTTAATGCAATACCGAAAGCCTTGAATAACACCATGGGACTCATACGAAGTATCACTAATGATTCTGAAAGCACTCCCAAGAAACAGAAAAATTATGACATTACAAGGAAATATTAAATTGCTTGATTTATACCATAGGTTGAGGTCTGCAGCTGTGGTTACCTGCCATTTCAGAGAGGTGATTTGTCTTTTAAACAGACAACATAAACATATAGAGTACTGTAAATGTATTTTGCATATGATTTTCTTATTTTCTTTAGCTTCATTATAAGAATACAGTATATAATGTAACCTACAAATAGTTAAATGACTCGTTATGTTATTGGTAAGGCTTCTGGTCACCAACGTGCCATTAGTAGTTAAAATTTTGAGGAGTCAGGTCATACACAGATTTTCAATTCTGGGCTATCCATGCCCCTAATTCTCACCTTGTTGAAGGATCAGCTGTAGTTCACCCAAAAGGTAGATAAAGTTTTATGTTAGGTGCTTGGGATTTTTGTTTTTTTAACTCCTTTAGGAAATACTCTTCCATTTTAATCTCTAGGAGAATAGGGAAAATACCCATCCAGGTGACACAAGAGAGTGGGATGTAGAAATGGTTTTCTTCATTATAGTTAATAATTTTAATACTGATAGTAATAATAGCTAACATTTCCTGCTTACTGTCAGGCACTTAATTGCTATAATTCTGATTTTAATTTTACAGACGTTAGAATTGAGGTGCAGAGAGATTAAGTTACTAGCTCAAGGTCACAGCAAGTGAATGGTGTTGGAGAATTTTCCCTAGTGAGAATTGGTTAAATAAATTTTGGGGGTTTCCTTTTGTTGTCTTTGAAATGTTTATTCACTATTTAAAAATAACACTCAGTTTCAGAGTTTTTTTTATCATATTTTACTCATGTTAAAGGTAGCCTTTGATAACTCTTAAACTTTGTCTTAAATTTGGATGGTTCAGTTAGAACTGGTAAACTCAAGGTCATGATCTTTGTAGATGTTAATGGTATCAGTCTACATCATTCTTAAGAATATTATTTATATTTCAGCATGCATTGGTGTATGCTGTTATATTAGGAACAGCCAAAGTCCATAGTTGTAGAAATTTTCAAAACCTCTGTAGAAAAGGACTTAGTATGCTGAGAGTATTTATAAATGAGGGAGAATCTTGGAAATTTTTAGCATATATTTTCTTTTTTCCACCTCTGATACTAGCATGTGCTTTCATTGATAATGCATACATTTTTATTTAAAAATTATTCCCCCCAGAGGTAATTCATAGATTTCATAAAATGTCTGTAACAGCGGATTAGTCACTGGCATAACTGTCTTTTCGGTGACTAATCTTTTTTTTTTTTTTTTTTTTAATGGAGTCTCGCTCTGTCGCCCAGGCTGGAGTGTAGTGGCGCGATCTCAGCTCACTGCAGCCTCTGTCTGCTGGATTCAAGGGATTCTCCTGCCTCAGCCTCCCCAAGTAGCTGAGATTACGGACGCACGCCACCATGCTTGGCTAATTTTTTGTATTTTTAGTAGAGGTCACCATGTTGGTCAGGCTGGTCTCGAACTCCTGACCTTGTGATCTGCCTGCATTGGTCTCCCAAAGTGCTGGTGTTACAGGCATGAGCCACCTCGCCTGGCCTTTCTGTGACTAATCTGTTTAAATTTGCTTAATTATTTTTAGATTTGATAGAATTGAGAGTTGATGAACAAGAGTGAGAATTCTTTCTCAAGAGGTATTATGTTCACATTTCTCATAGCTTGTGTTTTATTTTTGGGCCAGAAAAGATGAAGATTTCAGAGAGATGGTTTACAATTTTTTAGGATTTATTACACTATATAGATTCAAATTGCCAAAATTTACATTTTCCTTCTTTTTTTTTTTATTTTTTAAGGCAGAGTCTTGCTCTGTCACCCAGGCTGGAGTGCAGTGGTGTGATCTTGGCTCACTGCAACCTCTGCCTCACAGGTTCAAGTGATTCTTGTGCTTCAGCCTCCTGAGTTTGCCACCATGCCTGGCTAATTTTTGTATTTTTAGGAGAGACAGAGTTTCACTATGTTGGCCAGGCTCATCTCGAACTCCTGGCCTCAAGTGATCTGTCCATGTTGGCCTCCCATAGTGCTGGGATTATAGGCGTGAGCCCCTAAGTCCAGCCCAGATTTTTTTTAACTGAGAATAACAAAATTATTCACTAAACTTTGTGTGTGGTCTTTGATCAGTGAAGAACTTACCTAAACATTCTTTTTTGTTTTTTGTTTTTTTGATACGGACTCACGCTCTGTCACCCAGGCTGGAGTGCAGCAGTGTGATCTCAGCTCACTGCAGCTTCCACCTCCTGGGTTCAAGCAGTTTTCCTGCCTCAGCCACCCGAATAGCTGGAATTATAGGTGCATGCCACCACGGCCAACTAATTTTTGTATTTTTAGTAGAAATGGTGCTTCATCTCGATCTCTTGATTCTGTGATCCACTCACCTCGGCCTCTGAAAGTGCTGGAATTACAGGCGTGAGCCACCGTGTCTGGCCAGTGTTCTTATATTTATGTTTACTTTTATACTTTATTTTTTTGAGATGGGGTCTTGCTCTGGCACCCAGGCCGAAGTGCAGTGGCATGATGATAGCTCACTGCGGCCTCAAACTTCTGGGCCCTAGCATTCCTCCTGCCCCAGCCACCTGAGTAGCTGAGACTTACCGTAATGTGCCACTACACTTAACTAATATTTTTTTCTTCATTTTTTTCAGAGATAGGGTCTTGCTTTGTTGTTGCCCAGACTAATCTCAAACAACATTTTTTAATAATTAAAGAAACAGTGTTATGTTATCTAAATGCTGGAAAATCTGATAAGTCAGTTTTGTTAGTTAGATGGTCAGAAATCAACTCTGCTAGTATAAAATTCTAACCTCTTCTCTTTGTATGAGAAAGTTGAATAAAAAAATTGTGTCTATTATGTGTCAGGCATTAAGTTTTGGGGCCAAAAAGTTGGGTAAGAAATGGTGTCTGCTCTTAAAAAACTTAATATTTGGGAAAAAGTTTGTATTCTTTATTCAGTATGTTTTATCTGACCATGATTAATGTAGAGTTTGTGAAACCTTTGACTATTTTAATTTAGGACTTAGATTTTTTTAAAGCAGTGAAGCAATATAGTTTAATTTTTTTACTAAAAGGAAATACGTATTTAGTCATGTGGAATTAAAAAAAATTCTGCTACTGTTTCCCTTGAGGTCTTTGATGGATATTTATTATCAATAGATAATATATTTATTTTCATTAAAGGAGTGACTTTAGGAGCCAGTTGCCACTCAAATGGAACTGTTCACAGTGTAAATGGGAAACTATAAGGGTATTTGAGGCAAATCTAATGTTGAAACTTCAGTACGAGAGTATTGAAAATTTGGTTTGACTAACAGCTGTTGCATGTTTCTGAAGTTGACAGTCTCAACTCAAAGTAGAATCTGTTTGGAAAATTAAATGCTAATTGAGACCCTAGTTTGCAGAATGATGTAAACTGTTAAAATGTTAAGCTAATGACAAAGTGATCCGCCTGCCTCAGCCTCCCAAGGTGCTGGGATTACAGGCGTGAGCCACCGTGACCAGCCAACTTTTAAAGTACATTAGCCTTAAGACTTAGGATCCAGATTCTTCTTACTGATACCCTCAATACACATGTCTGAAGGCGAAATACTCCTAGTATGACTGGGAACCTTGTTCATATTGATATTAGTGGCTGTAGTTTTGGGGACAATAACAGGCATTGGTGAAATAAATACTAATTGGAATAGATATTCAAGAATAATGCAGAGATGAACTAGATGAGAGTAAATGTATCTTCACAAATTGCTCGTTTAGAAATGGATCAGTCTATTTTGTCTACCCTGTTTAAAAAACAGCTAAAATTTTTCTTTTCTGTGGTAATTAAATCTGTACATTATCTCTGTTTGCCTTTATGTTTAAGTTTGGGATAATTTTATCTCTTCTCCCATGAATGAAAAGCTGGGATGATCGTATTTTAGGGTTTTAATTCAAAAAGTGTTTTTTGGTAAGAGCTGACAATAATTGGACTTCTTATAGGACAGGTGCCTTTCTTGGCACTCAAAGGTGTTAACTTTAAATTATCACAATTTTGATATAGTAGGAATTATTTTGAGTGTAAACATCTTGTTTGCTAACTTCCCCCATTTTATTTTGAAAATTTTTTTTATTACATTATAGAATGAAGTAGTAAGCGTATTTAGAATTTTTAGTTTTGTAGTTTCTTTTTAAAAGATGCTGTTCTAAAAGTTTATCTGATTTAGATGGGCCAGAAAATGTGATCGTTTGTCTCTGGATGTCAAAGCTGTGTTGTTTAAGATTATTGCCTTGGCCGGGCGCGGTGGCTCAAGCCTGCAATCCCAGCACTTTGGGAGGCCGAGA